>NW_006799940.1:948557-1007403 GCF_000485575.1 Poecilia formosa
ATCCATCCATCCATCCATCCATCTGCCCGTCCATCCATCCATCCATCCATCCATCCATCCATCCACCCGTCCATCCATCCGCCCGTCCATCCATCCATCCATCCATCCATCCATCCATCCGCCCGTCCATCCATCCACCCACCCACCCACATCCATCCATCCATCCACATACATACATATATAATGAAGTTGTTTGTTGACCATCTCATGTTCCTGTGCTGATCGTTGGATCTCCTCATGTCTGAAACAATTAAAGATAAAAACATTTTTTATTTACTTTTCTTTCATTCAAACATAAAAACTATAATGTTACCATCTTTTTTCCAAAAAAAAACAACCCAGCAGTGTTTTTACATTTTAAACTTACAGGAACATCTGTAAAGAATTTTACATAAAATTAACCAAACTATCCAATTTGTTTCTGATTTTGTTACTTCTGCTCCGTTTTCAGATGGAAGATCTCAGAGCGGATCTCGAACAGTCAGTGGAGAAGTGGAGTTGTTTCCGTGGAGCTCTGGGGGACGTTGCTTTGTTGACCACTAGGGTGCGCTGTGCCCTGCAGCAGCAGCAGCGAGCGCCTCTCTTCTCTCTGCAGCAGGCTGAAGGAAAGTCAGACCGCCTGCAGGTGAGAAATGAACTGGTCTCCATAAACACATTAAAGCTACAAAAGCAAACATAAATGTATATTATCATCAGAATCATTCATGGTAGTTTATTAGTTTTAAAACAAGTGGCTGTAGAGTCTAGAACACGGAGTGGCTACAATTAAAGAAGGCATCATAAAACTTTAGTGTTTGTGTGGAACAGCAAGCTGTAGCTGCGGTTAAAAGCCTCCGAGTCCGGATGTGAAAGGTTCAGGCAGAGTGTGGGCATTCACAGACTTCAAGCTGTCAACTCTTTTATTACTTTTTAGGGAAGTAAATGCACTTCCAGAGAGCGAGAGTTAAAAGGAAAAAGTGTTTTTCATTTTGCTCAGGAGCTGCAGGTGAAGGCAGAGGAAGACGGAGAGCAGCTCTGGACGGACGTGGACAAATCCTGCAGGACGCTGATGGAGACGCTGCATGACGCGTCGGCGCAGCTCGTTAGGGACGAAGTGGAGGAGCAGCGAAATGGGTCAGCAGAGGGAAATATTTAGATTAACATTTTACCAAATAATGTAGGGGTGTCCAAAGTGTGGCTCGGGGGCCTTTAGTGTCCCAAATGATACAAATTTGTCCCACCGGCTGATGCAGATGGAGACGATTTCTTCTCCAATAAGGACAAAATGAGGACACAAAATGAAATCTTCTCACAAAAATGTCAGATATTACAACAGAATATGTAGGTTATACTAAGAAAAAGAAAAAATAATAAAATTACAAGAATAAAGTCAAAACAATATGAGAATAAAGTCATTTTATTTTGAGAATCATATAAAAATAGTCGAAATAATACGAGAGTAAAGTTACAATAATGAGTATAAAATCACAATATTTTGAGAATAAACTGTGTTACAAGAATAAAGTTGAATTAATATGAGAATGAAGTGATTTTATTTTGAGAATAGAATCAGTTCCTATTCTGTTCAAAGGATTTGCCTTTAAATTAACATTTATCTCTTTGTTTCTAATTTGTAAACGTATTGCTCGAACTTTGTTACTTCCTATAATTATTACACACTGAGTCCCTTTATGTTTGTCTCATCAGTTCGAAGAAAATCCTGCAAGAGATAAAAGAGGAGCATAAAAACACCAGAGAGATTTTCTCCCTCTGGCTTGAATACGCGAATCTGTCTGAGCGCTTTTCTCTTCGTTTGCAACACCTGAGGAATGAGTGGGAGGAGTTATCAGGTTCTTCATCTAACGATGCAGAAACCACAGTCTGCTGCGTCAAGGTGAGTCAGAGTCTCATCAACTTTATCCCAACCAGAACTGAAACAAAGTCATTTTCAAGAAAGAGGAGAAGAGATTAATTTAGGAAATTCAGACTTAAAGATGATGCTTTGCTGAACAGGTGAGGATGGGTGACCTGTTACACAAACATGTTCATCAAATGTTTTACGTAAAATCGTTCTTAGATAATGAGATTTTAGTTTTGAGCTCCTGTCAGAATGAGCTGTTTTAGGGCTCTGTCTCCCTTTTATGCATGAATTATGATGCTTTATGTCAGGATTTTTTTTTTCCAGAATGTTGTTGATTTTTTTAAGGCATAAGAAAAAAGGTGGGGAAAAAAGTTTTCTTTTTTTTCTAGATGATCAGTTGTAATTTTCTCCAAATAGAAATTTTTTTTGGAAAATATATCAGTGGTATTAGTCTTAATTGATTACTTGGTGCCAATATTTTTTTATCTGCAAAAGTAGAAGCAGGGACTGAATATTCATTAATTTTTTTAGTCTGTCTGCCATATTGGAATTAACAAAAAAATCTTGCAGTTGCAGTAGATGGCCAGTAGTTGGCAGTGTATCATATCATGCGCTGTTGTCCCTTTCAGTGGTCTGTGTGCATTTATAAAGTAAAAATCTGCAAGAAAATAGCTGTCCACTGCATGAAAGGGTTGGATCAAAAGGAGCTACTTCTGGCCCCAAGCTTAACGTTTACACTCGCACGTGAAAATTACTGCAAACAGATGCACAATTGCACAAAAGTACATCTTTGAAAAGCAGTAGTAGAGCCTCCTGCACAACAGCAAGTGGTTTCTGGATGGTGAGTCAACAACAAATGAACTCAGTTGTCTTTTCCAGCAGCCATTGTACAGCTCATACACCAGTGAAACCAGCTGGCGCTCAGTTGGAGTTGCTAGGTAACAGGGCAGACAGCTCATTTTTCAGACACCAACCAACATTAACCAACAAAACTCAACAGGTTTTTTTTAAAGCGCTTGAGGTGTTTATAGAGGCAGTTGAAACCCAATGGAAGAATGAAAACGTGCAAAAAAATGCAATAAGTCTCCTTTGAAAAGAAAATTGCACACCGGGAGTCTCCTTAAAGATACATTTGATTTATTATTGTTGTCATAAATTCACACAGAACAAAACTGTACTTGGTCCTGATACTAATTATCCTCTGGTACGTTAACCCAAAGTGCATTTCTATCTGTCTTTATGCTTTTCTGCTCAAAACTGGCAAGAAAATACACAATAAAGCACTGAAAGCCTGAGCTTAAGTGCTGGAGTTTAACCAGGTTCACAAACCCTGTTTTTCAGCCTCCAAATGCATTTCTTTTTTTTCCTCTTTTCCTTTTTTTTTGTAATCATTAGATTCCCTGCTTGACTCATCTGTTCCAGGTGCAGGCTCGGGGAGTCCATGCTTTACGTTCCCGATTTAATTAAATGTTTTTCTCAATACCTGCTCTCCTATTCTTGGAAAGGAACGACGTTGCATGTACTTCTGTTGAGATACGACTGAAGATCTGCGTTGCGCCTGACCTCCTCTCTAACCTGTTGCACAACATCCAGATGACGTGTTGTTTTGCTCATTTGACCAAAGGAAAAAAAAAACCTCCTTAGTTCCTTTCTCTTCCAAAGTACAGTGGAAGAAACATTTTGTTGTAACGTTTACTGCTAAATTGCTTTCTCCCACAGGACTAAAGCATCAGTTTACTTGAATGAAATAAGTGGAAAGTGGCAATACACTGCATATAAAAGCCTGCTGCTGTTCCTCAGCTTATCTCGTCTTTTCACAATGTAGAAGTTGCAGGATGCTGCTGATGAGCTGCAAAGTGATGCAGGAGATGTGCTGGCAGCATCCAAAGCTCTTCTTGGACGACTCAAACCTTCATCTGCAAATTTAATCAAATCAGAAGCCAGGTTGTTGAGTCGCGATTTCCTGCTGCTGAACCAAGCAATATTGGGAAAAAGGAGAAATCTGGAGGTGAGATATTTTACATTTGAGACATAAAGCATGTTGTTTACCATGGAGGTTGTTAAATATGACGTATTGTCTAAATGTTCAGGAGGATTTGGAGCGAGAGAGACGATTTAAAGCTCAGCTGGAAGCACTTGAGGAACAGATGCAGAGTTCGCTTTTTAAACTGCATGGGGGCGCATGTGATGCAGACACTCTGGAGGTTTTAAACTCCCCTTCTACATACCTTTAACTAAAAAAACAACAACAAACAAACCTCATTTTGTATTTTGTCTTAAAATCCAGCAGGTTCTTTTGGATCTCAGTGACATGACTCCATCACTGGTGGACGTTAAAGAGACGAGTGGCGACATAACCCTCAGCAACGAGGATATGGAGAGAGTTCAGTCCCTCAGCAGGCTGTGGGCAGAAACCGTTACCAAGGCAACAGATGAAAACAAGTGAGACAGTTTGATCTACAACATGTAATTATTGCTATCTAGAATCCAAACTGCAATGGAGATAAAAGTTTGAGACAATGCACTATTTTTGAAAAATGGACAAATTACCAGAAAACACAAAAGTATATAAACTCACAAAAAATTTAATACCAAAGAAATATTATGGCGTGTAAATTTAAAAAGAGTAAAGCATTAAGTACTGAAGAACACAAAATCTTACCAAGAATTTTTGGTCTAGTTTCTCATGCAAATATCATAGTAAACTTGAAATAAGACAAACCAACTTAAAGTAACTTTTTAGCGAGATAGAGGAGCTTGTTTTAAGTAAATAACTCCTTAATATTCATGAAAAAGTTACTAGTTCTATTGGCAGATTATTTCACTTATAACAAAACATTTCAACGTTATAAGTTCATTTATCTGCAGACAGAACTAGAACTTTTTCATAAATATTAAGGAATTAAAAAAGTTACTTTTAAATTGGTTTGTCTCATTTCAAGTGTAGTAAGATATTAAAAAATAAAATAATCTGGCAGTTGAACTAGAATTTGGTTGCTAGGTGACGGGCTGGGCTTGGCTGGCGTTGCTAGGTAACGGCGCCAGTGGAACTGGAACATCTTACTTAATTATTTACTTAAATCAAGCTCCTGTATCTTGCTGAAAATGTACTTGTAAGTTAGTTTTCTCTTATTTCATGTGAACCAAGATATCTTCACCACAAATTAGACCAAAAATAGATTGTAGGGTTTTGTGTCTTTGTAGTGTGTTTACTGTTTGATTAGAGCTTCAACTTGTTACAAATGTAATAATTCCTGGTTTTACATTTATCAGATAGAAGAAAGGTTGTGTTGTGTCTTCAGAGTCTTAGAAAATCTTCTGATAAACAAAATGTACCGCAGATGAAACTGTGCACAACCTGAAAGGAAGGGTAATAATGCCACATCTTGATGGATAAAGTTGTAAAAAGCGTGAAAAACAAAGAAGTATTACCAATTTTGCTTTTTATAGGTATATGTTTAAGTAAAATGAACATTGTTCTTATTTATTTAGAAACAACACTAATGTTTTAACTCAGCAAGAGTTCAGAAATCAATATTTGGTGGAATAACCATCAGGTTTGCAATTGAGTCTCAATTTTTTCCAGAGCTGTACAATAAATTTCCTGTTTTTTACAATTAAACTTTTTTCCCTATCAGGATTTAAATGCAGTCTTACAAAGACTGTTCTCTTTATTTTATTTTATAGAGTTTTGCAAGATGAGCTTCAAAGCGGCTGTGATTTTGAAGAAAAATGTGAAAAAGTGAAAATGATCCAGGAACACCTGCAGCGAGAATCACTTTGCAGAAAAGATCTGAGTCACTCAAGCCTTAAAGAGATGCTGGCTGTCCATCAGGTTTGACAGATCTTACAAATTCATTCATTTCTTGAGTTTTTCTACCAATAATCAGAGGCTGTTCCAGCACATTCAACAAGTTTTCAGTTATTATAGAAAGAGCACAGAATAATTGAAATGCTAATATGTTGTTATCTCAGGAAACTCCAAGTTCAGCCTCAGAACAAATAACTATTATTTATGTCAAACTTCTGAACCATAACTTTTCGCTGTGTAATCATGAGCTAATTTGTTAAAACGACAGAGAAGAATGAATGTCCTTCTGTTCTTTAATCTAACAAATCTCCCCCACAGAAACTTCAGGTTGAGGTCATGAAGGGGCATCAGCTCCTCCAGAGCCTCCTCTGTGATGCCCTCAGCTTTATGGAAAAACAAACTGAGGACAAAAGGTGAGTAATGATCAGGAAGTTCTTAACAGATTTATGGATTTTAACTGATTTAGGAATTAGGACTTAGTGCGCTGTAAAACATTTCAAGGTTTTTTAAGTTGAAAATGCAAGTCCACCCGTTGCATTGAAAATGCAATTTAAGTCGACAAGAAAGTTGTTTTGGTTTTAACTCCGAAATTAAAGTTCATGAAGTTGATTTAACAACAAGAGACAAGTTGTCTAAACATTTTTTAAAGTTAATTAATTTGTATTGTGAGTTTTAACTTAATGCTGCAATTTAAACCAAATAATTATTTCACAAACACAAAATGCAAGAAAAAAAACTGCCCTCATCTAATTAAAGAGCCTCATTTCCCTATTATTTCATTCTCAATATCAAGTTAAAATAACGACTTATTTTACTTTAGAATGATTTAATTTCTTGTTTCAAATTGCATGAGCAAAATTTCTTATCTGATAATGAATTTTATTAAATTCTGCTCAATAACATTTAGTGTGACAGAACATTATCCTCAAGTTTTGCATTAAAATAAACATTTTCCTTAAAACCTGAGTCAGATCAATGTAACGCACTTCCATCTCAGGATACAAAAACATGCCGCTAAGCATTCTGGGAAATAATTCCCACTCCTTTTCTTTTTCTTCTTTCAGCTTTTGAATTGCTAACCTAAAAACTCTAGTTTATTCAACTCTTGGGAGTTTCGACAATAACAAGTTGACACAACTTACTGCCGTAAGTTTATCTTTCACAAATTCACAAGATTCAGATTGAAAACTAGTAGACGCAACTAAATGCGGCTCAAATGTTTTATTGTGTTTCAATTGTTTATTCTACCACTTAAGGATTAGAACCATAATTTCACATTGATTAATCAATTTATTGAAATAATCGCCAACTTATTTAGTAATTGATTAATCGTTAATTGGAGACTCAAAAAAGTCCAATAACCTGCTCAAAGCAGTAATCTAGGGAAAGTTGTACAAAAATCTATGTTAATTTTGCAACCGTCCTAAAGTAATTACATCAACTTGGTCAAATATTGACCCTTTGCACGTGACGTCACTCTGTTCGAAACTGTTCCCGCTCCGCCATGATGGACGTCAAAGCTACCAGTACGCTGCTGTAAAACCTGCCAAAAAAACGCACATCTGGTAACCTGATATCGTTTTTAACGAGTTGATTTCGCAGTAAAAATGCTCACAGGATGCTGCGCGGTCGGCTGCACAAACAGACAAATTTGAAAACCGAACTTGTCATTTTATTTTGTAACTTTTAACGTGGAAAGATACGGCTGTGATGGACAGCAACCGTTAATCACAATGACTGGCAGCCCTCGGTGTAACCGCGGATTTGCAGCGAACACTTTTTACAAGGTAAGAAGATTAACGTTCATTTACTTTAGAAGTATTCATGACGGATATCAAATATCGCTTTATGGGGTCTCAGTAACCACGGAAACAATACCGCACCGTCATGTAGCCTAGCATGTACGAAAAAAACTGGTTAGCATCTCGTCTTTTGTACGTTTTTAATGCTGCTCCGGTGTAAAGGGAAGCGACGTTTATGACATAGTGATACGAATCATCTGCTGTGAATTCAGGCAGAGTCGGTAATTTGATCAAAACGTCAGGAGGGAGGAGGTATGGGTCGGTTTCTAAGCTAGCTATGTCCAACTTTTGTAAATATCACCGTCTATGAGCCTCAACCAGGTGTGTTACGTTCACAGACAAATTAGCTCGACTCCAACAAGTAGAAGCCATGAATAAACTGGCAAAAACAACTTTGGAAAACAATTTCAGTCGCTCTGTTCAATACTCCCGTCCCTCACTTCAGACGTCCATCATGGCGCCTCGAATGATGACGTAGTGACATCGTTGCAAAGCGTCAGCATCCGAGTGTTTCCAATCGTTTTCTTGGTGAAGATGGTTTTACTAGCAAATATTTTTGGACAGGTCTGAAATTTTCTCATGGTTATTTAGTGAGTAAGGATCTTGCTTTGAGCTCCAGAGAGAGGACTGACGCTCTTATAAGCCAGTCCAGTCTTGTCCAGATGTACTGCCTTGTCCTTGACGTGCTCTGACAGCTTTTTGGTTTTGACTAAAAAGAAGAAAGTACTCTGCGTACAGAAGGGCTTTAAAATCTACAGAATCACTTGAGGTCAGAAGTATTTGCAACCATTTGATTGATTATTTGTTCTTTGTGCCATATGGGTACAAAAACTGATTATTGGAGTTAGAATTTCTGCTTGTTGGTCTGAAATTTTTCAGAGAAGCACAAATTTATTTTTTTCTCTCTAAAGTTGAATCAGACTAAACTTTTCTTGTTTAGTTTAGTTAGAATTACCAAAATTGTTACTATTGCTAAATGTCAGAAAACTTAGCAAGAACATTTTCTCTTTTCTCTTTGAATATTTATTATTCCTTATTGCTCAACTGATTATTGAAGAGTGTAATTGAAATAAAGGTGTAATAAAGGTGACTTTGGATTTGTGAAATTGTGAAATTGGGGGGATTTTTTTGTGTAAAATTTGAATTTTGATATTTCCAAACATAACAGTTTGTTATATTTCAGTTTACGTCATCCCTGCTGTAGAACGTTGAATACTATCAGAATACATTATTAATAACAGTAATAAAAAATATTATATAATAATGAATTGAATCTGTTTTTATCTCCAAAGTGAGGCTGGAAAGGTTTGTAAACTTACCTTGAAAAGTGCTTGAATTTTACTGTGGCAAAAGTGTAGAAATCCTGTATAAATAGTTTTTTCTGCTCTTATTAGTTTGTTGTTTTATTTTATGATCACTTAGGATCTGTTTCTTTCTCAGTATCCTTTTTTGCTCTTTCCAATAGGAGCATGTATACTATATTTCTGCTTTCATGATTTTAATTTTGTACAATACCAAATTTTATGAATTTGTGTTCATTTCAGGTCTTTCTCCAAATAAAGCTGACGAACCTAAACTTTTTTTATTTATTTCGTGCTCAGATCTGAGCTCACGGTTCGAGTGGCGTGTCTGAAGCGGAGCTGGTCCGATTCTGTGGCTCTCGCTGCACACGACTGGACCTCAACAAAGGAGCATCTGCAGCAGTGGAGAATTTACCAACATGGTTTGAAATCCCTGAAGAAGCTGTTTAGAGAGGTGGACTCTCTCCTGCCCCCTAGTGGACCGGATCTTCACACGGTGCAGCAGCTGCAGAACGTTTCCGAGGTCAGTTGCAGATCAATATCAAATGTATTATTTTAATTATTTCATGTGCTAATTACATTTTTTGTCATTTTCCTGTTTTTTTAAAGTTTATTGAAGAATCTCTAGGTCTGCACTCCTCTGTCTACGCCCGGACTGTTGAAGCTGGGAAACATTTGTGTGAAATCGTTACAGAGTCAGAGAGTCGAACCCAACTGCAGTCAGAACTTCAGGATTTGCAGAAAGTCTGGGAGCGAACCACCTTACTGCAAAGAAAGAATAAAGATCTGCTTAATAACACTGTCCAGGTAACATCCTGTGCTTTTTATCTGCAACATTTTCACATCTGATTTTTAGAAAATGGGATACACTCAAAGCAAAACATGGAAAATAATTTCAAAGTTTCGTTTTTGATATTTGTTTTTGTACACTGATTGATTTTTCTTCCTGTTAAAAAGGAGTTTTACTTTCCACTGCTGCCACATGCATGCCTAGTTTGAGAGACTCTTGCAACATTAACAACTAAATGCAAATACAAATACCAATAATAGGAGATTCTATCTTTAAGAATGAAAAACTTTCTACCATGAGGGATCATTTATTTATATCAATCAATCAATCAATCAAATTTTATTTGTATAGCACATTTCAGCAGCGAGGCATTTCAAGGTGCTTTGCATAATTAAAGAAGAAATAAAAACAGTATGTGACATTAATAAATAGATGAAAAGTAAAGATAAAAACATATCTTTAATGTATTAAAAGAGACTACGTGTATTTGAGAGTAAAGAGTTTTAAAATGTTACATTTTCATAGTTAGCAATGCAGAAATATTGGTTTCTAAGAATCTTAACTGAGATTTTAAAAAGCTGGAAAATATTTTCAGTGGCAGATTGAAAGCTGGAAAAGAATAAAACAGCAATAAAAATCCGTTTAAATGCTTATTTTGAGAAGTGATCATTTAAATCAGGTGAGATGAATTTTATTTCAGGAGTTTTGGGGTAAAACTTATTTAGAGACAAGCAATTTTTTTTATCCTAAACGCTAAATAATGGCTTTCAGCAAATGGCCTTTTAAAAAAATCTGTATGTCCCAGTTAACGATTAATCGATTACTAAATTAGTGGATGATTATTTCAATAATCGATTAATCGCGATTTGATTCAGTCCAAGTTCTATAACAGATTTAATGCAATGGTTGCAGGTTTTAGAACAACAAAATGTAAAAAGGAAAATGTGCTGTAGTGGTGATTGTGTGACCTTAATCCAGGACATGATCTCACACACACACACACACACACACCCACGCACACACACACACGCACACACACACAGACTGCACAGCCCTGATCTCCTGCCAAGGGAGATCAAATCTCTTTCTGATCCACATCCTGAAACAGCTGGTTACCAGTGTCATTCCATCACAGCGACGCAGCTTTGTGCTGGGAGACCCTCATCAGCATAAATCTAGAAAGAGGGTGTTCAAAGTGAGGCGCAGGGGCCATTTGTGGCCGCTGCACTGATCTTGTGCGGCCCTCATGACCAGAATTCAAAAATAGGTTAGGACAAAACCACGACTATTAAATTAAAATCTACTTACAGAAATGTTAGCTACAACACAAAGTGGTCATCTTTTCCAAGCCTTCTGGTTTTCTGTTGTTGTCATGGTAACTAGGGCCACATCTACTCATTGACTTATGCTCTAAAGTACATCTTGGTGCACCCAAATCTGCTTTTATTTGCTGTATTCAAACATTTTTGAATGTGTTTTCAAATGAAGACTGACCTGGATCGTGTTTTTATTCGGAACAGACAAATTATTTTTCTTCAAAATTGAGAAATTAACAAGAAAAATGTGAAAAAACAATTTGAAGTTTTGGATCTACAATCCCATTCCTACAAAAAATAAATCTGATTATTTATTCAATTGAAAAGATTTATGCTTAGTTGTTGTTAAGTAGGTAAAAGAAATCACAATATTTTTGGTGATTTTAGTTTTTAAATTTATATATTTTTTGTACTTCTGAGGTGACAATTTGGCCCACATGACATAAAATTTGGAGACCCCTGATCTAGAATGTTCCTCTTTCTTTATACGAGACGAAGCTGCATGATCTTGTCTTGATAACTTTAATGCAAGCATAGCTTACTTTTGCTGATATCTAGTTAGATCTTTATAATTAGTGATTAATTAACCCGAATATCTGCAGATTTTTAGTGGCAGTGGTCAGAAAAAGTTGTGCTTTTACCACTTTAAGATGATCAGATGCAGGAAACGGCAACATGTTTAAGAAATAATCGCAACCTAGGAAACAAGGCCTACTTATCCTGTCTTACTACAGGCTCTGGCTCTGTTCTTCTGATTATATATAATCCCCTGTAGATAAAGAGGCTGTGACTTCATGTTCAGTGTTCTGTTTGCATTTGAAAAGGAATCGTTTTCGCCCACTGTTTCGTTTTCTACCTACTGGACACATTTATTCAACCTTGTGAGGTATAAACATTGTAAAATCAAAGGGTTGATGAGGATTTTTTCAATGTTTTACTTCACAGATGCGGTCTCAGAATCAGGAAGCAGCAAGCAGCATCTCCTCTGGACTGGAGAAAGTTGACAATCTGCTTGCAGAAAGACCGGCGGACTCAGAGGAGGAGGCGCACATCCAGGTGAACAACTGACTCCACTTAACTCTTTTAATGGAAAACTAATTGAAAGCATTATATCTTTTTCCTCCTACTTGACAGTTTTGTGCTGCTTCATAATTTATCACATAAAATTCAGATAAGACACTGTTTTGATTTGAAAGTAGGGATATTTTAGAATGCGCGGTAGGTATGAAATTGATATTTGCCTCATCTGTCTTTTTAAATTCAATATAATAATATGACGCAACAAAGTAACCTCTGTAAATTTTACAGAAAGTAATAAACAAATAATTGGAGAGAAAGTAGGAGAGTCTGTTATGTACAAGGGGGGAATTTTACCAGGCGGTGTTTCTGCAGAAAACGAATTAATAAAAAAAAAAATCTTCCCAGAATTTAAGTGTGGATTTCCGGGTAATGACATATTGCCAACATTTCAACATTTGTTTCTCATTTTCTTGAATCCATTTGTTGTATCTACGTTTTCAGGATTTCCAAATAAAAATTTTAAAGGAGATCTATTACACAAAACTCACAATTTGCACATTTTTGTACTTTCATTAGCTACTAAAAACGGGCCAAGAAAATCCACCCAGCTGTTTATTATCAAAAAAAAAAGTTTTTTAGCGTCTGGAAAATGAGCTGATTGAAAAATGTTCCAAATGTAACATCACAAATCAGCAGGCACTGCCCTGTTACCTAGTAACCCAAGCAAAGCCCAGCAACCCATGCAGACCTCCAGCATGTTTGGTCAGCTGATTTTACCTCTGAATGCGTTGTACAATGGCTGCTGGAACAGAGAAATGTTTTGTTGTTGACTTAACATCCAGAAACCACTTGCTGCATTCTTGTTGGGTTGTGCAGGAGGCTCCACTTCTGGTTTTCAAAGACGTACGGTTACATAATTGCGCATCTGTTTTCGCCCTTTTTCATGTGGGAGTGTAAACATTAAGTTGGGGGTGTGGCCAGCAGCCGCTTCTATGGATTTAAAGTGACAAGACGCCCTAAAACAGATCAAAATAGGCAGAACTGAGACTAAAATCATTATCAAAGAATAATTTCAATGAACATGTAGATCTATGCTAAAGGAAGTGTAGTAGGTCACTTTTAATTTATGAGAAGCTCCCCACTACAGAGCCTTCCAGTTAGCCCCCCTTCCTCTTATTTAATGCACTGATGCTTTCACTCCCCTCCCCCTTTATTACCCCTTCTGCCCTCCCCCTGTCCCGTCCACAGCCCTTTAATCTGGACAGTCAGTGCAAACCCAAGCGAGAGGTAAAGCAGCAGCAGCAGCTTGCATGGCCGCCTGCTGACCGTGCTGCATGATTCTGTGTGTGTTATGCAGGAGGCTGAGCTCTCTCTGCAGTGTTTGGCCGGCGGACTGAGGGAACTGGCCACCATGAAGACAGACCTGTCCCAGTACGTGGCGGCCAGTGACTCGGCGCTGCTGGAGCAGCAGCTGGAAATGCTCCACGCTCAGTGGGAAGAGCTGTGCACCAAGGTGAGAACCAAACTAAAAGTTTTTACAGATAGTTCCAGGTGGGTGAAGATGAGCTGGGAGGGGAAGGAGGGAAGAAGTTTCTGGTTTCTTGATGGCTGCACAAAGACAGGAGAACACACACACACACACACACACACACACACACACACACACACATTGGTCACACTGATTTGTTTGATGAAAGAGTCGAAGTGTGCTGGTTCTTGGAGGGAAACCAGCAGCTTACTTTCTAACAGTTTAGCTTCTGTAAAGGAACCAGTTTCTCCTTACAAATATGGTTAATATTAATTATAAATATAAATCTCCCTCATTGTGTCAGCATGTGAGAATATTTACTCCCTGATTCAAGCTGTCCATCATTCCAGCTTGCTAACTTTGTGTTTAGAATATTATTTTTGGTGACTCCACACATTCCTACACATGTTTGGTCTTTAGAAACCAATGGTTAGTTAGCATGTTAGCCGGTTATAAAGCTACTTACCATGAGGTAATTCATGCTAGTGCTAATTTGGCTTTCAGTTAGCGAAGTTGCTTTGACCTGCTCTCCTGTTGGCTGAAGGTTTTCAGATTCAGCAGCAGGAAATGTTTTAACTTCTTTCTGATGATGAATTGATTTGAGTTTTTTTGGCTTTAAATGTGAATATAAATTCCTAAAATGCGCATTTTTGGTCAAAATACCCAGAAGTAGTGGGTAGTAATTAGCTACATTCACCTGAGTAACTTTTTTGAAAAAAATTAGTAGTGGAACTATTTTTACTATGCTGTACGTTACTTTTACTTGAGTAATTTTACTATGAAGTATTTCTACTCTTAGTTGAGTAAATTTTCTGGATTTTCTGCCCACTGAATGAAAAACAAACATGTTTTAACCAAAAATCCACCAAACAGACTCACCTGCAGTTTTTAAAGTTTCATTATATTTAAGCCTGCCGCAATAATCAATTAATTCTATGATAGGTTATAATAAGTTTGATAATTTCCATTTAGGGCAGTTTTGTTTACAGAGAAATCATAATCTGTTTTATTTATGGTTTTGGTTTAGTTTGTTTTCATTGATTGTTTTTTGTTTTATTTTGAAAATTCAAAATGTCTTCCAGTTCCAGTGTGCAGCATTTTATACAAAATGAAAGTTTAAATTTATAAATTAAAGTTGATGAAACTCATCATTAGACGGCAGACTTGCATTATTGCACCATTATTGTATTGGTTGATTGGTAAAATGTTTTATAGTCTGTTTTTTATGTAAATTATTTTCATTTAGTCCTTAAAATATCAACAATTTCCACTTATTTTTATATTTTGGTCTATCTGATTATGTAATTTTTAAATATTAAATGATTGAATCTGGTCAGTTATTCAGTACGTTAGTAGCTCTTTTTTAAATGCTTTTTTTATTCTTGAACACAGGTGTCAAACTCGAGGCCCGTGGGCCAAATCCGGCCCGCCATAACTTTTTATGTGGCCCTTTAGATTCAAGACTAAACACTGAATGAGCTTAATAATATTATGTTATTGATTGAATCAATGGAGTTTTTATCTGTTTACTGCCAAATTATATCAGTCAGTCCCTCCAGTTTATTGAGAATTATTATGGAAATTCACACAAAATTGACAAATCTCCACATTTTTTATGCTAATATATAATTTGGAGTTTATTGCAGATTTTTCTCAAAAATGGTCAAAAACTTTCTTTCTTGTACTGAACAGCTGCCTCAGCTTTAATTGTTATGGCCCTTTAAGTTCATGATCTATACAGCGAGTTATAAAAAGTCACATTTGTGCCATAAATAAGCTCAAATGTTTCCAGATTAGAAGCACAAACACTTAGATTTTTATTGCAAAAAAAACAAAAATCACAAAATCCTGGAGGGACTGAAAATATGTTCAATAATATTTAATTTTAAGAATTTATTGATATTTTAACAGTTTGTGATCAGGTTTTATCAATACATTCTGGCACAACCGGCCCTTTAAGAGCTTTTATCATCTTAATTTGCCCCAAAACAAAAATGAGTCAGACACCTCTGACGCTTACTTTTCACTTTTACTTGAGTAAAAATATGTTGAAGTAGTGCTAATTGTTGGCTGATGGGTTCAAATATTTCAATCTTTTTTTAGCTCTCCAAACTGTAGAGTTTGTGAAGTCGTGCTACTTATTAAGTCACCAGCATATTAAAAACAAACAACTTATCGAATTTCTTCATGACATGCAGTCATGAGTCTGTGGTTAACAGGTTGCAGGTTTTGTAGGTGGGGCTTTGGCGAGCAGATGGCCTGGCCGGCCTAAGGGAGGAGCAGGGACTTGCTCTATTGTTCCCAAGGCGACACTCGGTCCTCACAGGGTGACCACAGCGCTCAATGCATCCCCGATTCTTCACACTGCAGCAGGACCATCTGCCTCTGTGCATTAATACCAAAGCAGGGCTCTTCTTAATAGCAAAAATGTTGATGACCAGTCAAATAGAGCAGCTCTAATCATAAGCCCTGAAACATCTAAAAGATCATCTGCCCCCTGCGCGGGTTTGTAATGGGCTGTTCTGCTGGTATTAAGCTGTCATTAGGAAAATGGACCTTGTTAATTTGAGCGAATAGCTCCACTCTCATGAGGGCTTCTGTCAATTCAGTTGATTACTAAATCAGAGTAAAAATCACTGAGTACATGTGAGCACATTTTATGTTCTGATTCTGGGTTATTTTTTCACAGCTCAATGCTTGGATTTCTAATGCTTTGTCCGTGCATTATATTTGGGTCACTTTGTTTCCTGAATGCATACCAGTGTATCACAACAAAGTGTCCCGCTGCAGACTCAGACTCATCGAGGTCTTTGGCACCGCTCCTTTCACCATAACGTCATGGTGCCTGTAACTAGTACAGACACCTCTGTACTGGTTTGGGGGAAATAAATGTAAAATACCGTATTTTATGATCTAAATATGTGGTTTTCCTCTTTTAAGGAGAATATACACTGAACCCCATTGAAAACCTCCTGGTTATTCCACTAAATGTTGATTTCTAAACTATTACAGAGTTAAAACATTAGTGTTGTTCTAAATTATTATAAACTTGCTTTCTTTGCATTATTTGAGGTCTGAAAGCTCTGCTTCTTTTTCCTTATTTTGATCATTGCTCATTTTCTGCAAATAAATACAAAATAAGTTTTTGCTTGTAATTTCAGAGACATGTTGTCAGTAGTTCAGAGAATAAAAGAACCATGTTAATTTTACTCAAACATAAACCTACAAAGAGTAAAATCAGAAAAACTGATCATTTTAAGTGGTGTCTTACTTTCCAGAGCTTTAAGATTGTTAATCCTGATTGGTGCACTCTAAAACTCATCCAGTTGTCTTTAATGAGTTGAATCCAGTTTTTAAATTTGGAAAATAATTTCCTGTGAGTGTTTTTAGGTGTTTATGAGCTTTAAAATACAAACAAAAAAAAGGTGGGAAAATATGCATATTTGGAATTCACTGTTGACAGTATAAGTTGTCCAGTGTAGAAAAATAAAAAGATTATTGACTTTCTTTGTAAGAAACTAATTTCTTATTTAAAGCTGGCATTTAACAAACTGCTCACCAAACACTAAATGTCGTTATCGTATTTCCGCCAGGTGTCGTTACGCAGACAGGAAATAGCCGACCGCCTGAATGCCTGGACCATTTTCAATGATAAAAACAAAGAGTTCTGTGATTGGCTGACTCAGATGGAGAACAAGGTGTGCCACAGCGCGGAGCTGAGCATCGAGGAAATGGTGGAGAAACTAAAAAAGGTATGAAGTCATGGTGATTTTATACCATTGTTGTTTGCACTTTTTTCATCAAAAGAACCTCAGATATGATACAGAAACCTTGAATTTGATTACAGTGTCTTCATTAAAAACACATGAAGCCAAGTGGTAGGTAAATTGTAGAATATATTAAGCAGATTAAATGAACTTTAATTTAACAACTTTTATTCCTTAAAAGTTAATTTTTTGTCTGTTTGCAATGTGAAATTTCCTGAGGTGATCCTGAAAAGTTGACCCGCTTTTGTAAAAATGTAAACGGAATAAGTTCTAAATGTAAATACTGTTTATAATAATATCGTTTTGTTGCAAGTCTGATAAGTTTCCCTGTTGCAGCTGAAGAAAAGCACTGCAAAAACACAAAATCCTTCCAAGTCTTTTTGGTCTGATTTCTAGTACAAACATCTTAGAAAACTTGAAATAAAACAAAATTAAGTGACTTGGTAAGAAAATATAGGAGCTTGTTTTAAGTAAATAATTCCTTAATAATGATGTAAAAGTTCCACTGGCGACGTTACCTAGCAACGCCAGCCAGGCCCAGCCTGTTGCCTAGCAACCCAGTTCTAATTCCACTGGCAGATTATTTTACTAATAACATTTTTATGAGTTTGAAAACATTTCTTCGTTGTGCCTGCTGCTAGCATGTGCTTGTTCTAAATGAAAATCAGGACTTTCTTCTTTGATTTCCAATTTTGACTTCCAATGATTCACTTCCTGCTAAAGAGCCCCCTGGTGGTGGATTTAAAATCAACAGAAAAAAACCGCACTGGGCCGTATGGTTCAAAGCATGGGGAAAGTAGCGGCTTATAGTCCGAAAAATACGGTCTCTATCTATTTAAACCTGCCTGCATCATCATGGTGTTCATGTAGCTGTGTGGTCATGTGTCCACAGGACTGCATGGAGGAAATCAACCTGTTCAGTGAGAACAAGAGCCACCTGAAGCAGCTGGGAGAGCAGCTGCTGTTGGCCAGTGACCAGGCCAAGCAGACCCAGGTGCGCGGCTCGCTACAGGAAGTCAATCAGCGATGGAACAACCTCTTTCAGCACATCGAAGCCAGGTGAGAGCTGTCGCAGCGTCTGCTCAGCGGGAGTTTAGGTGTTTATATTAACCAAGCACTTCCCAAAACACTCTTCATGCCGTTCTGTGAGCACTTTGCAGAGATAAATAGTAAGGTGTTGGCAGGGTTGCAAGTCAAATTGTGTTTGTGTGGCGACATGAATCAGATTCTCAAGTACCGCTCTCAAAATTTACATCATTATCTTGTCAGAACAAACACCTTTCAGGGCAAAGCCACACTGCTGCAAAAAGCATAATTAAGTTCTGTGAAGCTTTGACTACATTCTTGGAAGTAAACAATAGCTTCTAAGGGTTTCCATCCACCTGCTGCTGTAAGCCGTGCCTAGCAGCTGTCGGGAAAACATAGCCTCTCATCTATGGACTGTGGAGGTTAAGCTCCTGTGTTGTTAAACTGTTGCTACCCCCCGTCAAACAGATGGGCAATCCTGTGGACGAGCAGGAGATACAAACCCCAGCTTCCCCCTCTGCCAGAAGCAGGGGGTAGTTTGGGCCGTCGGAGGGCTCAGACAGGACCAGATGTCCCCCGGTGCGCTCTGACCGGGCCCACTTCCTGTCACCCAGCGGTGTCAAACTCATCTTCGTTTTGGGCCAAATCCAGATCATGAATGCTCTTACAGGGCCGAATGTATTGATAAAACTTGTTCACAAACTGTTAAAATATCAATGAATCCTTAAAATTAAACATTACTGAACATATTTTCAGTTCCTCAAGGATTTCGTGATTCTTTTTGTGTTTTTTCCAATAAAAGTCAGTGTTTGTGGTTCTTATTTAGAAATATTTGCGGTAAATGAGACTTTTTATTACTCTCTGTATAGATCATGGACTATAATCTGAGATCAGTTAAAGCTGAGGCAGCTGTTTAGTACAAGTAAGAAAGTTTTTGACAATTTTTGAGAAAAATCAGAAATAAACTTCCAATTATGTATTGGCACAAAAAGCTACAGGGATTTGTTGATTTTGTGTAAATTTCCACAATAATTCTCAAACTGGAGGGACTGATTGATATAATTTGGCAGCAAAAAGATAAAAACTGCATTGATTTGACTGTTGAGTTTCAAAGTTGTTGTTTTAGAAAAATATGGCCGTGTTCCTAAAGGTCTCCATGTTATTTCACTTTATTACTTTTGCATGCTTCCTGTGAAGAGCTCAGATAGGACGGCGTTTACAGTCATACAGCTACTGCTAATGTTTTCTTAAATTAAGCACTTAGTGAAAAGTTTAGCCCTTCATGTTATGGAAAGACAGTTGGTACAAGAGAAAACTTCGGTTTTTAAGAAAATGGCGGCTTATAAATGAATTGTTAAGATCAATCAACTTTAGATAAAACTGAGCTCAGCTTTCAATCAAACCAAGATATGCAGTTAAACAAGAATTGCCTCATAATTAAATGGTGGGCAGCAGCTTTTTCAGGTTGGTTAATGAGTAAAATCATAATTTAAAAGCTGCTTTTTAAAGTGCATATAAAAAAATCAAGAACAGACCAGCATGTTTTCATTGCTCTGTATGTTTTAATGCTGAAAAAGAAGTCCTTACAGTCACATCAGCATGGTTTATTATGGTAATAACTCTGAAGTACTGAGGGACCGGGTGGTAAATTTGCAGCTAAAGTTGGCAAACATCCTCTTGAGGGAGAAGAAAGAAACAAGATTTGTTTCCACGACTCTTTTTAATTTTGCTGGCTGTAGTTAATTTCGGTGCAAGCGATATAAATTGAACAAAGCAGATTTTCGCTGAACAGCTCCATAAATACAGTGAGAGGAATAAATGTCAGCCGGAGTTTTATCTCTTTGTAACTTCGGGCCCTCCTATGGTCAGCTGCACTTTGTTATCTCAGCTCTCAAGCCATATATCCTCATCCTCGGCTCTTTTCTGCTTCATTTTCTCCATCCATTCTGTTCATGTCCTCTTCCTGAACGAGCCCCTGCCCGGCTTTTTCTGTCTTTGTCTGGTCTCCGCATGAAGCTGCCGGCCTTTGTTAGGCTGTCAGAGGTGGAGAGGGAGGTGGAGGGAGAAAGAGGCTTGTTAGTTGAGCAGGATGGTTGCATCTGCAGCAGTACTCCAATAACTTACACCGACTGTGTTGGGGATTAGATGCATCACTGCACCCCCCCGATCCTTCCTGTTAATAGTCATTAGTCCCATACATCATAAAACAACCACTTAATCGCTGGGTTTCAGACACGTGGCCCGGATGAAGCGCAAAATTCAGGTGGGGGTCAGGAAGTGGATTTCTCCGGTTCAAAACGGAGCGAAATGGATCACAGCGAGTAGCTAATGCCCTAAATGGGCTGGACCTGATGAGGCATCCACTTTGTCTCAGTAAAAAATGACTTCTCTTACAATGTTGAGGCGATCGACATTACTAACTGTCTGGAGCTGCAGACCTCAGATTACACAACGAGCCAGAAGAAAGTTTTAAAAAGCCTGGAGAATGCGGTCATTTAGTTTCAGGTTGGGTCAAATTTAGGATCAAAAGAAGCATTAAATGGCTGTCGACTTGTTTCTGCCGGGTGAGTAACGAGTTGAGCTATTTTAAGTAATTAGTCTATGATAACAATGCTACTGCTAACAACAACAAGCTAACCCATGTTATTTCTAAGTGTTTGGATCAACTTGCAAATTTATTTATCCAAATTCATGCTGGAGTTGTATGTTAATGTTGAGTCGTTCTGCATTTCTACAATGTAGGTCAACCATTCGGTTCTGCAGAAACCCCATTAAAACTTGGTTTGACCAAAAATAATACATCTTACTTTACATGTGACGGCTGCTTGTCTTTCTCAGTAACTGTCCAATAAAATATCATTTTAATTTAAACGATGCGATCGTTACCTCTTAGAAAGCGGAAACTCTGGCATTGTTGGTTTCTGCACCTCCTGTTTTTAGCTGCAGATTGTTGACACACTTTTCTCATAATTTCTCAGTAAGTTTTTAAAAATTAACTCCCTTGTGACCACGAAAATTATAACGGTTGTACCAACCGTACAGGCCTCAGACTCTTTGATGGTGGATCAACAGAAGTAGACGGGCTGCATTTACTTCCTGACCTCCATCTGCGCTACGTGACGTCGGTGCTACGTCACCTGAAACCCAGCAGTAGAATAAGAGTTACTCAATTAAGTAGCACTACAAGGGTAAGAATTTAATTTTAACCATTTTTTTTATTGAAGCTGTTAAAATGCTTAGAAGTGGTTAAAAGCCCTTAGCATGTCTTCATTTTAGGTCCTTATTATTTACTTTAATTAATCTTTACTAAAACTCTGCAACTCTGACTTTGTTTTGAACTCTCACACCAAAGCCAGTGGAAAATGTCAACATTTTTGATCTGCTGGTCAGGAATGTCTGGAAAACCCTGGCATTTTTTAATCTCCTTAAATTGTTTTCTTGATTTGGATTAGTTTGGAAAATCCCAGTTTCTATTTAAATGCTGAATCAAACTCTCTGTCTTTCTTTTACCACTACATAAATTTTACTTTATTATGATCCATTTTGGCCATAGGAAAAAACTAGACAAAGCTCCTCAATGTTGGGCTTTACAGGAGTCTTAGTGTCTTCGTGAAAACACATTAGGACTGTGATGTCTTCGTGTTTTTAGATCTGAAGCTCACATTACTCGCATAGGAAGTTGGGACTCTGTGGTTTGTTCTTCTGTCCGACGTTCTGCAGAAAGCGCCTCTCCGCCCGGCTGGACGTCCGCAGGAGAAAACGATCAAATGGGGGGAATTAACTCAAACTCCAAAAACTGGGCACACTTCAGCCTTTTAAGCCTCCAGAGAGCTTTTATTGTCCTGCCCGTTACCATGACAACGGCTAGTGTGGCGCGTTGCGTGTTGAAGTGAAAGATACCAGAGAAGTTTCTCTTTGCAAAAAGCTTTCTCTCTTTTTCACCAGTATGTTATTTTTTTATTTTCCTTTCATTTCGAATTATTTTATTTTTTTATTCTTTTTTTCTAGTTTAGTTTTTCTTTTTCTGTTATTCAGTTTTTTTTCTTTTCCTACTGTGTTTTCCTTCACCTTCTGTTAGCCTTTTTTAATGCTCTCTTTCTTTCTTTCTTCATTTCTTTTATTTTTTCCTCCTTTCTTTCTATCTTTCTTTTGTCTTCCTTTGTTTCTTTCTTTCCTTCTTTCTTTCATCTTCCTTTCTTTCTTTCTTGCTTTGTTTTTCTTATTTGATTTTCTTTTATTTTCTTCCTCTTCATCTCTTTCTTTCTTTTTCTTTTCCCATTTGTCTTTACTTGAGTTTCTATTGTTAGCTCATTTATTCTTTGATCTTTACTTTCTTGCCTTTTTTCCTTTTTCAGTATTTTTCTCTTGTTTCTGTTTGATTTTATTAATTTTATTACTTTTGTTTCTTTTTTTCTGGCCTACTACTTTCTTAAAAATATTTCAGAATATTTTCATTTCCAGAAAAAGCATCAAAGAATCAAATGCTCTCTGAACAGCTGCGTCTCTTTCTCCCTCTCATACCTTAATAAGTTAATTGAGTTTTGGTAACTCAGTCAAATGATGGTAAAAGGTTTGTTGAACATTAAAGTTACTGACTGGGTGTTTGTCTCTTCCTAACATCTTTTTAAGGGTGAGGAAGCTGAAGGAGACTCTGGTGACGCTGCAGCAGCTGGATAAGAACATGAGCAACCTTCGCTCCTGGCTTTCTCGTATCGAGGCCGAGCTTTCCCGGCCAATCACCTACAGCGTCTGTCATGAGAACGAGATCCAGAAGAGGCTCGCTGAACAGCAGGTAAATTACATCCACAGGTTATATTTAACTGTTTGGATTTTGTTTCACTTCCTAAATATATTATTTTCCCCTTTCATCTTTAGTATTAATATTTCTACATTTTCCCACATTTTGCTGCTCACTTTTTCTCTGTTTATCGTTAATAATTCTCACCTTTTGTTTGCTTAACGTTAGTTAACGTGGTGTTGTTGCTCTTCAGCTTTATTCTTTAATCCACGTGTCAAACTCGAGGCCCGGGGGCCAAATTTGGCCCGCCGTGGCTTTTTATGTGGCCCTCCACATTACATCAATAAGTCCCTCCAGTTTTCACAAATCTGTAGAAGTCACACAGAATCAACAAATCCCCACATTTTTTCTGATTTCTCAAAGTGAACAAAAACATGCTGCCTCAGCTTTACTCGATGTCAAGTTAAAGTCTGTGATTGATAAGGCGAGTAATAAAACGACATACATTTGCACAAATGTCGTAAAAATTTTCTACAAATANTTCTTGGAGGGAAACCAGCAGCTTACTTTCTAACAGTTTAGCTTCTGTAAAGGAACCAGTTTCTCCTTACAAATATGGTTAATATTAATTATAAATATAAATCTCCCTCATTGTGTCAGCATGTGAGAATATTTACTCCCTGATTCAAGCTGTCCATCATTCCAGCTTGCTAACTTTGTGTTTAGAATATTATTTTTGGTGACTCCACACATTCCTACACATGTTTGGTCTTTAGAAACCAATGGTTAGTTAGCATGTTAGCCGGTTATAAAGCTACTTACCATGAGGTAATTCATGCTAGTGCTAATTTGGCTTTCAGTTAGCGAAGTTGCTTTGACCTGCTCTCCTGTTGGCTGAAGGTTTTCAGATTCAGCAGCAGGAAATGTTTTAACTTCTTTCTGATGATGAATTGATTTGAGTTTTTTTGGCTTTAAATGTGAATATAAATTCCTAAAATGCGCATTTTTGGTCAAAATACCCAGAAGTAGTGGGTAGTAACTAGTTACATTCACCTGAGTAACTTTTTTGAAAAAAATTAGTAGTGGAACTATTTTTACTATGCTGTACGTTACTTTTACTTGAGTAATTTTACTATGAAGTATTTCTACTCTTAGTTGAGTAAATTTTCTGGATTTTCTGCCCACTGAATGAAAAACAAACATGTTTTAACCAAAAATCCACCAAACAGACTCACCTGCAGTTTTTAAAGTTTCATTACATTTAAGCCTGCCGCAATAATCAATTAATTCTATAATAGGTTATGATAAGTTTGATAATTTCCATTTAGGGCAGTTTTATTTACAGAGAAATCATAATCTGTTTTATTTATGGTTTTGGTTTAGTTTGTTTTCATTGGTTGATTTTCGTTTTATTTTGAAAATTCAGAATGTCTTCCAGTTCCAGTGTGGAGCATTTTATACAAAATGAAAGTTTAAATTTATAAATTAAAGTTGATGAAACTCATCATTAGACGGCAGACTTGCATTATTGCACCATTATTGTATTGGTTGATTGGTAAAATGTTTTATAGTCTGTTTTTTATGTAAATTATTTTCATTTAGTCCTTAAAATATCAACAATTTCCACTTATTTTTATATTTTGGTCTATCTGATTATGTAATTTTTAAATATTAAATGATTGAATCTGGTCAGTTATTCAGTACGTTAGTAGCTTTTTTCTAAATGCTTTTTTTATTCTTGAACACAGGTGTCAAACTCGAGGCCCGTGGGCCAAATCCGGCCCGCCATAACTTTTTATGTGGCCCTTTAGATTCAAGACTAAACACTGAATGAGCTTAATAATATTATGTTATTGATCGAATCAATGGAGTTTTTATCTGTTTACTGCCAAATTATATCAGTCAGTCCCTCCAGTTTATTGAGAATTATTATGGAAATTCACACAAAATTGACAAATCTCCACATTTTTTATGCTAATATATAATTTGGAGTTTATTGCAGATTTTTCTCAAAAATGGTCAAAAACTTTCTTTCTTGTACTGAACAGCTGCCTCAGCTTTAATTGTTGTCATGGCCCTTTAAGTTCATGATCTGTACAGCGAGTAATAAAAAGGCACATTTACCGCCATAAATAAGCTCAAATGTTTCCAGATTAGAAGCACAAACACTTAGATTTTTATTGCAAAAAAAACAAAAATCACAAAATCCTGGAGGGACTGAAAATATGTTCAATAATATTTAATTTTAAGAATTTATTGATATTTTAACAGTTTGTGATCAGGTTTTATCAATACATTCTGGCACAACCGGCCCTTTAAGAGCTTTTATCATCTTAATTTGCCCCAAAACAAAAATGAGTCAGACACCTCTGACGCTTACTTTTCACTTTTACTTGAGTAAAAATATGTTGAAGTAGTGCTAATTGTTGGCTGATGGGTTCAAATATTTCAATCTTTTTTTAGCTCTCCAAACTGTAGAGTTTGTGAAGTCGTGCTACTTATTAAGTCACCAGCATATTAAAAACAAACAACTTATCGAATTTCTTCATGACATGCAGTCATGAGTCTGTGGTTAACAGGTTGCAGGTTTTGTAGGTGGGGCTTTGGCGAGCAGATGGCCTGGCCGGCCTAAGGGAGGAGCAGGGACTTGCTCTATTGTTCCCAAGGCGACACTCGGTCCTCACAGGGTGACCACAGCGCTCAATGCATCCCCGATTCTTCACACTGCAGCAGGACCATCTGCCTCTGTGCATTAATACCAAAGCAGGGCTCTTCTTAATAGCAAAAATGTTGATGACCAGTCAAATAGAGCAGCTCTAATCATAAGCCCTGAAACATCTAAAAGATCATCTGCCCCCTGCGCGGGTTTGTAATGGGCTGTTCTGCTGGTATTAAGCTGTCATTAGGAAAATGGACCTTGTTAATTTGAGCGAATAGCTCCACTCTCATGAGGGCTTCTGTCAATTCAGTTGATTACTAAATCAGAGTAAAAATCACTGAGTACATGTGAGCACATTTTATGTTCTGATTCTGGGTTATTTTTTCACAGCTCAATGCTTGGATTTCTAATGCTTTGTCCGTGCATTATATTTGGGTCACTTTGTTTCCTGAATGCATACCAGTGTATCACAACAAAGTGTCCCGCTGCAGACTCAGACTCATCGAGGTCTTTGGCACCGCTCCTTTCACCATAACGTCATGGTGCCTGTAACTAGTACAGACACCTCTGTACTGGTTTGGGGGAAATAAATGTAAAATACCGTATTTTATGATCTAAATATGTGGTTTTCCTCTTTTAAGGAGAATATACACTGAACCCCATTGAAAACCTCCTGGTTATTCCACTAAATGTTGATTTCTAAACTATTACAGAGTTAAAACATTAGTGTTGTTCTAAATTATTATAAACTTGCTTTCTTTGCATTATTTGAGGTCTGAAAGCTCTGCTTCTTTTTCCTTATTTTGATCATTTCTCATTTTCTGCAAATAAATACAAAATAAGTTTTTGCTTGTAATTTCAGAGACATGTTGTCAGTAGTTCAGAGAATAAAAGAACCATGTTAATTTTACTCAAACATAAACCTACAAAGAGTAAAATCAGAAAAACTGATCATTTTAAGTGGTGTCTTACTTTCCAGAGCTTTAAGATTGTTAATCCTGATTGGTGCACTCTAAAACTCATCCAGTTGTCTTTAATGAGTTGAATCCAGTTTTTAAATTTGGAAAATAATTTCCTGTGAGTGTTTTTAGGTGTTTATGAGCTTTAAAATACAAACAAAAAAAAGGTGGGAAAATATGCATATTTGGAATTCACTGTTGACAGTATAAGTTGTCCAGTGTAGAAAAATAAAAAGATTATTGACTTTCTTTGTAAGAAACTAATTTCTTATTTAAAGCTGGCATTTAACAAACTGCTCACCAAACACTAAATGTCGTTATCGTATTTCCGCCAGGTGTCGTTACGCAGACAGGAAATAGCCGACCGCCTGAATGCCTGGACCATTTTCAATGATAAAAACAAAGAGTTCTGTGATTGGCTGACTCAGATGGAGAACAAGGTGTGCCACAGCGCGGAGCTGAGCATCGAGGAAATGGTGGAGAAACTAAAAAAGGTATGAAGTCATGGTGATTTTATACCATTGTTGTTTGCACTTTTTTCATCAAAAGAACCTCAGATATGATACAGAAACCTTGAATTTGATTACAGTGTCTTCATTAAAAACACATGAAGCCAAGTGGTAGGTAAATTGTAGAATATATTAAGCAGATTAAATGAACTTTAATTTAACAACTTTTATTCCTTAAAAGTTAATTTTTTGTCTGTTTGCAATGTGAAATTTCCTGAGGTGATCCTGAAAAGTTGACCCGCTTTTGTAAAAATGTAAACGGAATAAGTTCTAAATGTAAATACTGTTTATAATAATATCGTTTTGTTGCAAGTCTGATAAGTTTCCCTGTTGCAGCTGAAGAAAAGCACTGCAAAAACACAAAATCCTTCCAAGTCTTTTTGGTCTGATTTCTAGTACAAACATCTTAGAAAACTTGAAATAAAACAAAATTAAGTGACTTGGTAAGAAAATATAGGAGCTTGTTTTAAGTAAATAATTCCTTAATAATGATGTAAAAGTTCCACTGGCGACGTTACCTAGCAACGCCAGCCAGGCCCAGCCTGTTGCCTAGCAACCCAGTTCTAATTCCACTGGCAGATTATTTTACTAATAACATTTTTATGAGTTTGAAAACATTTCTTCGTTGTGCCTGCTGCTAGCATGTGCTTGTTCTAAATGAAAATCAGGACTTTCTTCTTTGATTTCCAATTTTGACTTCCAATGATTCACTTCCTGCTAAAGAGCCCCCTGGTGGTGGATTTAAAATCAACAGAAAAAAACCGCACTGGGCCGTATGGTTCAAAGCATGGGGAAAGTAGCGGCTTATAGTCCGAAAAATACGGTCTCTATCTATTTAAACCTGCCTGCATCATCATGGTGTTCATGTAGCTGTGTGGTCATGTGTCCACAGGACTGCATGGAGGAAATCAACCTGTTCAGTGAGAACAAGAGCCACCTGAAGCAGCTGGGAGAGCAGCTGCTGTTGGCCAGTGACCAGGCCAAGCAGACCCAGGTGCGCGGCTCGCTACAGGAAGTCAATCAGCGATGGAACAACCTCTTTCAGCACATCGAAGCCAGGTGAGAGCTGTCGCAGCGTCTGCTCAGCGGGAGTTTAGGTGTTTATATTAACCAAGCACTTCCCAAAACACTCTTCATGCCGTTCTGTGAGCACTTTGCAGAGATAAATAGTAAGGTGTTGGCAGGGTTGCAAGTCAAATTGTGTTTGTGTGGCGACATGAATCAGATTCTCAAGTACCGCTCTCAAAATTTACATCATTATCTTGTCAGAACAAACACCTTTCAGGGCAAAGCCACACTGCTGCAAAAAGCATAATTAAGTTCTGTGAAGCTTTGACTACATTCTTGGAAGTAAACAATAGCTTCTAAGGGTTTCCATCCACCTGCTGCTGTAAGCCGTGCCTAGCAGCTGTCGGGAAAACATAGCCTCTCATCTATGGACTGTGGAGGTTAAGCTCCTGTGTTGTTAAACTGTTGCTACCCCCCGTCAAACAGATGGGCAATCCTGTGGACGAGCAGGAGATACAAACCCCAGCTTCCCCCTCTGCCAGAAGCAGGGGGTAGTTTGGGCCGTCGGAGGGCTCAGACAGGACCAGATGTCCCCCGGTGCGCTCTGACCGGGCCCACTTCCTGTCACCCAGCGGTGTCAAACTCATCTTCGTTTTGGGCCAAATCCAGATCATGAATGCTCTTACAGGGCCGAATGTATTGATAAAACTTGTTCACAAACTGTTAAAATATCAATGAATCCTTAAAATTAAACATTACTGAACATATTTTCAGTTCCTCAAGGATTTCGTGATTCTTTTTGTGTTTTTTCCAATAAAAGTCAGTGTTTGTGGTTCTTATTTAGAAATATTTGCGGTAAATGAGACTTTTTATTACTCTCTGTATAGATCATGGACTATAATCTGAGATCAGTTAAAGCTGAGGCAGCTGTTTAGTACAAGTAAGAAAGTTTTTGACAATTTTTGAGAAAAATCAGAAATAAACTTCCAATTATGTATTGGCACAAAAAGCTACAGGGATTTGTTGATTTTGTGTAAATTTCCACAATAATTCTCAAACTGGAGGGACTGATTGATATAATTTGGCAGCAAAAAGATAAAAACTGCATTGATTTGACTGTTGAGTTTCAAAGTTGTTGTTTTAGAAAAATATGGCCGTGTTCCTAAAGGTCTCCATGTTATTTCACTTTATTACTTTTGCATGCTTCCTGTGAAGAGCTCAGATAGGACGGCGTTTACAGTCATACAGCTACTGCTAATGTTTTCTTAAATTAAGCACTTAGTGAAAAGTTTAGCCCTTCATGTTATGGAAAGACAGTTGGTACAAGAGAAAACTTCGGTTTTTAAGAAAATGGCGGCTTATAAATGAATTGTTAAGATCAATCAACTTTAGATAAAACTGAGCTCAGCTTTCAATCAAACCAAGATATGCAGTTAAACAAGAATTGCCTCATAATTAAATGGTGGGCAGCAGCTTTTTCAGGTTGGTTAATGAGTAAAATCATAATTTAAAAGCTGCTTTTTAAAGTGCATATAAAAAAATCAAGAACAGACCAGCATGTTTTCATTGCTCTGTATGTTTTAATGCTGAAAAAGAAGTCCTTACAGTCACATCAGCATGGTTTATTATGGTAATAACTCTGAAGTACTGAGGGACCGGGTGGTAAATTTGCAGCTAAAGTTGGCAAACATCCTCTTGAGGGAGAAGAAAGAAACAAGATTTGTTTCCACGACTCTTTTTAATTTTGCTGGCTGTAGTTAATTTCGGTGCAAGCGATATAAATTGAACAAAGCAGATTTTCGCTGAACAGCTCCATAAATACAGTGAGAGGAATAAATGTCAGCCGGAGTTTTATCTCTTTGTAACTTCGGGCCCTCCTATGGTCAGCTGCACTTTGTTATCTCAGCTCTCAAGCCATATATCCTCATCCTCGGCTCTTTTCTGCTTCATTTTCTCCATCCATTCTGTTCATGTCCTCTTCCTGAACGAGCCCCTGCCCGGCTTTTTCTGTCTTTGTCTGGTCTCCGCATGAAGCTGCCGGCCTTTGTTAGGCTGTCAGAGGTGGAGAGGGAGGTGGAGGGAGAAAGAGGCTTGTTAGTTGAGCAGGATGGTTGCATCTGCAGCAGTACTCCAATAACTTACACCGACTGTGTTGGGGATTAGATGCATCACTGCACCCCCCCGATCCTTCCTGTTAATAGTCATTAGTCCCATACATCATAAAACAACCACTTAATCGCTGGGTTTCAGACACGTGGCCCGGATGAAGCGCAAAATTCAGGTGGGGGTCAGGAAGTGGATTTCTCCGGTTCAAAACGGAGCGAAATGGATCACAGCGAGTAGCTAATGCCCTAAATGGGCTGGACCTGATGAGGCATCCACTTTGTCTCAGTAAAAAATGACTTCTCTTACAATGTTGAGGCGATCGACATTACTAACTGTCTGGAGCTGCAGACCTCAGATTACACAACGAGCCAGAAGAAAGTTTTAAAAAGCCTGGAGAATGCGGTCATTTAGTTTCAGGTTGGGTCAAATTTAGGATCAAAAGAAGCATTAAATGGCTGTCGACTTGTTTCTGCCGGGTGAGTAACGAGTTGAGCTATTTTAAGTAATTAGTCTATGATAACAATGCTACTGCTAACAACAACAAGCTAACCCATGTTATTTCTAAGTGTTTGGATCAACTTGCAAATTTATTTATCCAAATTCATGCTGGAGTTGTATGTTAATGTTGAGTCGTTCTGCATTTCTACAATGTAGGTCAACCATTCGGTTCTGCAGAAACCCCATTAAAACTTGGTTTGACCAAAAATAATACATCTTACTTTACATGTGACGGCTGCTTGTCTTTCTCAGTAACTGTCCAATAAAATATCATTTTAATTTAAACGATGCGATCGTTACCTCTTAGAAAGCGGAAACTCTGGCATTGTTGGTTTCTGCACCTCCTGTTTTTAGCTGCAGATTGTTGACACACTTTTCTCATAATTTCTCAGTAAGTTTTTAAAAATTAACTCCCTTGTGACCACGAAAATTATAACGGTTGTACCAACCGTACAGGCCTCAGACTCTTTGATGGTGGATCAACAGAAGTAGACGGGCTGCATTTACTTCCTGACCTCCATCTGCGCTACGTGACGTCGGTGCTACGTCACCTGAAACCCAGCAGTAGAATAAGAGTTACTCAATTAAGTAGCACTACAAGGGTAAGAATTTAATTTTAACCATTTTTTTTATTGAAGCTGTTAAAATGCTTAGAAGTGGTTAAAAGCCCTTAGCATGTCTTCATTTTAGGTCCTTATTATTTACTTTAATTAATCTTTACTAAAACTCTGCAACTCTGACTTTGTTTTGAACTCTCACACCAAAGCCAGTGGAAAATGTCAACATTTTTGATCTGCTGGTCAGGAATGTCTGGAAAACCCTGGCATTTTTTAATCTCCTTAAATTGTTTTCTTGATTTGGATTAGTTTGGAAAATCCCAGTTTCTATTTAAATGCTGAATCAAACTCTCTGTCTTTCTTTTACCACTACATAAATTTTACTTTATTATGATCCATTTTGGCCATAGGAAAAAACTAGACAAAGCTCCTCAATGTTGGGCTTTACAGGAGTCTTAGTGTCTTCGTGAAAACACATTAGGACTGTGATGTCTTCGTGTTTTTAGATCTGAAGCTCACATTACTCGCATAGGAAGTTGGGACTCTGTGGTTTGTTCTTCTGTCCGACGTTCTGCAGAAAGCGCCTCTCCGCCCGGCTGGACGTCCGCAGGAGAAAACGATCAAATGGGGGGAATTAACTCAAACTCCAAAAACTGGGCACACTTCAGCCTTTTAAGCCTCCAGAGAGCTTTTATTGTCCTGCCCGTTACCATGACAACGGCTAGTGTGGCGCGTTGCGTGTTGAAGTGAAAGATACCAGAGAAGTTTCTCTTTGCAAAAAGCTTTCTCTCTTTTTCACCAGTATGTTATTTTTTTATTTTCCTTTCATTTCGAATTATTTTATTTTTTTATTCTTTTTTTCTAGTTTAGTTTTTCTTTTTCTGTTATTCAGTTTTTTTTCTTTTCCTACTGTGTTTTCCTTCACCTTCTGTTAGCCTTTTTTAATGCTCTCTTTCTTTCTTTCTTCATTTCTTTTATTTTTTCCTCCTTTCTTTCTATCTTTCTTTTGTCTTCCTTTGTTTCTTTCTTTCCTTCTTTCTTTCATCTTCCTTTCTTTCTTTCTTGCTTTGTTTTTCTTATTATTTGATTTTCTTTTATTTTCTTCCTCTTCATCTCTTTCTTTCTTTTTCTTTTCCCATTTGTCTTTACTTGAGTTTCTATTGTTAGCTCATTTATTCTTTGATCTTTACTTTCTTGCCTTTTTTCCTTTTTCAGTATTTTTCTCTTGTTTCTGTTTGATTTTATTAATTTTATTACTTTTGTTTCTTTTTTTCTGGCCTACTACTTTCTTAAAAATATTTCAGAATATTTTCATTTCCAGAAAAAGCATCAAAGAATCAAATGCTCTCTGAACAGCTGCGTCTCTTTCTCCCTCTCATACCTTAATAAGTTAATTGAGTTTTGGTAACTCAGTCAAATGATGGTAAAAGGTTTGTTGAACATTAAAGTTACTGACTGGGTGTTTGTCTCTTCCTAACATCTTTTTAAGGGTGAGGAAGCTGAAGGAGACTCTGGTGACGCTGCAGCAGCTGGATAAGAACATGAGCAACCTTCGCTCCTGGCTTTCTCGTATCGAGGCCGAGCTTTCCCGGCCAATCACCTACAGCGTCTGTCATGAGAACGAGATCCAGAAGAGGCTCGCTGAACAGCAGGTAAATTACATCCACAGGTTATATTTAACTGTTTGGATTTTGTTTCACTTCCTAAATATATTATTTTCCCCTTTCATCTTTAGTATTAATATTTCTACATTTTCCCACATTTTGCTGCTCACTTTTTCTCTGTTTATCGTTAATAATTCTCACCTTTTGTTTGCTTAACGTTAGTTAACGTGGTGTTGTTGCTCTTCAGCTTTATTCTTTAATCCACGTGTCAAACTCGAGGCCCGGGGGCCAAATTTGGCCCGCCGTGGCTTTTTATGTGGCCCTCCACATTACATCAATAAGTCCCTCCAGTTTTCACAAATCTGTAGAAGTCACACAGAATCAACAAATCCCCACATTTTTTCTGATTTCTCAAAGTGAACAAAAACATGGTGCCTCAGCTTTACTCGATGTCAAGTTAAAGTCTGTGATTGATAAGGCGAGTAATAAAACGACATACATTTGCACAAATGTCGTAAAAATTTTCTACAAATATTTCAAAATTAGCATCACAAAATCTGTGATTTTGATGGAAAAAGAACGAACGATCTGGAAATCCTGTAGGAACTGATCAGTGTGAAAAGATATTTAACTTCAAGAAGCACAAACAGCTATTTCTTTATGTTTTTAACAGTTTAATTGGTTTGATCAATACATTCTGGCACATTCGGATGTTTGATCTGGCCCAAAATGTAACATGAGTCTGCAGACTGACGGTCAGGCGTCTGTGCAGGACCTGCAGAGGGACCTGGAGCAGCACACTGAAGGCGTAGCGTCCGTCCTCAGCCTGTGCGACGTTCTGCTGCAGGACGAGGACGCAGCAGGCGGCTCGGAGGCGGAGAGCGACTCCCTGCAGGAAACCAGCCGCAGCCTGGACCAGCGCTGGAGAACCATCTGTGCTCTGGCTCTGGACAGAAGACTCAGGTAGGTGCAGTTTGGTTGACGTGAACTCTGGTGCGGTTTGAATAAATATGTGAATGTAAGCCGAACAGAGACTGCTCCAAAAGCACGAAGCGGACTGTAAAGCAGGGAATTCTGGGTAAATGAAACCAAAACAAAGAGTGTGAGTCTGGTTCTAGAGGGAGAAATGACTAGTGGACTTCTACTAAAATCTGACGCCACTCTGTTTTTAATTTACATTCTGCGAAAAAGAAAGTTGTGCTGAGTGTCTTCTTCTGTTGTTTACTTTAGTAGTTCTTGGTGTAGCGCCCTCACAGGTGAGGAGTGGAACAGGTGTGAAAATGAACAGCAGCAGCTGAAAATGTGACAAATGTTGCAAGTTTAGTCCCAAACTGAACTGAATAACTTTCACTCAGGGGAAAAAGACTTTTGTTGTTTTTAGCAAACTATTTAATTTGTCCTTAGAAAGCATAAACAGCGTAACTGCCTGTAAGCGACCTGCTTGTTCGACCTTGCAAACATTTTCAGGTTACATATTTTCAGCATAATTCATGTGAACCAATATTTCCAGCCACAATAAACACTATAACTCCAACATGATGTGTTCTTGCAGAATCGAGGAAACTTGGACTCTGTGGTGCAAGTTCCTCAACGACTACTCCCGCTTCGATGATTGGCTCAAGATGGCGGAGCGAACTGCTGCCAACCCGAACTCTGCAGATGTCCTCTACTCTGCAGCCAAGGAAGAGCTGAAGAAGTTTGAGGTCAGCTGGTTTTACTGTTAATTTATGTTGTTTTAGTAAATGACACATTTCCCTCTGTTGTAATAGCGCCCATTAAGATTTAGAATTTCCCCCTTTGTTGTTAAAAGACTAAAAAATCTCATCATTGTGAAACTTTATGTATGATTTGATCAACTTTTGTCAATCTATTCAGTTAAATTTAACATTTCCTGGAGTTTGCCTGAGTTTGCTACATAACTACTAAACCGCTGAAAATAAGTAAATAAATATTAGAGCTGAAACGATTAATTTGAATTAATCGTGCTGAATTGATTATTGAAATAATCGTCAACCAATTTAATAATGGATTAATCGTTAACTGGAGCCTGCAGACTAAAGATGGCAGTTTGCTCAAAGAACGCCTTCAGAGCAAAAATTAAGCAAATATGTACAACATATATAAATATCTAAGATTAATTTCTGTCAATCTTTTCTACCCAGAACTTTCTGTAGAAAGTTTCCTACTAAGCAGCTTTTGCTGTCCAATTACTAGTCCAAAAAATAATAAACGGATTAATTTATAGTATTTATTTAGATGTAGATGCATCTTTTTGCTACCGGTAATGAAATGTTCACTAAGAATATGCTTTTATTGCATTTCAGGGAATGCAATTTACATTTTTTTATTCAAAAAAGCAATTAAATTATCTTATTTACATAGTTTTATTGCATTTGTCATATTGTGTGCAGGTGGCTTAAGTGGTTAAATAAAAAATCTGCGCCCCAATGAATATTAATATTAGCTTGTTTCTGTTACTTTGATGGAAAAGCTTAAACTGTATTAAGGATTTAGTGATCACAGGTGGATTTTATCAACGTTACAAGATCCAAAACAGTTTAAAAAAAGCTTTACACTGTTTTCTTATTAAAAGAAAAACGGACAGTTTCCAAGTTTTGGGATCATCAGTCGTTTTCTCTAAATTTATACCGTCATTGATTCAATCAGAATCATTTCACTTTTAGCTTAAGCATCAAAGAAAATAGTATGTAAACACCAGAGCTGTTTACATACAATAAACAGCTCTGGAAAGAATGAAGAAGCCTCTTAAAATGATCAGTTTCTCTGATTTTACTCCTTATAGGTTTATGTTTAAGCAAAATTAACTTTTATTCTATGAACTACTGACAACGTGTCTCTGAAATCACAAGCAGAAATTTAGTTTTTATTAGTGGGAAATGAGAAATGGTCAAAATAATGAAAAAGATGCAAAGAAAACAAGTTAATATTCATTTAGAAACAACAATACTGATGATTTAATTCAGTTCAGAAACCAATATTTGGATCAATAACCAGGCTTTCAGTGGGTTCAGTGCAGTTTTTTTCCTATTCGTTGTCTTTTGTTTTGCATTGAATGTGATTTAAATTGGGAACGGTTCTCTGCATCGAGAACATAGATGGATGTAAAGATGCAGTGTTTAAATAGGAAAACTCACTAAAATCCATTTACTGATTCAATAAAATGTGTTTTCTTCAGGGTTTCCAAAGGCAGGTTCATGAGCGCCTGACTCAGCTGGAGCTCATCAACAACCAGTACCGCCGCCTGGCCCGGGAGAACCGCACCGACCGAGCCAGCCAGCTCAAAGCCATGGTGAGGGAGGGAAACCAGCGCTGGGACGGCCTGCACCGCCGAGTGGCCGCCATCTTACGCCGCCTGAAGGTATTAATCACACCTAACGCACGACTCCAAAGGGACGCACCGATCCGATGTTAGTACCTGAACCAGTTCTATTCAGTCTGTTTCTATGCCTTATGAGGCCTTATTTGTTCTACATTATACTTTCTGAACCATATTTTCCTGATGACTTGGACTGAAGCTTGTGTATCAAAGTGAGCCGCACAAGTGCAGAGTTGGCAAATGAATTTGTACTTCAGATCGTTTAAAAGAAAATGTTTTGAGTCAATCCAGCGATGTTTCTCTGTGTGAAAAAGTGCAGACATTTTGGCACGAGGGCCAAAAATGTCAAATTGCAACAACTGAGGGGCCCACAAAATGTTTAGTACTTTTATTTATAATCGCAGAAACTATTTTATTTTGTTAGCTAAGTAACAAAACACAGTATTTTAATGAATTAAGCAAAGCAGTCAGATATCTGTAGTTCTTTGTAGATTTAAAGCAAATAAGGATTTAGCAGGGTTTACAGATTAAAAATAAACAGCAAATCATATCCTAATTATTTTTTTATATTTTTCTGGATTTTTTTTTTATCTCTTTTTAGCAACAAGAACATTTGGTGGCTCACTCTTTATTTTTCCAACTGCATGTTTTAAGTCCCTTTTTCTAATAAATTAAATTAAAACCAAACCTGAATACTTCTTGTTGAACATTACATTTTCAATTTAAAATTTGAAAATTTTAAGCAACAAAAAAAAGTTTAGGTTATTCTTGAAATGTGATCAAGGACCACCCAAAATTTTCCTGAGGGCCACCAATGGCCCCCGGGCCACACTTTGAACACCCCTGGTTTACAGTAAAGAGAAAGCTTAGTTTGTTGCATCAGTTTTATAAATAAAATGTTTCCACGTCATCATATGAGCAGCTTTTACACCAATCCAGAAGCCTGAAATGATGGTAATGAAAATATTCTGTGTTTATTTTCATTTTGTTCTCCCTCCTCCATGCTTGTTTTCGTTTCTCCCAGTATTTTACCAGCCAGCGGGAGGACTTTGAAGGCACCAGGGAGAGCATGCTAGTTTGGCTGACGGAGCTGGACCTGCAGCTCACCAACGTGGAGCATTTCTCCGAGAGCGACGTCCATCAGAAGATCCAGCAGCTCAACGTGAGGCGCTCACATCTCACATATCCGATTTATTACCTCTGAAGGAGAACTTGTCAAGCTTTTAAGCTGCTGGTTTCGTATTTTGGTCGAGGGATGACTCTCTTACGCCTCATTAGGAGGACACTTTTAAATTTCACAAACAGGCATGTGTTGCTCGTTCTGGTTTTCCTGACTCCGTCTCCGTTCGTCCATCCATCTTCCGGCAGAGCTTCCAAAAGGAGATCAGCCTGAACACTGAGCGCATTGACGGGTTGATAGTGTTTGGTGAGGCTCTGATCCAGAAAAGTTCAGCTCAGGATGCGGCTCTGATAGAGGATGAGCTGGAGGAGCTTCACTCCTACTGCCAGGAGGTTTTCAGCAGGCTGGTCCGCTTCCACCAGCGCCTCAGCCAGCCTCTGGTGAGCCGGACCACACACACGAGCTGCACTCCTTACTGTATATCATTAAGCCTTGAAATTCCACTAAATCCTAAAAAAACACACACACTTTATGTTCTTTACCCACTGTCTCATATAAAAAACAATGATATATTTTAAAAATGTGCCAGTTTGTAATTTATATTTTACAGTGAGGGAACTTATGAAGCTGCAAAAGGGCCGGTAGCTATTGGACCCGTCTATGGACGGGGGGGGCATGTTGAGAAAATGACTAGAGATTATTCTCACTGTAAAGGTAGATGGAGAACATTATTTCCATTATTTCCATTATCCTGCAGCAAAAGGCTGGAACTTCAAAAATAGAAACTTTTGAAGGTATTTTGAAGAATATCTTGTCTGAAACCTGAACATGTTTCAGCTAAAAATGCTTATTTTATTCCAGGGGTGTCCAAACTTTTTGGCATTGGAGCCAGAAATGTTACGCTGAAAGAACCAAAGTATATTTTTAATCATGCCAAAACGTTTGACATCACTGACTTTTCTAGAAAGAGACAAAAGAAAATCCAGAAAAAGATGAAAAATGTAGGATATGATTTGCTGTTTCTTCTTGTTTGTTTGTTTGTTTGTTTTAATTTGGCAGACCTGCAAACTTTTGTTTCAAGTCTGCAAAGGATTACAGATCTCTGACATCCAGATCAAGAATAACCCAAACTTGTTTTGGTGGTTAAACTCTTAAAATTAAAGTTTTTAAAATCTTTGAAAGACTAATAAAAAAATAACAATGTTGTAATATCCAATAATAACAATGTTATTATATTCAAAATAACATTATTTGTAATTAATATTTTAATAAAATAATTGTATTTAAACAATAATGTTAATTTAAAATTTCTTTTTCAAATATTATTTTTATTAAGTTTTTAAAGCTTAATAATATTAAATGTTAATATTAATACTTTTATTTTTGGAATAATGTTAAAAATATTTTAACATTGTTAGCATAACAACAAAAATATTCATTGATATTATAATGAATATTTTATTTCATGTGAAAGCAACACAACTTTATTATTTTATTTCATTAAAATATTGTGTTGTTTAAAAATAAAATAGTTTCTGGTTATTAAAAGTGCTAAAGATGTTGTGGCCCCTGTTGTTTGGCCAAAACCTTCATTCTTTAATCCAGATGATCAGGGAGGAGCCCGACCTCTCTGACCTCACCGTTTCCCTGGAGTCGAGCTTGGAGCTGATTGGTCGGCCGTGGCTGGGGCGGAGCCAGACGAGCCTGCCGGCCACGCCCACTCACCTGCTCGGTTCCCTTCTGGACCGGTCGGGGCGGGAGACGCCGGTGAGCGTCGACTCCCTGCCTCTGGAGTGGGACCACACCGGAGACGTGGGAGGGTCGTCGTCGCACGAGGATGAGGAGGAAGAGGAGGAGCAGGAGGATGAAGGGGCTTACTTCAGCGCGCACTCGGGTATCTTCAAAATAAGATGTTTTTGGATTAGTTCAACAGTGCCACAGATACGGCCCTCCGATGCTTTTTATTATTCTTTTAGGGTGAGATTAAACAGAAAACACTGAGCACAGCAGAAATACTTGTTCTCTAGTTTTGCTTTTATTTTTATCTCATAAAAAGTTGAGTCACAAACATTTTGTGAGTTTTTACTCAAAAACAAACTGGTCACACACATCCACTGTATTTGGATAAATACAACAATAATTCTTATTTTCTTTGCTGAGAAACTAAGTACATTTTATAGACTTAAAAAATGGAATATAATGAGCTGAAAAAGTAAAATGACTGTAAAAGTTTAAATATTAGATGTTTTATTTATTGTTGTGCAGATAAAAGAAAGAATTCACAATAATATTTTTATGGGGAGGGGGCGGGGGGAGTAATAAAAAAAAATCGCCCCTGAATATTTTCATCTTGGGAATTTTGGACTTTAGTGTAAAAAGTTTGGACACCCCTCATTTAGGGGTTTCTTTTTTTTTATTGCTGCTCTAGCAAAGACTAATGCAGCATTTTCACTTATAACAAGACGTTTATCAGCTCCTGCTTTCAAAGCCTGGGGTAAAACAGCGGATGAGTTTCCCGTTCGAATCAGATCAGATGGCTGAACTTTCTTTAGACGGGTTGTGGGTATGACATCGAGACAGAAGGAGGTCAGTCGCCTCGTCGGATCCAGAGGGTGAGATTTATATTTCGGCTTACCTCAGACGGGTCCAGCGGGGTAGGAGCTGATTTCTGAGCTGCCTGTCAGATAATTCATGATTTTGAGTCATTGGTATGTTTGTCTCATTTCCAAAACCTGCATTGGCCTTAATATTTACCTCAAGACGATGAATCTTCGATTTTGTTCAGCTTAGAGGAAGAAAAATAAAGTAAAATGTCAAAAAAATAAATCCCATGCTCCTTAAATTTGAATTAATCCAGTCGAGTGTAGACGCTGTAAGTGTGACTATAAAAACTGGATGTAATAAATAACTTTAACAGGCAAAAACTATCAAACAAGACCTGCTACACATCTTCATGTTCTGCGTCATAAATCCACCAACACCGCTGCTCCTCAGGGTGCAGGAAATGCTTCCAGGAAATATCTTCCATCAGATTATAAATTAGACACGTCCACACTGTTAGTGGATTGTAAACCTTTTGGTTTTTCACAACAAAATTATAAAATATTCTCAAAGGAGCTAAAACTGGAAGGTCAAACTCATGATTCTCATTTTGTGTGTCTTTAAGTTGCAAAGATTCCTTAAAGTTTAAGAGTAATGATTGATTTTTGGGTTAAATTCAAGTTTTCAGTTAAGAACACGTCAGGATTAAATTCCCGTCGAGGTTGGAGCCCATGTTTGGTTAACTAGTTTTACCGCTGTACAATGGCTGCTGGAAAAGAGAAGTGTTTTGTTGTTGACTTACCATCCAGAAACAACTTGCTGCATTCTTGTTGGTTGTGCAGGAGGCTCCACTTCTGCTTTTCCAAGATGTACGATTGTATAATTGGATATCTGTTTGCAGCCATTTTCACCTTCGAGTGTAAACATTAGTTATTGAAATTTGTTAGGATAAGTCTGTAGTCTATACAAAACATGCTCATTACATTTTTTGCACAAAATAATTATTAAATAATGACGTTTTAGTTTTGAGCTCCTTTCAGAATGAGCTGTCTTAGGGCCTTTTGTCACTTCAAGTCCAAATACGTTGCTGCTTTCCACACCCCTCAAATCCACGTTTACACTCGCACATGAAAATTATGCGCAATTGTACAACCGTACATCTTTGAAAAGCAGATGTGGAGCCTCCTGTGCAACCAGGAAGAAGAATACAACAAGTGGTTTCTGGATGGTAAGTCAACAACAAAACACTTCTCTAATCCAGCAGCCATTGTACAGCAGTAAAACCAGCTGACCAAAGGTGCTAGATCTCCACTTGTGTTGCTAGGTAACGGGTAACATTTTTTTTTTCCTCAAGCGATTGGGTTATTTTCAGAAAACCTAATTTCCCTGAATTTTGCACAGTCGGTCTTCTTTAACCTGCCAATACATTTTGTTCTGCAGTCTCCAGCCTGTCTCTGGCTGTTCGCGATTGTTCATGGAGAACAACAGAAGCTCAGCCGGATCCAGAAGGACACGCTGAGCCGACACCGGCTCTGACCAGCACGCCTCTGAAGCAGGGCTATGTACGTCTCACGGTTCCCTCTGCGAGGCCTCGCCGTCCAGCCAGATGTCAGCCCTGATGATCTACTTGTTGTGCTTTTCCAGCTGCGGCTCATGTCCCAGTGCAGCGGGAGCATCGAGAACATAAAGAGAGTCTCTCTGATCCTCGACGACGACGACGAGCAGCCAGAGGAGTTCGGCTTGACGGGTCTGAATGCCTCAGACAAGCAGTCAGGTGAGACTACTGCGCAGAAAATATCATTTATTAAGACTGTCTGCACTGCGAGGGAGGACTCAAAACAGACATCTGCCATAAAATCTCAGAACCAGTGTAAAAGAAACCAGGTGGTGCATAAGTTATGAGTGCATGCAGTCAAGGAATCGGTTCAAAAGAAAATAAATTAGAAAAATACTCATGAACCGTCATTTTAACTCATTCACTTGGGAATCTGCAGGAGTTTTTTTTTTTTCTTTGTACGTCAGAAAATAAGATATTTGGACAGAAAAATTGAAATCTGCAGAAACTTTGACTGACTTGGACTGAAGTTAATCATTTTGACAACAGAGACATAAAATCACGTCGTTCCCAGTGTTGGGTTTGTCGGAGGAACCGTGAGGCTCTTGGTCTGTTTCTGCTTAACTGGACATGGGAACTTTGAGACAACTTTAACATCTTTGGGCATTTTAAAGAACTACAACTTGCTGCCAGAAAACTGAAAATAAACAATAAGTGGATGTTTCTGTGGGATAATGATGCAGAATATTTCCACAAATCCACATAAAAATGGTTCACTTCATACAAAATATTTTAATTTCTCAGTCCTCTGATTTAAATCCTATAAAAACCTGATGGTTGGGCAAAGAGCAAACATTTTAAACTGCAGAAGTGCTTCTTTTTCTTACCTGAGTAAGATGCAGTAAGTTGTTCTTATTGCCACTTTATAACATCAGAAATGTAAAATAAAAACTTGAAGTCCATGTCATAGAAACACCAATAAGTGTAAAAAACGCCCGAGTTTGTTGTGTGTTTTCAGGTGTGATCGAGCGCTGGGAGCTGCTCCGGGCCCAGTCCAGGTGCAGCCAGCAGTCTGGCACTCTGGATCCTCAGCAGATGACCTTTGACCTGGACGACCTCACTTCCTGGCTGGAAACCGTGATCCCTGAGCTGGAGCGCCTCTCGCAGTCTGAACCTGCAGGCGGCATAGAGGACATGGAGTCCAGAGCCAAAGAGCTGAAGGTGACGATTTAATCCGAGGGATTGGCTTTAATCCAGATGAAGTTTTAAGTGATTTATTTATTTTTATTCTACGTTTTTACAGGAAATGGAGAAAGCGTTCTGCCACTACAAGGCCATAATGCTGTCGGTGAACCTGCAGGCGAAGGAGGCTCCAGAAACGCAGGACAGAGTGGCGAGGGCGAACCGGGACTGGAGCCGAGCGTGTACTGGTCTGCAGCGCTGGGACCACAGCCTGAGGAGGAAGCTGATTCGCTGCCAGGTGGCAAGAAAACGCTTGAATGAACCGACACGAGTTAATATCAACGAGTCGGGTTCATTCAAACTCAAACTGGGTCGATTGAAGCTTTACAGGTTTATTTAGTTGGTTTCTATAGGCGAATTGGACCGGCTTCCATATTTAGTATTTTATATCACGTTGGTGCTGATTGAACACGAATGACTGATGCTATCATGAAACACTAATATTTTAAAAATAAAATTGTAACTCAGCTAATAAAGTATTGAATACAAATAAATATGAAAATTAAGCAAAAACCCATATTTAAATTCAGCTTGGATAAAAGCTGATTTTATAGAAATTAGTTAATAATTTGCTTATACACCATAACTGTAAATCCTGGTTTTCCGCTACCAGAAAACCAGAAGTGGTGTTGCTCAGAGTGTGGCGCCGGGGGCCGTGAGTGGCCCGCGAAATGATTTTGGGCGGCCCTCAATCACATATCGAAAATTTTCTGAATTTGGTTTCCAATCCCAGACAATTAGAAACACATTTAAACAAAATGTGAGGCTGCAATTTTCAGAAAAAAACTTAAAACCTAACATGTAAAAGTATTCACTTTTTAATCAGTTTTTTTATTTATTAAACTTTGCAAAATAAAGCAAAAGTGAGTAAAATCTTTTGTTTTTTGCTGTAAAGATGCACAGAACAAATAAAACTAGTAAAATAAAATCAACCCAAAAAAATGCAGGAATTGGTTTTCTCATATTTCAAATCGACTATGTTTTTAAATTATTGCTTGTTTATCAATGAGAGGGTAAAAATCACAACAGCTATCCAATTTAAATAAAAATTGTCCATCTTCACGTTTTTGACACCCTTATGTCTTAAAGTTTGGAAAATGTTAATTAACTAAAAGGATCTGTGATAAAAAAGAGATGTAAGGAATTCGGTAAAATAGTTTTACTCTGTTGAATAGATGCGATTTCTGCTCCTCATTTCTGGTTTCTGCTGTAATCGTAGCGCCAACACTGATTGAAAACGTTCTTTTCTTATTCTGACGACCTGAAAGTTATAAAATAAAACATCTGTGAAAGATTAAAATCACATTTCAGTTTGTGATCTTTTGTTCCTCTGACCGCGACTCGTTTTCCTCAGATCTTTTAAACGCCGTAGGAAAATTAGCTTTAGATTATTTGCCCACTTTTAAAAGGCCCATTTCTCCAATTTCTCGTCAAACCTTATAAAACGCTTGATCAAGTTTTAGAGTAGCATTACACAAGTTTTATGGACATCCTGCTCCTGCCAGGACCTTTTGAAAATATATTGCTGTTGTCAAACTCCAAAAAAGGCCCATAAACAATAAAGCATGTGATATCTTGTTTTTGCTCAACTTTCCAGTAAATGCAGGACTTTCATGGTGAGAAATTTTGAACTCTGATATATTTTGTTTTTTTTCCTGTGCAGGAGTTTCATGAAACTCTTCAGTCTCTGCTGCTGTGGCTCGCTCAGGCGGAGAGCAGATGCTACAGCGTAGACGTAAAGCATCCAGAGACGAGCGTCGGAGCGCTGAGACGGCAGGAAGACAGGCTGACGGTGAGCGGCAGATTAACAGATTGGGATGAGAGATGAAGCGTCAGGACCGAAACAGTTCATCTGATTAATTGATTCTTGTAATAACTTAGTAATTCAGTAACTGATGAATCGTTAACTGGAGTTTACAGACTGAGAAAAAGGTCATTTGAGGAAAAAAACGACATACGCAGAGCAGCAATTAAACCTAAACGGTAAAAAAAAACATAAATATGAATTTTACATTTTTTAAGATTAAAAAAACAACTTAAAATGTTGTCTACCTGGAACTCTTCAAGTTTAGTTTCATCTGGTCCAAATTCTGTGAATAAAAAAATCTTTTTTTTTTTTCCTGTGGAAGATTACGTCCACTGGAAAAGTACATTTAATCTTCTGAGATTATGTTGGAATTCTGAGATTAAAGTGGGAATTCCAACTTTAATCTTAATTCTGACCTTTTTATTGCAGAATTGAATTAAATCTTCTGAGATTAAAGTGAATTATGAGGAAGAAGTCAGGATTTTTGTTAAGTGGTCCAGATATAAAAGTCTCTTAGCTGCAGATGTTTCCTTTGCTAAAGGAAACATCTGGACCACTGTTTCCAGATATTTTTATGCATTTTAGACAAAAATATTTATTTTCTGATTTTAAAAAATGACTTGATTTTTATTTTATTTGCACATTTCAATGGGTTTCTAATCTTGTCTAAAACAGGGAGACTGTTTTTTTTTTCTGCCCGTTAATCGGTAGAGTCTGCAGACCTTCTTATGTCTGGTGCTGCTTGCGCTGTGCAGGAGCTGCAGGCGGATCTGCGCAGCCGGCAGGCTCACCAGGCGTCTCTGCAGGCCCTCTGGTCTCAGCTGCAGCCTGAAGACGCAGCAGAGGACTGCGACGAGGCACAGGAGAAGCTGCATGTGACGGGCACCAAGCTAAAGCAGCTCAGGAGGAAGGTGGAGGACGACCTGCGCGCCCTGCAGCAGCGCCTGCTGCTCCAGGATCCCGGCTCTGCAGAAGCAGACACAAAAACAGCCTCCTCCACCCTGAGGTACGTACAGAGGACGGGTTACGTAGGGGTTAAATCCGCTTCTATTAACTTTTGTTTCTGTTCTTCAGGTGCAGGAGGGAATCGTCCCCGCCCCGATCGTTCTTCTCCCGCCTCCTCAGAGCCGCCTTCCCCCTGCAGCTGCTGCTGCTGCTCCTCCTGCTGCTGCCCTGCCTGATTCCCCTGTCGGACAGCGAGCCGGGCTGCACCCTGACCAACAACTTCGCCTGGTCCTTCTACCCCATGCTGCACTACACCAACGGCCCGCCGCCCACCTGACGGACGCTTGTGTCCAACGAGAGACATTTCCCAACAATACCTGGGTGACTTTTCAGGAAAATGTTTTAAAGACGACGTATTGTGCTTCCTTGAACCGGTTAGATATAAACAAAACGTGTAGAGATTCCATCTCTGGCCATTTTCCAGAATGTTTTAGGATCCCCGTCACTTTAAATCCAAACCATCTGCTGCTGGCCTCGCCCCCAACTCAACATCTGCACTGATATGTAAAACAGATGCGCAATTATACAACCATATGTCTTGGAAAAGCAGAAGTGGAGCCTCCTGCACAATCAACAAGAATGCAGCAAGTGGTTTCTGGATGATAAGTCAACAGCAGCAGCCATTGTACATCACATACAACTCTGGAAAAAATTAAAATGCTCAGTTTCTCTGATTTTACTTTTTATAGGTTTATGTTTGAGTAAAATGAACTACTGACAACAAGTCTCTGAAATTACAAGCAGCGATTTAGTATTTATCTCCAAGAAATGAGAAATGGTCAAAATAAGGGAAAAGATGCAAAAGAAAGTTCATGTTCATCTAGAAACAACAATATTAACGTTTTAACTCAGGAAGAGTTCAGAAATCAATGTTTGGTGGAAAAACCAGAAGGTTTTCAATGCAGTGGGCTCTTAGTTTTTTCCAGAGCTGAAAAACCAGCTGACCAAATGTGCTGGAGGTAACGGTGCAAGAATCGGGAGGTTTTTGAAACTGCTCGTTTTCCAGACGCCAAAAAAAAAAAAAACGGCTGGGTGATTTTTTAAAAATGTTTCTTTTTTAAAAAAAAAAATCTATTTCTTTGACACAAATATTAACATTTGCAAATGTATTTATACCCTTTCTAAACATTTACAACTAAAATCAATATATTTTAATTAGAACAAACAGGAATGTTTTCAAAATTTTCTGCAAATAAAAATCAAAAGTTGTTGAATTCAGCAACAACTGAACCATTTTTTTTTCCACCTTTCCAAAAATGGAAATTAAAAATGTTACATTGGATTTTGTTTGCATATATATTTATATTTTTGATAAAATTCCAGTAAAAACATTGAAGTTTTTAGCTGTAATGTGACAAACTGTTATAATTTTCAATCATTTTTGAAAAATGGATCAAATAAATTTATTCCAACATTAAATTTTTATTTATACCCATTTAGAATTTTTAATTTAATTTAATTCTGAGGCTTAAAAACTGAATCAAAAGGAGAAATTTTAAAAATAAAGACGGTAAAACTGCCTGATTCACTTTAAAAATAAGGCTTGATTTGTACATTTTTGTTTAAAACATCAGTAATAAGCAGATCCGTTTTATATTCTCATGCCTTTTATCTTATTCTAGCTCTTTAAAATCTGTTTTAACTGATTCAGGTCGGATTTAAATCGGATTTTTCTTTAAAATGACTCGGCTCCATAATGTTTCTATACATTCAACATTTCATCGTGTTTCATGTTTGAATCCTAGAAAAAAAACTGTTTTGTGTTTTTATAAATCTGATTCATTTTTAGTAGCAGGATGTTTGTGTACAGAATGTAAGGCTTTTTATTTATGTCTGATTTTCTGTTAGTAAATCCTAATTGTTTTCCTTCATTCTCCATTTGCCTCATTTAATAACAAGGCGACAGATATTACAGGTTTGAACATTTATTACTAAAAGTTTTCACCAGAAATGAACAAAGATCGACAGTTTTGTTTTTCTACACAGCCATAATACAGTTTAAGCTGAGAAAAAGGCAGAAGTCCAGAGACCTGTTTGTGGTAAACAACCGTAAATCTTAGTGATTGTCAAAGCTGCAAAATATCACAGAAATCACCTTCATCTCGCCCAACTTTGGAACAAAACAAAAAGGAATAAATTTTGATCAAACGGCTTAAATTCACAAAAAAAAAAAAAGCAAAGTGGAGACGAATAAACCCAAATAAAGCTCAAAAAATTTGCAATTAAGCTTCAATTTCAGTTACATAAGTTATTTTAAAATAGATTTTTTCTATAATTATGCATTTTATTTATTCCTTTTTGTTGTATTCCTTCAATCCATACATGTTAAGTGCTTTGTTTCCATAAAACGTTTTTAACGAGGCACAAATGGACATTAAAAAAAAAAATTCAGAGAAAACTGGGGATCTGTTGGAACCGATATCCTAACCTTCAGTTAGCAGCAGATATTTTTATTTAAGGTTTGGACACTTCAGCGAGTATTTTCTGTTAGAACGGATTACAAAAATAAACATTTTAAGTGAGTTTATCAACCATTAAATCACAAAATCAGACCCATTACTTTCTTACCCAACAAATCCAAACAGTTTTTATTGTTTACAAAAAGTGTCGTCTGCTCTGATGCTAAACTTTGATATTCAAAGCAAAGTGTTGAGTTTATAAAGGAAAACTTTTCCTATTTACATTGAAGAGTTTAATTATCGAGTCATAAAAATGGAGAAAGTGAAACAAGATGAAACTTTGTAGATGTTTATTAAAGACAATAAACTTCCTGTTTTATGTTTTAACTTTGATTGTTTAAGTAAATGCATATTTAATAATATATTATCGCCAGGGTTTCTTCCGGTGTATTATAAGCCTGGCGGGCTGCCAGGCTCAGCATCGTTTATTTTAAGACCATATACTTTGTTTAGGTGTTAATATTGCCTTCCATTATAAGTGAAATTTTAACATTTCCTGGCTTTACCACTGAGCTTAGCTGGTTTTCTGAATGTATAAATCTGTAGTTTGATACGCTGTAGTTCCTAAAACCCATCAATCATCCAAACCTTAAAGTTATATTTAAAAAATGCATAAACTCCTGGTTTGCTATAGATCTAAAGCTAAAGATTCACAGTTACGGCTTCAACAGACCTCTGCTTGAAATTAAAAAAATAAAAATTCTCCATCTCATCGAATACGGTGAATTTATAAACATGGACTCCGCCATGTAAAAATCACCTAAAGTGACCAGATTTAGATTATTCTGCAGTCACTTTTTGCAGGTCAGGAGTTACACAGTGATGTCATCACCGTCTTTTACTTCGAAATCTTATGTCTGCTCGTCTTCAAACACTTAAAAATTGTGTTTATTTGCATAAACTCGACTTAAAATGATGCTTCTAAAAAAATCCCAGTTCAGGAAAACAGGCTAAAGGGAAAAACCTTTTAACATTTATTTTTCTTTTGTAGCTGAAGTGCCCTGAGGAGACTTGGGTTGGACCAAAGACGGTTTTCAATTGTAAAATTACCTCAAAAAGTGACAAAAATAACTTTTTAAACCTGCATTTAAAAGATTTCACCAAAGTGGTAGTTTATTGGTTGGAGCTCCAATAGCATTTTTTGTTTTTGTCATCACAAGTGCACATTTCAGTCTGCCAGATCCTGTTTTATGCCTCTTTGATTCGTAATACTTTAATTTTTAAAGGATTAACAGCAAAAACAAAACTTCAGTTTTTTTTTTTTTGTTTTGTTTTTTTTTTACATTCTAACAGGTTTTTAAGGCATTTCTGTTTGCAAATTACACTGCAGTAAGAAAAAGAAGAAGCTGTGAGGAGCGATGTAGAAATCTAGTGGTTTTGTTTATGATGTAGAAATCTAGTGGTTTTACGTCATTTATGCAGAAAATTTAATTACATCTAACAATACAAGCCTTGATGAACAGTGCGGTGGAAAAGTAATTGCCTCCATGCAGATTTATTTTCTGTCAAACTTCCATGTTCCAGATTAAATGAAATTTAGTAGAAAAACTAAATGATTTAATTTATTTAGAGGAGTAACCAAAACATCCAACCTGATTGTATGCGACGCTGTTGACTGACCGTGACGTCACGGACTCCAGAACTCCGCCCACTCCGCCATGATGGATCAATGCGCTCCTTTAGAGCCCATCTAAAATCAGACACCTGTAACCTAATATCGCTTCTATTTAGTTGATTTCACTTTGAGAATGGTCGTAAGGTGCTGCGCGGTCGGCTGCACCAGCAGACGGATAGAAACCAAACTTGTCATATTTTAAAACTTTGATGCAGCGGCCGTCAATCAGCCCTCGGTGAAATCAGCGATCACTTGTTACAAGGTACGAAGATTAAAGTTAAATTACTTTATAAGTATTTTTGATGACGGATATCAAATATCGCGTTATAGAGAAGGTCCGTGTCTAACCGTTGGTAACCATGGAGACAGTGCCGCACCGTCATGTAGCCTAGCATGTAAGGTTAGCATCTCGTCTTTTTACGTTTTTAATGTTGCTCCGTTTTAAGGGGAAACGCCGTTTATGACATAAATGTGTGAATTCAGGCAGAGTCGGTAATTTGAGCAACACGTCAGGATGGAGCAGGTTCGGGTCGGTTCCTAAGCTAGCCGCTTCCAGCTTCTGCAAATATCACCGTCTATGAGGCCCATTCAGGTGCGTTACGTTCACAGACAAATTAGCTCGACTCGAACCAGAATAAGCCATCAATAAAGTGGCAAAAATAACTTTGGAAAACAATTTCAGTCGCTCTGTTCAACATTCCCGAGCCTCAGTTCCGACGTCCATCATGGCGCCTGAATGATTTGGTGCAAAGAGTCAATAATCTTCAATGTTTTTTTACTCTCTTAATTGGGGCCGCACGTAATTATTTTGATGATTAATCAGATAAAAGAAAAAAAAAACATGCCATTCTGCTTATTTTTAATTTAAGTTTTGACTTGAACATGCTTACAACTTTTTTTTATTTATTTAATCTTTTATGCAAAATGTATTTCAAAAATGTAGTTCAGTTAATATGTTGGCCTTTCAGCAAATTGCCTTTTTTTGGAGTCTTGATTCTCCAGCTTTGATTAATTACCGCAAATCGGATTTAAACACTCCAAAATTATGCTTTTTATTTTAAGCATATTTGGATATTAAACATAATGATTTTATAAGGAGGGCCTTTAAATTTATTTTTGCCCATTTTTTTCTATTTTTTGAATCATGAACTCTGATCTTTAAGATAAGTGAGGCCTGCACTATTATAGATCTATTTTTATTTTTTTTTGTGTGAACTCATGGATTGTTTTTGACTAATTTTTGGGTAATTGTTAAATAAAAACTTTTGGTCATGATTTTAGATGGAGGAATTGACTTTTTCACATAGATCCAGGTTGGTCTGCAAAGCTTTTCTCCCTCAGTAAATAAAATCATAGAACAAAAAGCTATTTGAATCTAATCGAGTTTTCTTTGCTGTTAAAAGCTGTGACAAAGCAACTCTACAGGAGTTAAATAACGCAACACTGTGTGTCACAGTGAAGGCTGAGTGATCCACGATGATTGATATGATGCCCTATATGAAGTGGAAAGTCCTGACGCTGCGTGTCAGAATGACGGCTCGTTTCCAGGTCCGGTCTGTCCTCTGAGAACTCACCAGCAGCAGTGCACAGTGTGTTGAAGATTCACCAGTGGTCAGAGACTCCAGCTCTCGGTCTTTGCTCCTGAACAGCGTCGGTCCAGTGAGATGTCGTCGGATCGGAGCTTTAATCTGAACACTGGGCTTCGACCCCGCCTCCAGCGCTGCTGGGAGTCCAGGTGTTGGAGGGGCCGCCGGACGCCGCCGCCGCTGGCTGATCCGTGGACTCCTGCTGAGCGGGCCGGCGAGGGAGGCGGGAGCTGTGCATGACGTGAGCGTCCAGCATCTCCAGCAGCAGGTCGTACAAAGGCACGATGTTCTTCATCTTCATGCAGTGCAGGTGGTCCATGCCTTTGTTACTGCACATTGGAAGAAGGAAGGCCAAGAAGTTACAGGTTTTTAAGAAACTACAGACTGTAATCCATGCTACTGGGATTACCGTATTTACCGGACTATAGGTGCACATCAAAAAATATGTCAAGAAGAGAAAAAAAAACCCAAAAAACATCTATAAGATTTCTATAAGTACAAAGTAATACCAGCAGAGTTGGATAGTAACTAGTTACATTTGTTTGAGTAACTTTTGACAAAAATATACTTTTAGGAGTATTTTTACTACAGTGCACTTTCTACAGTGTAGAAAGTGCCTGAGACATGTGAGCTCAGGCACATGTCTGGCAAAAACAAATCACAGCTGGCAAAGACGAAAAGTTAAACGGCTACAATGAAGCTGTGTGAAACTTCAAATGAGAGCAGAAAACTGACCTTCAATTCATTAAAACCGTCAGCTTAATATTATTCCTGTGGCGAAATGTAATAAACATCTGAAGAAATTATTTTAGCTTCTATTCAGTAATTTCATTAGGAAGTATCGCTACGTTTACTTGAGTAAAATTTCTGGATTTTCTACCCACTGAATGAAAAAAAACACGTTTTAACTGAAAATTCAAACACAAACCTGCAGTTTTTGTTAAAGTTTTGTAAGTTTTTTTTTATGACAGAAATTAATTTGGAAACATTTTTTTGGTTTCTGATATAAATTATTGTCATTTTGGTTCTTAAAATACCAAAATTTCCACTTATGTTTTGGTCCATCTGATGAGGTAATTTTTAAATATTCATATTTTGATCAGTTACCCAATTACTTTTTACCAAATACTTTTTTACTTTTACATGAAGTAGTGCTGCTCTTACTCTAGTACAGGTTTTGGGGACTCGACAGTCCCAGTCTTAGATGATGACATTGTCATTTAAATCTAAATAATCTGCTGCAGGCCATGGCCCCAAATCAACATTTACACTGTGAAAATGGCTGCAAACAGATTCACAACCATAGAACCGAACAGCGTTGAAAAGCATCAATATCGCCTCCTACACAACGAACAAGAATGCAGTCAGTGGCTTCTGGATTGTAAGTCAATAACTAATCACTTGCCTTTTCCAGCAGCCATTGTACAGCTGACCAAACATGCTGGAGTTCAGCTTGGGTTGCTAGGTAACAATCTGAAGGTTTTTGAATTAACACCACAGATATTAACTTACTGCTAAAAAAGAAACAGCTGGGTGGATTTCCTTCAACACTTGGTCTGTTTTTAGAACCAGTAGAAACGCATAAAACGCCCAAAATGTGAATTTTGTATAATAGATCCCCTTTAAATATGCATCATATTTAAACTATTGCAGTTCTAGCTCCAAATTTAATCATTTTTTTAGCCTCCAGGAAGTTTTCTACCAGAATTACTCTATTTAGTTCCATCCATCTTCTCCTAAACTCTGATCGCCCCGCAGCATGATGCGGCCGTTAACATTTTTCCACTTTTATTCGCTGTACGTCTGCATCCTCCTCTTTCCTCCCACTTAAGTCTTGTGTCAGTCAGACATTGAGGAGTTTTTGCGGCGAGGAGCCTGCAGCATCGGAGCGTTGGTGAGCCGTTTACCTGACATGGCGGATGTGTGAGAGCAGCATCAGGAGGTGGGCGAGGCGCGTGTACTGCTGGCGGAAGGTCAGGCCGCTCTTGGCGATGGCCCACACCAGACCGTCGGTGACCGAGTCCAGGAGGCGCAGCAGCTTGGAGCGACTCTGCAGCTCCTCGCTGCCTTCGTTTGAGCTCAGGCACATGTCTGGTCACAAAGACAAGATCACAGCTAGCCGCAAAGTCCAATTATCCAAGAGACAGACGAAAAGTCCACAGCTGCAATGAGGGCGTGTGAAGCTTGAAGCGAGAGCAGAAAATTGACCTTCAATCGATTTAAAGTGTCAGCTTAATGCGATTCTCGTGGCAAAATGCAATAAACATAAAAAAAAGACAATTTTAGCTTCTATTCAAATGAAAATGAAGCAGATAACTCATTTTTTCTTGTGACCAATCACATGTGAGAAAAGGAATGAGAAGTGCGCGATTATGTAACGCCGGAGAAAGACGCAGCTTGTGTTTATGGAAACTATTCAGGCATCAAATGTTCGGAGCGGAAAACAAAGCACTCAAAGAACCCGATATGGATTTGCTGTGAACAAATTCATTATGTAGTAAATCTCTTTAAAACCACTTGGACACATTTCCTTCTCAGAATACGCATTCATTTCTGACCACATCCTGCAGAGGAGCCGCAGAGCTGCTAAAATTACAACCAGTGCGTTGTGCTAATCCATCTTTTACGCCGCTTAATGTTCCCTGTCAAGTTTACCACTTGGAGCATAAAATCAAGTGAAAAAGCTCTTTGTTTCTCGCTCCAGATTTGGCATAAAGACGCCCACAGAGCGCTTGACCCATCTTTTTGCTGGTTTTAGTTCCACTCTGCACCAGCGGGTCGCATCAGGACGCTGGACCTGCCAGACTGGACACGCAGCTGCGTCATTTTCTGGTCCAATCAAACCGCCGCATTTAAGGCCACGACGAGCAGCGACTGTAAACATACACACAGCTGCTGTAAGAGCTCAAAACGACTCAAACTGAACACAAAATGTCACTGCTGAACTGAAAGCTGCTGGGTTTTTGCAGTCGGAGGGATTTTGACCACCTGCCTTCCTCAGGAATCTCCTGGCGCTTGTTGATCGTTTCCTCATCCTGCCGCCGTGAAACAGTGAAGCTGCAGTTTCTTCACTGGTAATTCTGCCAACTTCGCCTCAAACTGCGTCTCTAGGAACATTCAGAGCCTCTGCTACATTTTTCTCCCTTTTTTTTTTTTAACAAGACGAAGATCTCTTCTCAGAACCATTTGGAGGATTCTGCCGACTCGGGCGTATTTGGAAGGAGCAGTGAAATGTTAAACAGTCCAGATGTTTGTGGCGTTCCATCTCATTCTCACCCGACGCAGCAAGAGACGCGAATGAGGCGAAGCCGAAACGCTGCGGAGCCAACGTGTACGAAACGTCCTGAGAGGGTTTCTCAGGACGGCAAAGTCAGACTTTATGGACGAGGATTAGAGCCACTGGAGGAAGAAGAAATAAGACCTTTTTCTTAGATTAAAAGCCAAAAAAAAAAAAAATCAGAATTCTGAGTCAAAATTCTCAGAAAAAATTAAATTCTCAGATTAAGGTCAAAATTCTTAGATCAAAGTCCAAATTCTGGAAAAAAAACAATAATAAAAAAATTCTGAGATTAAAGTCAAATTCTGAGAAAATGTCAAAATTAAAATACAGACTAAATTCTGAAATTGTCAGAATCCTTAAAGTCCCATTTCTGTCTTTTTCTTTCCTGAAGTTTTAATCCTGTTTTGTAAAATGTTGTGTTCAAATATCTGTAGTTGAACCACAAACCTGAGCAGTTTTGATCGGCCTTGATTATTTCTTCCACATGACCAAAAAACTCCTGAAATCCCAAATTTTTAAAAATAAATTCCTTTAAACGAAAACATCCAGGCTGAATGTTTTACTTATCGCTTTAAATCAAACTGTGATGAAACATTGCGTTCATCAGAGCAGAAAACGCCGTTTCTGGTTTTGTTTTTGTTTGGGTTCCCGTCGAGCCTCCGGCGAACCGGGCGGCCATGTTTCATCTGTGACGTCAGCAGCGGCGGCCCACACAGACGCGCTCACTCACTGGAGTTGAGGAGGATCATGGCCTTGAGGCAGACGTACTCCTCCCTCGTCAGCTTGAGCTCTCTCACTCTGGACGTGGCGGCGATCAGCATGTCAAAGATCTCGGCGAAGCCCTGGACGCAGCTGCCCTCCTCCCTGCCACACACACACACACACACACACACACATCCTGCTGCAAACCCTGATGCACAAACAGTTCAGGAAAATTCATCAGAGCCAGACGACAAAATCCAGAGGAAAAGTCAGACGGCCTGCAGAAAACGCGATCAGAGCCGTTTTAAATAATCAACAATGAAAGTAAATTGTTTGCAGTGTTGTGTCTGCATGTCTGCACAAATATGACAATAAGATTAATGTGCAGTTTGCGTCGACTCATCACTGCAAAAACACAAAATCTTACCAAGTATTTTTGGTTTAGTTTGGTGCAAATATCTTAGTTCACTTGAAATGAGATAAAACTAACTGAAGTAACTTTCCAGCAAGAAATAGGAGCTTAAGTCAATAATTAGTTAATATTAGTAAGAAGAGGACGTAAAACTAGATAAAAGAAATACTTTGTGAGATTTTGTCTTTTTGCAGCACGGAAATGTCAAATGTCAATTTTAAATCTTTCAAACTAAAAATTCCATGTTTTCTTTCTCTAAAATTTCTAAGATTGATCAAAATTTGAGTTTTGTAGCAAATTATTTTTGTCTAGTTTTAATGCAAATTTCTTGAAATAAGACAACTTATATTTAACTTCTTAGCAAGACAGAATAATTCCTTAAATTCAGCTTTCACACGCAGATTATTTCCCTTACAATTCGAGAAAAATGTTAAGTGAAATAATCTGGCAGCAAAACATTGTTATAAATTAAAACAATGTTACAAAATATCAGTATTTGTATTTTTACTGATATTTAAAAAAACACAAATGTATACTTCAGAAATTTAAAACAAAAAAAGCCACAACAAAATTTAAAGAAGAAATGTTTCCATCAATGAAAACAAAATTTATAAAAATAAGACAGAAAATATATTTTATTTATCTACATTAAATTAGTGGAACTATTACTTTTTGTCAATATTAAATCAATAATTGACTCAAAAAAGCTCCTATTTTTTATTTCAAGTTACTTGTGAGTTAATTATTTATTATTATTTCATTTTTCTAAGATATATGCACTAAAAAACAGAACAAAAATACTTTGTAAGATTTAGTTGTCTTGCAGTGTGGGTGCACAAATTTAAATCAGTTTTTCTCTAATCAATACAGGATCGAACATACTGATCAGAAATAATTGTGATAAATCTATTCCTGGAATAATCTTCAACTAATTTAGTAATTAATCGACTCAAATCAGGACATTTTGTAGTAATTAATCCAAAACTGTGTGAAAAATATACAAAATTTGAATTTTAGATTTTTTTAAAAAATGTTTATTTTCTTATTTAAAAATGAATCAAGTTGTTTATTTGGATATTTAATGCATTTTTAATATTGTATAAATGAAAAATCTGCAGATTGAGTCCAATTTTTACCCCATTACTTGTACGAATAATCGGTAGATGAATCCATCGCTCAAATAACCGTTAAATATAAACGCACCGCCTGGAACGTGGTTAAATGTCCTGCAACTCGTCACGTCTGAACAACAAGTCGTTTTTCTTTTTGGTGGCTGCTTGTGTAATTGTTCTGGTTCTGGTTCCTCATGCAGAACGCCTCGTTTCCTGGCATCCATCTTTGCTTTCATTCATTCCCCGCTTTGGGGATGGCATTTACAAAGGCTAAACTTTGACTCGCTGTCGGGAAGAGGTTTTGTTTTTCAGGATGTAGATTATGCGTTTGGAATTGCGCAATAAAATCAGGCGATAAACGTCGAGATCAAAGCGGCGGCGGTACCGGCTCAGGCAGAGGTCGGGGGAGAAGATGAGTTTCCCCGGATGGTCCACGGATCTCCACATCAGCCCCATCATCAGAACCTCCAGCCAGCAGCACTCCAGCAGATGGACCTGGTCCAGCAGACAGAGCTCCACGAAGCCTGAGGAGGAAAACGATGACCGAGGTCCGAGTCAAAACTGATCCCGAACCTCCAGCATAAAGATGTCGGTAAACAGAAGAGAATCTAAAGGTCGCATCGAATTCACAGAATCAGAGCCGTTTGGTAAGAAGAGACCAAAGTCAGGCATCGCGGTTAAAACCCAGGAAATTAGTGGTTGGTTGGAGTCAGAGCTTTATCTGCTTGATCTTTGTTTAGTTTGGCTTTGGGGCATTTTGGATGATGAGGAGGAGAAAAACTCAGAAATCTGAGATCAAATGACGAAATTCTGAGAAAATTTCAGATGAAGAGTCAGAAAGTTGAGAGCAGTTGTCGACTGTGTTCAGTGACTTTGCATTTTATGACGTAAAGCTCTTGTTGCTCAAAGGCGCTTTGCAAAATAACATTTCATTTGGTTTTGAGCAAAGTCAGAATTTAGTGAAAAGTCGTAATCCTGAGATTAAAGTCGGATTTATTAGTTTTTTTAATAAATCTGACGGATTCTGTGAAGGATTGTCCACAACATGCCGAGGTTGTCGAACGCCTCCGAGTCTGAAGGGAAAATACTCCGGCTGCTTCACAACAGAAGAAGAAAAAAAGCCAGACTCATTTTACAAACTGGTTTGTTTTGGCTCATTTACAGCGTTTGCTGGATTTTTACTCACATCAGCTGTAAAAAGGTGACGAGTCATTAAATTTCAGCCTGAGAGAGTCTGATCTGATAAAACATTCGCTCAGCTTTAGGTTTCAATTTCAGCAGACGGGTTTCCACGCTGCATGAAGCAGAGACAGCGGCCGCCATGTTCACCAGACGGTTTCATCGCCGACGGCAGATCTGAGCTCATGAAGACGTTTTATAACATCAGACCAGATAAAAACTAATTACAAACCACAGGCTCTCCATTTACATAGAAACGATTTAATTTACAGGATTCACTTATTTTTTCATTGTTGTAAAAATTATGAGAATAAAAGATTTAATTTTATAAAATATTTTGCTGCTGTAGCAGATTAATTTTGCTCGTTTACATCAGATATACGAAGATCTGATAAATATCTGTTTGTTCCTGCTAGATTGGCGCCAATCTACAGCAGCACTGAAGAATCTGAATTAATACGAGTTACATTTCATTTCCTTTGGGATCAATAACGTTTTTGATACATGACATTTTAAATTCCTAATTGCATTTTCTGAACCAACTGGAAAAGGGTTTTTTTGTAGTTTTTTTTACGTTTGATGAAAGTATTCAGCCTATTTATTTGTAATTAATTTTTTAAAAATATAATCACATATAAAAGACAAAAATAAAAACTGATTAAATCTATTTTTGTCAGTTTCTTATACTTTACTCCTAATTGCACCAAATGAACAAATTAAAGTAGTTTTTAATTTTCAAGGATTTTTACAGTCACACCACTTTTGCTTGTTTTTGGTATAAAATTCAGACTCGGGTCCCAGATTAAGACGTTTAATACACAAATAAAACATTTTAATTAAATGTGCTGTGCTGGTGCAAAATTACCAAATAAATTTATAATTCAGTGCATTGATGTCTGTCTAAAAAAGGAAGGTCTTCAGTTTCTGATATCGGAACCAGAAGTGAAAAGTGGATCTGTGCGTCCCAAACTAGGGGCCCTGCCCGGGGGCCCCCATGCGCCCCGGTGGGCCCCGGCGGGTCCCGGCCGCCGTCCCTGACCGTCCCCGGCCTCCGA
>NW_006799940.1:1007479-1028185 GCF_000485575.1 Poecilia formosa
GACCGCCGACCCCGACGGGCCCCGACCGCCAACCCTGACCCCGACGGGCCCCGACCCGTACCTGGAATCTTCTTGGCCCAGCCGATCATGTGAACCAGCTCCTTATCGGCCAGGTTGGTGAGTGACATCATGACGTCGGCCTCCGTCAGCGGCCTCTTCATGTCCTTCATGAGGTAGATGTCCGGTGGCTCCGCCTCGATGATCCGCTCGATCAGCTGCTCCGGCGTCATTCCGGGCTGCAGAGGCTCGTTTGATGGACTCTCCACCGGCCTGGTTAACACTTTGGGTCTGCTTATCCGCCCCTGGGCGGACAAACGGGTCACTCGCCTCACCAGCGTGCTCCTGCAGTTCCCACGCTCCTTTCGGATCCCTTCAAAACCAGAACCTACACTTAATTACTCCAGGTTTTTCACTGTAAAAACACAAAATCTTACCAAGTAATTCTGGTCTAATTTCTGGTACAAATATCTTGGTTCACTTGAAATAAGACGAAGCTAAGTTACAAGTAACTTTTCAGCAGGATATAGAAGCTTGATTCAAGTGAAAAATTCCCTAATATTGATGAAAAAGTTCTAGTTCCATTGGCGCCGTTACCTAGCAACGCCAGCCAAGCCTGTCGCCTAGCAACCCGGATCTAGTTCCACTGGCAGATCACTTCACTTCTAAGAAAAATATTTTGTTATAAGTGAAATAATCTGCCAATGGAACTAGAACTTTATCATCAATTAATATTAAGAATTGTTGACTTAAAACGAGCTCATACATCATTTGTTAACATAATTCGCGAATTAAAAATGTTTTCCAAGCAATGCAAATTATACCACAAACTCTTTTCTGTGGGACATGTTAGACGATTAGTTACAGAAATAAAATGAAAGCACAACGAACCACATTTGGTCATGCCGACTTCGTAGCATTTGCGAAGGCGGCACGCTTGGCAGCTCTTGCGTCGGTTCTTGTCTATAGTGCACTGATTGGTTGCCGGACAGATGTAGTCGTTATGACCTAAAAAACAAAACATACAAGATGTGAATGTTACTTTATGGGAAAAAAAAGAGAAATTGGTCGTTTTATTTTCCATATTTTGCTCTCGTTTTTCCAGACTAAGAGTCCAGTTTTGATGATGATGATCAGAAACAGAGTTTTCCTCTTTGAAGCTGTGACTTTTGCTTGGCTGAACTTCATTCCTTTGCTTTTGTTTACGTTAAATCATGCAGACTGGAAGTGAAATGAATTTAACTCTGGTAAAAACACAGGAGTGACGATGTCTTTAATTCTCGTTTGGAAACCGCCTCTAGTTCCAGTTGAATATCTCACCGCTCATGCAGAAAAGTTACTAGTTTTAACTTACTGATTGGTTTTAATCAGAGTTGGGTTGCATTTACTTGAGGAACTTTTTTGAAAAAATTAACTTTTACTACTCTGTACTTTTATTTGAGTATTTTTTATTATGAAGTATCTCTCTACTCTTACTTGAGTAAAATTTCTAGATTTCTACCCACTAAATGAAATACAAGCATGTTTTATTTAGCCAAATATGCACCATACAGACACACCTGCAGTTTGTGTTAAAGTTTCATAAAAATCTTTATTTAAAAAAAAAACTGATTTGGAAAAATTTATTTTCTCTGATTTTGTTATTTTTTTGTTTCTTATCTGAATTATTGTCATTTTTGTGCTTAAAATGTCAAAATTTCCACTTAACTTTACATTTTGGTCCATTTGATGATGTAATTTTTAAATATTAAATTGATAATTTGATCAGTTAGTTGGGTCAACGTTTTAGTACAAAGTTTCTTGAACAACTTCTTTTTACTTTTACTTGAGTAAAAACATGTTGGAGTGATAAATCTGCCCACCTCTGGTTTTAAGTAAATATTTCCTTAATAATGAAAAAGTTTTATTTCTACTGGATTATTTCACTTATAACAGTTTTATGAGAGGATCTAGAAATTAAACGTCTTGGTGAAACGTGGCTTGTAGTTAGTTTTGACTCATTTCTGCACAGGTTTACCAGAACTGCCACTACATGTGAAGGGTTGTGCACTGCAAAAAATCAAAATATTAACAAGTCATTTTAATCTAGTTTTTAATCCAAATATATTATTAAACTTCAATTAAGACAAAACTAACTTACAAGTAACTTTTCAACACAACATAGGAGCTTGTGTAACATCAATAATCACTTTATATTGATTTAAAAAAAACATAACTCTGGGAGATTATTTTACCTATAAACGACATTTTCACAAGTTAAAAGTAAAATAATTTGCCACTGGAACCATTAGGAAATTACCGACTTAAAACAAGCTACTATATCTTGCTGAAAAGTTACTTTTAAGTTAGTTTTGTCAAACTAACTAGACTTTGTCCAGTTTTGTCTAAACCAAAGTCTGGATAAAAACATCTGCAATAATAGAAAATATTTGCAGATTGTTTCCAATAATCTGACATTTTGGTCGAGATAAAACTAGACCAACTTGCAAATTAAAACTTGGTTTACTTTTTATTTGCACTAAAAACAATTGGTAAGATTTGGTGTTTTTTCAGTCGGCATATTCGGTTTTAACTGAAAACATTCAGTTGAAACCGACGGGGAAAACCCAAACAGGTCACAGCGGGATTAAGGTTCTTTCTCCAGAAAAGAACAGATAAAACTTGGCAGGCGGACATTTTTAACCCGGTGAGTTATGGGTTTGTAAACTCTTAGAGTAGAAAGACTGAAAAGGCAAACATAAATCACAGATTAGCAAGAACATAAAAAAAGCAGACAGTGGGTTTTTCTTTTGATTTCGCCTCACCTTGGATGCTCCTCTTGAAGAAGGCCTTGCAGCCCTCGCATGACCACACGCCGTAGTGATACCCCGAAGCGTAGTCGTGACACACGGCGCAGTAGTGAAGGTCGCCCTTCCCGCCCGAAGACACCACAGTGTCCTCGTTCTCCTGCGACAGCTTCTTTGTGCTCTTTCTAACAGACAATTTACGTCATCATTTCTCACCAAAAAATACAATCAAAAACCATCAACTGACAGGAATTACAGAAACCCAAACTAGGATTTATATATAAAATACATCGAAAGTGTAGGTAGAAAATTTTCTTTAATTTCTGCCAAAAAAAAAAGTCACTTCATGAATAAATTTACAACTAGAATCTAAAAATACATGAGTGAAGGTTTGACTTTTCCTTAAAAATGTAGCTACTCTACGGTTATACATACAAGATTAATGTTAGTTTCTTTCTAATGGATTCTAAGACGGCATGAGGGCAACTGTAGGTAGAAAAAAAGAAAAGGAGTAAATTTCTGCCAAAAAAAACAACTCAAAATTTTCTAAACAATGTGGAAATTTCAGAAAACCAAAACTAAAAAAGTTTGAGTTTGCTAGAGGAAAAAAAGTCAGAAATTTAGAGATGTCAAAAATTTTCTAGAAAAAACATGGAAATTTCTGAGCTCCAAAAATCAAAGATTTGCAAATAAAAAAAATAAATATAAATATATATATAGGTCTCAGAAATGCTTTGGAAAAAAAAAACCCTAGAAAGTCTGAAGTTTTCAGCTTCTCAAACTCAGATTTCCAAAAGTCGAAAAGTTTCAAGAAAAGAGTTTTTATTTTAATTTCATAGAAGAAACGAAGACATTTCTGAGTTTGAAAAGTCGAGAATTTTCAATTTTTCAAAGTTTTTTTTCTATAAAATTTCTAAGATTACACTCAAATTTTCTAAGTTTGTTGGCAGAAATTTACTGTTTTTTTATCATCACTCTATATACAATGGTCCTATAATTCAGTTGTACTATTGGAGCATTGCGGGTCTCATGGGGCAAAAGAACCGGTTCTGGGCCCCATTTCCCTGCTGTGTGAATGTAACCTTTGTGTTGGTTGATGGAAAACAAAAAGTTTTGGTAGACAAACAAAAAAACTCTTCAAAGTGCATCAATGCATGTGGGCGTTTCCCGTCCTACCTGCTGGTCAGGACGCTCTCCCAGGGGTGCTGGACGGCCTGGCCGTGCTGGGCTCGGCCTGAGGAGCGGTGCAGTGGCAGGGCCGCTCCAACATGGCCGCTCCGGGGCCAGAATAAAGAGGCGCTCAGTGACTGATGGACAGACGGACACTCTGAAATGCTCTGACTAGCGTAGCTGAAAATTGTTGGACTGTAGAACGGGATGGAGGTGAAGTCGTGGCCCAGGTCGGTGTACGGCGCTGGGATGCAGATGGGCTGGCAGGCTTCGTGGGTCAGACCAGGAGACAAAATGCGACCGCCGACTCGGCTGGAGTCCACCTCCTGCAGCTGCAGCAGCGGCTGATGCTTCTCTGGAGAGGTGGCAGCGGCCATCGCAACAACAGGAGCTCTCAGGAAACGACAGCTACTCCATCATCTGCAAGAATTTAATTATCCTGGCCGAGTCAGAGGGTGAAGCCTCGCTCAGATCAGCATGTCGTCGTCGGGAAATATCATCCAAGCTGACTCCAGTTTAAATCAGAGGAGAGGTGGAGTTAAATCCCAGGGAGCCGGAGGGCCTGCCTTGTGGAGCGCCGCCACATGATGCTGAATGAGCAGAGAAAAAATACCACAAACTGATGTAAGAATAGGAACAGGGAATAAACAGCTTGGTTGAGTTTAATGTAGAGAACATCAGTTTTTGTAAAACTTTTATACGTCGACTGCAGGATGAAAACATATGAAGAAAAATAATATTTGTTGTTTCAATCTTTCCATTAAACACTGCAAAAACACAAAATGGTACCAAATATTTTGTTCTAGTTATAATCTGCCAGTGGAACTAAAACTGGGTTGCTAGGTGACGGGCTGGGCTTGGCTGCCGTTGCTAGGCGACGGCGCCAGTGGAACTAGAACGCTCTGATTAATATTAAGGAATTACCGACTTAAAACAAGCTGAAAAGTTACTTGTTTTGTTCTAAGATATTTGCTCTAGAAACTAAACCAAAAACACTTGGTAAGATTCTGCATATGGTTTGTTCTTTTTTACTTTTACAGGTTTAAACTGCGTGGATTACAGAGAAATGTCTTCAGTAATGCGAGTCACGCGTACTGTTGCCCTTTAACACCAATATTAACAGAAGAAAGTGAAAGCTTGTGCAATGTGTCCTGGTTTACAGTAAAGTATTTGTATAAAACACGTTTCCTCCAACTGCTTCTCGGTCACAGAGAGGTAGTGAAAAACTGACGAGAGAAAACGCCGAACAGGATTTATGTCAACAGGCAGCCGGTACATGAATATCCAAGTCCAGTGGAGTGTAAGGAGCCGTTACCACCAAATGCAGCAAAGTGAATCATTCCTACAAGGCAGGAGTTTGTCTTCAGTCAGGCTTGGTACACTGTGTCTCTACTTCCTGGCTCTGCGCCCTCCACTGCAAGTCATTTCATTTCTTATCTAGAAAAAAATAATTAATCAAATTCCAGAGAATCCTTCTTCCTTTTCAGCTAACAAAGCTTCACAGGATTAGTTTGGGAACAATGTGGGAACATTGGAGATAATCTTGGATCTGAAGTCAAAACGTTTGTATTTCCCTTCTCCTCTAAATGTTTTACGCCGCGAATTAAACCGAACCTAAAAACATTCTCCTTCCAGCTGTGAAGAAACTCACTGAAAATTGGCTCCATGTGAGAAACAAATATTATTGCAGCTCATTCCCCGTCCAAGACGTTTAATATTGATATCATCCGAAGGAAGCTGTGTGAAACAGAAACAGTAGAAATGCCACACTTCGTTACCATTTCCTCAGGGAGTTTGTTTTTTGTCAAATCAGAAGTGCTGCCGATTTATTTTATTTCATATAAAAACATTTGTGACCCAGTCAGGAAGAACTGCGAACATATTTTAAAACGGGACGCTCCGACATGAAAGTAGGCAGATTTATGCTAACGCTTGCAAACGTAGCAGGAATCAGGTTTCACTTTTAATTTACTTCCTTTGTGTAAAATATTTTTTACACTCACTTTGAATAGAATCAAACTGAAATTACTCATTTTTAAATTGGTTAATCAACCAGTTTTTTTATTAATTTAATAATTCTCACATAAATATATAATGTTTACTAAAAAAAAAATATTCAAAATTGAGATTTTAAGAAAAAAATTATTCAAAAATTCTTATATTCCTTAAGTTACAATGTTAAAAACAAAGAGACAAAAGTTGCAACCAACTTTCTGAGGATCTTTGTCTAATGTATTAATATTTTTATTTATTTATTATTTTTTCAGAACAAATTGCAGCCAGAGTGAGCTTTAGGGTATTTTCACACCTGATTGTCCGATTTGGGAACAAAATTGTTAAATTTTTTAGATTTTCAGCTTTTTCACTGCACTGTCAAACTATCTGAACTAATTAATGAACATGTTCCCCTCCTCGCCTGTGGGGGCGCTGCACTAAGAACTACTGGAGAAAATGACACAAAAACCTCAGAAGACGACACCTAGAAGACACCTTTTTCATAAAGTGGAAACAAAAATGGAGTAGCGTCAGATTTTAGTGGTTGTGGGATTTCTCTTTAAATCTTCAGTAAAAAAAAAACACGAGTCATTTCTCCTGCTATCGCTAGATTAGCACGTTTGTTTTGGCAAAAGCTATTTACCCAGAATGCAGGGCATTCTGGGTAAATAGCTTTTGGAGCTCTAGTCCGCTTTGCGTTCACATATGCAATCAAACCGCACCAGAGTTCACTTCAATCGAACCAAGACTGAAGCTTTTAGCCAGACCAAAGCTGCTTCTTTGGTCCGATTTAAATTTAGAGGGATTATGATTATCTGATTAATCTCCTTAATAACAGATTAAATATGGCTCTGTAAATAAAGACACAGTTTAACTGAAGGATACTCTCTTCTACGTTGGCGCTGAAACAAATGGTGGATCAGTAAATCTACAGAAATTCTGGACAAGTTAAAAGCAAAACCTTCTAAATGTCTGTAAAACCAAAACAGTTTAGCGACAACAGCAACCAGTGAAAAGCTAAAATCTGCAACTGGTTGAAACAATCAAACGCCCAATACACACATTAATACGCAAAGTAGAAACAATACAGCAGAAGCCAACAGTCTTACTTATCTTCACTCTTGATGGAACCAATCAATCGCACTGAGCCACAGACTGGAAGTCTACTAGTTTCTGATAGGACGGCCATAATGGAGCAGGAAATAAGTAGCATGAGGAAACATTAAAATTACTTTCATTCAGACCGACCTCGGATCAGAACCGCTCTGGTTTGAAGGGAGTCTTGCTGCCGTTTCTGCAAAACGACGCTGGACCTCAACAAGTCCTCCATTAAAAATTAACAAAGGAAGCAAATCAAAACCAAACCAAACAGAAAAAAGTGGGATAAAAGCAAAATAATGAAAAAATAATAAAAAACGCTGTCAGGAGATTCAGAGTTATCCAAATTATTCGATTATTAAAATAATCGTCAACTAATTTAGTAACCGATTTATCGTTAACTGAAGCAAACAGACTCAAAATGAGGCCATTTGGTGAAATAAATAACAATCAGAGCAGCAATCAAGCCAAATCTTTACAGAAAATGGATACATTTTGTATTTGAGGTAGAAACATCTTTTACAGAAGATGTTTACAGAAAACTCCAACTGTTCGGATGTACTAAAGGAATGCTGTTATTGCAATGTTTATTGTCTTACTTAAAAATGAATTTGATTATTTGCTTTTTTCTAATATTGTATAAAAAAGGCATGTGGTTAAATGAGAATGTGCCATTTTTAAAACTGATTAATCGTCAGAATAATCGATTAATCGATTGCCAATTTAATCGCTGCAGCTCTAAAGTTGTTCATGTTGGGACAAGTTGTCATACAGGCAACACAAGGAAACAAGATTTGTGAGAAATGACTAACTTCTTTACAGTTTGTTCATAAAGGAAACACCCTAAAGCTTTGAGCCAAAACAGCTTCATCCTCTACATGAATAAACCCACAACTAGAAAGCCAAAAATATAGGTACAAAGAAAAAAGGAATACATTTCTGCAAGCAAAACTCCAATTTTCTTAAGAAAAAAAAAATCTGAGATCCAAAAGTGGAAAATTTGCAAGGAAAAATTCTGAGATTAATCTCCAGCAGTCAAATGAGTTTCAGCAACACGGTAGATCAAAGTGCTTCACATCGTAAAAATCCAAAAATAAAGTTATATTAAGAAATTTTCTAAGAAAAAATAATGAACATTCTAAGTAAGAAAAAAGTTTGAGATCAGAAATAAAAAAAAAACCAATTGGGCATTCTGAGTTTCAAAAGTCAAAAATTTGCACAAAAAAAAATTCAGAAGTAAAATAAAACAAAGAAACTAGAAAAAAAAAAAAAACCTCAGAGTCAAAACACATATTATAAAAAAAAAAAAAAAACATCCAAAAAGAGAAAAAATTCAAAACATCACACAAAAATCACAGTGTTTGTAGAAAAAATTCTCAAAAAAAAATCAAAAAATTTTAGATTTTGAGAAAAAAGTTGAGATTTCAAAAGCAGAAAAAAAAAAAAAAAAATAAAAAAAAATCTCAGAAAATAAAAATTTTTGAGTTTTTCCAGCAAATTTTTTACTTTTCAAATTCAGAAATCTCCCAAATGTATTTTAGCACATTTGAGATTAATTTCTTTCTGAATTTTTAAGGAAAATGAAACGTTTTTTTTATCTGCAATGCCCCTAAACCTGCCTTTTACCATTGCCGTGCATTTCGTACTCGGCTGAATGTCTGTTATATCAAAAATAATTACACTTTATCAAAAACTGCAGCTTCAGATTTGCTTGAATCATAAATCCTCACAGAAAAAAGTTTAAACAATCACGCAGCTTTTTGCCTGCGTCAGACGTACCGATCATTCTTCCCGATGTTTGCAACAGATTTTAATAATCCGTTTCTTCAAGCACGCGATGATTTAAAGCCGTGAAATCAAAGCGTTCGCGACGTTCAGCTTCCAGTTTAATTACACGGTTTGTTGGCTTATCTCTTTCCACTGAATAATGTGGAATGACGAAACGCAGCCTGGACCATGAAACGTAAAAATGGAAGAGTTCATAAAAATGTACTGGTGATGTTCTCAAGAGTCCATTTTAGGAGCTCAGCAGTGACCTCGCGCCTGCAGCCCATCGTCTTCCTCCTAAAGCTGACGAGTCACTTAAGAGTCGAAAAGATCCTCTGCCAGTTTTTTGTTTTTTCTGCTCCTCTGACAACGGCTCCAGGCTCAAAGCAGATGTGGATGGGTATTTTGTTTCTTTTGAAGCTCTGACCTTGCCTCCGAACTTCCTCGCTGTCACAGTGAGCTGGCAGCTCACTGTGGGAGAAAAACTCCCTCGCCGCGGCTCATCCTGCCGCCACTAATGGCTCGCATGGAGCCGTCTCAAACTAGAAAACCTGGTAAATGTTACTCGGGAGAATTGAGTTTTTTTATCCTCAGCTAACCTTTTACAGGAGAAGAGACATTAAGTGGGAGGAAAGAAGGGATCAAATGTGCTTTAAAAGTCAATCGTAACGACTTTTGGGTCTGTCAGGCTGAATCGCTTTGAAAAGTGACAGGAAACATTTCGATATTACACTTTGCTGAAGGTCAGAGAGGAATACACTTGTTCAAATCCACTTCTTCTTCTTCTTTCCACTTCATTAAATGTGGTGCAATCAAAGCTCTGGCTCCAAATGTTTTGGCTAGCACCAACTCCAAACTAAAGCTAACATCCAAGTCATAAAAAGCTAAATCTGAAGTCCTCCCGGCCATTAGCCAGATTCCACAAAAGCTCAAGGTCGTGTCGTTTTCCCATCCTAAAAGTTTCCCTGCCTCCTTTCGGTCCAGGCGGATGAGGATGTGGAACGGCTCCGAACATTTCTATATACAGTAATGATCTGATATGGAGCTGTGAGAGGCTTAAAAAAATAAAACCAAGGCACATTTAATGAGCCAAAAGGAAAAAAAACACATTGTTTATGGATTTCCAGCATCTAGATCTCAACGCAATCCTTCAGGATTTATTCATTTCTCTCATTTTTAGGACAATATAACAAAATTAAATGAAGCTTCAGGATTTGTTTTTTAGATTCGTGAAAGATGCTCCAATTTAAGCCTTTATCTATCTAACCTTCTGCAGTTCAGAGATCCTGAGAAGAGTTACAACTTTAAACAATAAAAAACACACTAAACCTCTTAACTAAATCTAAAACTTGACTGGGTCGTAAGTTAAACATTTAGCAAAAAAGAAAAGTCCAAAGTTCCAAGTTAAATCTGAATAAAAGTTGCACTAGTTCACAAACCAAAAACAAAACTGTGCAACACAATGTTTTAGATAAAAGTCGGACTTAATTTTAATTAAATGGATTTAAAGGTGATTACATCTAACCTTACTGTGTCTTATCTGTGTATTTCACCAAAATATAAGCAAAAGTTTTAAATTAACCAGAATTAATTAAATGATTAAAATCCTCATTATAATCACTAAGAATCAGACCATCAGCAGTTATCATCTTACACATAGGAAATTAGACAAATATCCTTAAATAGTCTAAAATTACAGTGTACAATTTAAATATTTTTAAAAATTAAATTAACTTTAAAAATATATTTTTTAAATGATCTAATCATAATTTTATTCTCTTTAAAACTTTATTTTTAAAGGTGAAATTGTAGAATATTTAAACTTGAGGCTTTTATTGTGAAGGCCTGAAGTTGGAGCCATTACTGTATTTTTCAGTTTTCACTGTAATTTTCTTTTTAAATACAAACAGCAGAAATGCCCAACAAAAGGAGAAGTTTTCTTTACCAACATCCATCAGCAATAATGACTGGATTTAAACTTTAAAAGTTATATTTGTATCCAAAATGTTAAGTTTGCTTTTCATTGAGATGATGGGATTCATTTTAAAACTCCGAGCACTTTATAAAGGTTAGTCACATGCAAGTTGAGCTCAGAGAGTTTCCTATTGCTTGTTTGCATCTTAAGTGGACTGGAAGAGGAATGTGGGAAGTTGGAAGAGGGGAAAACCTCCCTGGAGCAAAAGCATGACTTCAATTGGCCGAGTTTCCTCAGACAGAGAATATTTCATCAGATGGAAAGACAACAAATCAAACTGGATTAACAAAAGAACGAATACAGAGGACAAAAAGTGATTGTTCTCACTCAAATCCTGAATTACACCCATGAAAAACAATAGCTTGCTACTCTGCAGGAAAAAAGAAAAGAAAAGTAAGAGGGTAAATCAGGTGAGACAAGAGTATTCATGTTCTAACTTTTAAAAGTTATCACCTTTCCTGATATTCTTCTTCATCAAATATTTATCTAAACTCAGACAGAGATCTCGAAGGCTACATTTGGCCAGGTGTTTTAGTGTCGGAGCAGATGTCTGGCAGCCCACGCGCCGAAAACACTAAACCACGCACATTTAAGTAACATATTGCAGGATTTTATCCTCTGTGATGTTTTAGGTGAGATCAGGGCCGAGTTCCCACAGACGCTGTACAGTCTGAAGGATAGTTCTGGTCTCCAGCGTCAGAAAAAGTTAGGAAATACTCCAACTTCTGACACCAGAGTTCAGGATAGCTGCCGATATTATGAAACAACAGAAAAACATGCATGAAAAAAAGAGAAAAATTAACCAGAAAAAAAGCAAAGAAAATACCTGGAGCTAGATCAAAAAAATGCATAAAAATATTTTAATAGACTTTTCAAAATTAATGCAGCAGTAAAGAAATCCCAAGAGTATAAACAGGTAACGGCTACTAAAAATAAATTATAATTACATCTAAAACTCATATTAGCTTTCCTTCTTGCTCGTTAGTTATACTTTGTTTCTGACAGATAAGACAAAGTGGTAAAATAAACTCGTAAAACGTACGTGCTGTAGTTTATCGTGTCGTTACCAGTCTTATCTTTACGGGTTTTAATAAGGCAGGTCAGGTCAAGACCAATAATGTCTTACACTACAAAATGTTAGAAGATTCACGCTTTAATTTGCTGGTTATCAATTAAAACTGCCGGAAAACCCACTTAAAGGAGGAAAAATAACGGCTCGGTGCCGATGTTATGAGGCAGCCTGCAGGTATTGGGAAACGGGAAAGTGATCCCGTGAGATTTTCCATGTCAAAACAGCAGAGCGACAGCAGCTCGTTTCTGCGTAAAAAGCGTTTCTGAAATGTTCGTTAAAAGTCAAAACACAGCAGAGGCAGATCGCAGCTTTGCAGACACACCAGCTGATGTGTTTTAATGCTTAAGGATTTATTTCTGAACGAGCTCAAGGGTTGGTTTTGAATAATAAAGAATAAGGATACTTGGATCTCATTACCAGCTGAGATCTGGTAATGATTACTGGATCCAGCAGCCGTACTTGTTGCGTGACTTCACCCCGCCACCTGTTAACCAGGCTGATCAGATAAGTCCCGGTTTTAGGCCTCCGGTTTGACGCCCGATCAATTCTCCAGCTCCCCGCCGCTCCGCCGAAAGCTGTTTAATTACTTTAGCCACCCGGAAAATACAATTACCTGTTTTCTCAGAAGCTCCTGTTGTTGACCAACTTGTCAGCCCGGACGCCTGAAGTCCCGCTGCGGGGTCAACAAAGTGTGAACTACCGCGGGAGTTCCGCTCCGTTTGGTTCCGATCCGAACCGCACAAAGTCCAAGCGCGGAGTCGTCCAAGCTGCCAGACTGGTCTGATTTAAGCCCGCAAGTTCCAGCTCACAAGCTAACCAGCAGCTGCCTTCAGGGAAATAAATAACCAGAAGCTGTATGACGCGCCGCTTCCGGTTGGGTTCTTCAAAATAAAACAGAGCAAATCACATACGCACTATTTGTAAAATCTAAATATTTAAAATGAATTGACAAAGTGACGGCTGGCTACGTGTTAGGGATATTGTAGATAGGAGAAAAGGAAAATACATTTCTGTCAAATTTTGAGATTAATCTCATAAATTTGCTAGAAGAAAAACAAGAAAATTTTAAAGTTTGAAAATTTTAACATTTGCAAGAAAAAACTCAGAAATATTGAGATTAATCTAAAAAATTTCTACGAAAGAACAAGGAAATTTCCAAGTTTCAAAAGTTTAAAAATAAAACCTGAAATTTTGATATTAATCTCAGAAGGTTTTTTTTTGTTTGTTTTTTTTAAAGGACAGATATTTCTGAGTTTGAAAAGTTGAAAAATTGCTAAAAATTTTTTTTAAAAAAATCAAACTTTTTGAAGTTTGAAAAGTGGAGCATGTTCTAGAAACCCCCCCAGAAAATTTTATGTTTATTTCTAGAAAAGACAAGGGAATTTCCGAGTCTAAACAGTTAGTAATTTGCTAAAAGAAAATCTGAAATATTTATATTAATATCAGAATTTTTTTAGACAACGTACAAAGAAATGTTCAGAGTTTGAAATGTTCAAGATGTGCTAGAAAAATTTCAAATTTTGAGATGAATCTCCAAATTTTTCTAGGCAAATAAAGAAAATTTCTGATTTTCAAAAATTTAAAATTTTCAACTTGTGGAATTTTTTTGATTTTAAAGAGTTGAAAACGTTTCACTTTTGAAACTCAGGAAATTCCATGTTTTTTCTAGAAAATTTCTGAGATTAATCTCAGTTTTTCCTAGAAAATGTTCAACTTTTCAAACTCAGAAATTCACTTTTTTTTATTTTTATTTTTTTAGAAAACTTCTGGGTTTTTTGGTAGAAATTTACCTCTCCTTTTATTTCTATTTACAATGACGTTGTTGTAGACAACTCTAATACTTTCCAAAGACAAAAATAAAGAATTATCGGAAAACATTCAAAAAAAATTGCTGAAAACTAAGGAGCAAACTGAATAATTTATGCAGGAAATCACAAATTTTACATAGAACTCCTTTTACCTTTATGATGTTGACTGAAATTATGAACAATTCAGATTTTTCTTTTTACCTAATCCAATTAAATGTCTGCTAGATGATTAGGAATTTCACATTTCAGCTTCACAATGATTTGAAGATTGCCTCCAAATCGTCATGAGAAGGAAATAACTTTTGCCACAAACTGAATCTGACAGAAATGTCAGATTCAGTTTGGAAAAGTGGCGCAAATCACCAAGTCAAGATGCAGAACGCTGACAGATTCCTCCCATTAAAGACTGAAACTGAAAAGTGGTTTAAAAAGTTTTAGTTTAAGGCCGTACACTCTTGAGTGCCTGTGTTATTGTCCCATTTCTATTTTTATTTTATCTGTTTCAGCTGAATTTCACAGCAGAGGTGGATTAAAAACTTTTTACATGAAGAGATGGTGGGAGGAAAAGGAGTGAAAAGAGATGGAAAAATATCCACAAAAAGACGTAAAAGCTTTTTATAGTATCACTTCTTCTAACAAAAACCAATAAAATCCTTTGTCTTATCTGCTGTAACAAATAAAAAATGCCAAATCTCTTTAATCTAATGGAAAATACTCTCTCTCCCATTTCAGCAAAACATCAGAGCTTCATTTTAAATGATTTTGCTCGTATATTTTGCATTTGAAGGACTTCAGGCATCAGGACTGCATATAAGATTTTATTAAATTTATCTTGTTTTGTGATGTTTTTCTCTTTTTTAGTGGTTCTAATCTTCTTCTGTATACATATTAGACGTTTCTTTTCACAGCTGACTTTCACGTTGAGGCTGGGAAAATTTCCTTAACATAAAATTAAGGGGCTTCCACATGAACCAGTGAGAACTTTGTTCTGCTCTGTTTGGTTCTGTTGGGGTTTAAAATTTGCAGCTTTTATTATGAAGGAAAGTTCAGAACTTCTTGTGAACTTGACACTGCAGAGAGAAAGTCCCAAAAATCATAGGAGTAAACCACAACTCATCACCGCCCTGCACAACTTGTCCTCAGATTTCATCAGGTGACCTTTATCACACGTGTCAAACCCGAGGCCCGTGGGCCAAATCCGGCCCGCCATAGCTTTTTATGGACACAGATTCTGGACACTGGAATTCTGGATATTTAATTGTCATTAAATATCATGTTATCAATCAAATCAGTGCAGTTTTTATCTGTTTACTGCCAAATTATATCAATTAGTCCCTCCAGTTTCTTGAGAATTATTATGGAAATTCACGCAAAATCAACAATTTTTTCTCAAAAATTGTCAAAAACTGTCTTACTTGTACTAAACAGCTGCAACAGCTTTAGTTGATGTCAGGTTATGAACTATACAGCGAGTAATAAAAAGTTGCGTTTACCATCATAAATAAGCGCAAATATGGCAAATATTTCCAAATTAGTACCAAAAACACGTTGATTTTTATTGGAAAAATGACAAAGAGAATCAAGAAATCTTGGAGGGACTGAAAAGATGTTCAATAATATTATTTAATTTTCAGGATTCATTGATATTTTAACAGTTTGTGATCAGGTTTTATCAATACATAATGACACAACTGGCCCTTTAAGAGCGTTCATGGTCTGGATTTGGCCCAGAACCAAAATGAGTTTGACACCGCTGCTTTATCACATTCACTGCAGACAGGAAAACCTTCACTGCAAAGTTAATACCACACGAATCGACATAGACCCCTCCCAGCTTCAAGTATAAACCAAAAAGCAATAAGACGAAATCCAGTTTATATGCTGTTTCCTGAAGTGGTTGCAGCTGAAAACAAGAAGGTTTGTCCCTTCCTCACCTCAGCTGAGGACAGGCAGATAAAACAGGACGTGTTTTAATCAAACTCAGCCTGCAGAGCAGCTGCAACTCTGCAGTTTAACTGCATACAGATAAAACCACCCTGTTAACGAAGAGAAGGAATTTTTACATTTGGCAAAAATTCAGAAAAACATTTGGCTAATGAAGGTATGCTTCAGTTTAGCGCTAAATGCCTGCACTCACGATGACGGAAACCTGAGCGCACCGTTTAGAGAGGAAACTGCTTGTTAACCTGCAGCCAAGTTTGAAAAAAGGAAAACAAACAATGACCCTCCTGCATTGTCTCATTATCAGCCGAGCAATGATGCACAGATGTTGTTTGGCTGATGTTGACGCAGAGTGAAGAGCTAACGGAGGCCAACTGTAAACCATGTTGTTACTGTTACAAGAGCAGCAAAAACGAGGGAAAATATGAGAAAATGGAGTGAGATCATCAAACTGGAGCTGATGGAGCTTTTATTGGGAAAGGTTGTTTATTAATACTGTATATGTTTAATGAAATTCAGGGCAGTTTTTTATCCAAGCTATCAACAACAATCTTGCATTTGTATGCCATTTATTTTACTCAAACATGCTCTCAAAACAATAATGTTATCGTTTATCGCAATAAGTTCTGGGTTAGTTTATCGTCCAGCAAAATGTGTTATCGTGACAGGCCTACTAATCAGTTTACGAATGAAAAACTTCATTGAACCCAAGTATATGAAACAACTCTGAGTGGCTAAGAGCAGAACATGTTAAATACATCTGTCTGGTAAAACTGTAAAAACAAGTCTCTCAGTGGAGTTAACAACTTATCTTCACCAAATACAAAAATGTCTGAAGATATGTTCTCACTTTGTCATTAGCTGCGTTTCCATTACTAATCTTCCTCTATATTCTGCTATAGAGATGCGGAAAAAAAAACACAATTTTGCATCTCCGGTGTTTCCATTAAGTAAGAAATGAAACTAAAATCCCACGTGAAAAATCTTCTTCTTCTTCTTCTTCATGGCGGTTGGCAAACAACTTATAGGTGTATTACCGCCACCTTCCAGACTAATCCAGACATATGTCTAATCCAGACATAGATTAGATGTCCTAACGCTATAATCTTCCCATAATACCTGACTTCCTAAGAAAACTAAAAATGCTGTTAAATATTACATCCTGATGATCTTTGCAGCAAATTTTTAATATCTAAATCATATTTATTTCTACTTAACTCTCTGATTAACACCTCTCTTTCCCTCCTATATTTATAACATTCTAGAAAAATGTGCTGCACCGTTTCTGACTCTCCACAATAACTACAACAACCTGCATTATGTTTATTAATTATTTTCAGAGTACTATTTAGCCCCATATGCCCAAACCTTAATCTGGATATAACATCCTCTTCTTTTTTATTCCTATTACATTCCCCTACTTTTTTTTAATGCTATAATAAAATCTTGCTTTTCCTTCTCTATCCCATAATTCCTGCCATTTTTTTAAATATATATTTTACTTATACTTTTGATCTCATTTCTGCTTATTTTGATATTTACCTCAACACTATTCCTTTTTGCTGCACTCAGCAAATTTATCCCCCAACTCGTTTCCTACTATTCCTATATGAGCAGGAATCCAAATTAACTTAACCCTGGATCCATATTTTTTAATTCTAAAAATTGATTGAATAATATTCAATATGATATCTTGTCTCGCTACTGAATTCTGTTCTAAAATACTTATTAATGCACTACTTGAATCTGAACAAATCAACATTTCCTTCTTTCTCGTTTCCTCACTCCATTCTAGAGCCATTAATAAAGCCATTAACTCACCTGTATAGACTGTCAATTTATCTGTTATTCTTTTATTTTTCATAATGAACAATCTTGTTCACGCGATATGTTATTAAAAACATGGCAGTGACGGATGTAAACATTTACCTGGGATTATATTTCTAATTCCGCGATGGCGCTCATCATCGTCACCAACCAGAGGAGACGTTGGAGCGACATGACGTACGTAGCTACGTCACATGCGCGGCGTTTTGGAGGAAACGTAGTTGGCCATTTTACAGAAGAGCTATGAACTTAAATGAACTGTGATGCTGCGAGAGATCTGCGAAGATCTGTGTCCGAAAAAACCAAACCAAACCATCATTCTCCTTCAACTTCCTTTTCCTCCAGTAACATCCGGGTTTTGATCACGTGACCCGCGTGTTGAGAAAAGTGTTTCCATCGCAGTTTTTATTTCAATACGGACAAAAATACGACCTCATCCTTGGATCAGAGGTGGGTAAAAACGTACCGAAGAGAGAGTAGTGATACGTCAACATATTTTTACTCAAGGAAAAGTAAAAAGTATCTGTTCGAAAAATTACTTAAGAGTAAAAAAAGTATTTGGTAAAAAGTCAAGTGAGTAACTGATCAAATTATCATTTAATATTTAAAAATTACATCATCAGACGGACCAAAGTATAAAGTTCAGGGGAAGTTTTGGTATTTTAAGGACCAAAATTATAATAATTGATATAAGTAACAAAAAATAACATCAGGCAAAAGACATTTTTTAAAATCTGTTTCTTTCAATAAAAAAAAACAAAACATATGAAACTTTGTGGCTGGTGAATTTTTGGTTAATTCAGTGGGTAGAAAATCCAGAAATTTTCCTCAAGTAAGAGTAGAGATACTTAATAAAATTATTGACATAAAAGTAAAAAGTACAGCATCAAAAAAAGTAAATAAGAAAAGAAAACTTACTCGATGTAACTAGTTACTCCCCATCTCTGCCTTTTTAATCAAAAAACATGATTTTATTTTTCTGAATTGGTGAATTTCCAATTTTATGGTTAATTGAAATCCAGCAACTGTGGACTATTTTGTATAAATTATTTCTCAAACAATACCATTCTTACGCTTTAGATGAGGTCTGCAGCATAAAATGTGGAAAAAGTGAAGGCGTTTGAATTTTACTATTTATGTTTCGAGCTGCTGTTGCTGATGCAGCATTAATCTTGAAAGTTACTATCAAATAACTCCAGATGGAAATGAGTCAAATGTTCTAATTCATCAGCTCTGCCTATGAGCAAAAGATGTGGTGAGAAAAAATTTATGCGAAAAACAAAATCTTCCTCCAGCCTGACAAGCAGACGTAGCAGAGCTAATTTACTGCGGTCACTCTTCAGCCTGGAAAAGCTTTTCTTCAGATTTAAGACTCTCTCTGCACCTTTTCTCCCAGGACCGAAGGAGACGGTGTATTTTTTCTGTGTGTGTGTAAAAGAGCACTAACACTTGCAATTTTCTCCTCGGATAAAAAAGAGGCTTTTCCTAGTCATGAAGCCCCACCACACATGCAGAGATAATCATTAAGAATTACGTTTCTCACCTCTCAAAATCCAATTTGGGTGATTACATGCGGCGGTCTTGAAGTCTATCAGTTGCAGAAGCTCATTTGACATTACCTGGTAATGGATTACCGTCTTTACAGCCTGGCAGAGCCCACATGAGCGCTCCGCAGGTTAAAAGGTGCAAATTGTGCCAGAAGATGCGGCAGGGCCTTCTCGAGTTTTTCATTCTGTTCGCGGGGCCCAAAGAGGCAATTTGGCCCCTGAAATTGGGCTTTTATCCACCAACTTTCAAGGACGAACATAACTAATGAGCATCTTCAAGTCCTGGCCCCAGACAGAAACACCGTCTTGTAAACATGCAAGTGTGACAAAGTTTAGTTTTTACTTCAGTGCTTTAGAGGCATTCACTTCAAAAATACTTTTAATCGATCAGACTTTGCTGAATTATTCAGAAAGTTGTTTTTTTTTGGCTCAGCTTAGTTTAGCATTTCAGTTCAAAAGTTGATTTATCCACTACATAAAAAATAACCCCATAATAACAACAATAAACTTAAAAAATAAATAATGTAACAGTAATCTGGACCTTACCTGGACTTTGTCTTCCATGTTTGAATTTTTATTGGTTTTAAAGACTTTTTAAATCAGGTTCTGATGTATTTTAACTAGTTTTTACATTTAAAAATAAACATTTTCATGCAAATACATTTGAACAGTTTTGCTACATGTTTTATTTCTCAGATATCTCAGAAGCTGTTTCCAAAAACACTAATATTCTTTCACTTAATGAATTTCTGAATATTCACAATGAAATAAATAGAAAAAAAGTTGCTGTAAATGTATTTAATGCAATTATTGTGTATTTTCAGCACATTCCAGTATCTATGTGACCTTCAGTTGTTGTATATGTCAAATATAACATGAAATAAATTAGATTTTTGCCATTTGAAGCCTTGTAGCCGACCCGACCCCTTTAGGTCACCTAAACCTAAAGCTGCAGCTGCTGCCATCAAAGGTTTGCAATAAGAGGAAATAAATATTTTCCATCGTTGTGGAGGAATTTTGTGGTTCTAATTTCAGCCCCGTTGGAGGAAGTCGAGCATGAAAAGCTGTTTTTTTCCCCACACATTCGGCCAAGCCAAGCAGTATGGCGCCTCCAGTTGCCTTTACAGACTGTTTAACATCTCCATCAGATTTAAGTTCCTCCAAGGCCTCGCTAAAACTTTTACCTACTTCAGGTCATTTTTCTGCTGCATCGCTCACCGTCACTGTGTTTGATTACCGATTTGATGTTTTTGTTGTTAACTGTGCTTATTGTCAAGAAAAATGCAATTATGCACAATTAATCGTGATTTTACCAACAGCTTTTTCCCTTATTACTCATGTTATATTTGTCTGATATTCATATTTTGGAGAATATGAAGCATTAAAGTTTGAACAAAAAAGCAAAAACAGGAAATTTGCAGACAGGAAATCTATAATTATATGCAACTGCAAACAGATGTGTTAAAATCCACAGTTAAAAATGTTTTTAATACACAAATAGCGTGAAACAAACTCCAGAAGACACAGAATAGTAAGAAATAGGTGAAAGATGGTTCTATAAAGGGATCTGCATAGAAAAGCATGCCACACTTTTCAGATCTTCATTTGTAAAGAAACAAAAAAGGGGGAAAAAGTCACAAAACTCCAACCTCATTGTTATTCCACTTTCCAGTTATACATATTTTAAGTACATTCATGAATAAAAGTTTTTACCTCCGAGACT
>NW_006799940.1:1029765-1031571 GCF_000485575.1 Poecilia formosa
GGATTTTTCTGCACGACTGCAACAAACTCAGCTGAGTCACAACAGTTTGATTTGAATCCAGTGAAATTCCAGACCTAAATCTAATTAAGAATCTGTGAAAAATAACCTCCACAGATGGTCTTTATGGTACCTGATTGAGTCGCAGCTCTGTTGCTTTGAAGAAAGCCTTCGAGTCTCAAATTGGGTTAAGATGTAAAATATGGAAATGGTTCAAAGGACCGAAATATTCCACAAAAACATGTTTTCTCTTGCTGAATGTAAATCTGAAAAAGAAAATGTGTAAATCTGCCAAATCAAATGAGTGTCTAGTTAGCAGACGTCTGAATAGTTGAATGACTGAAGGCTGATGAGGGAATTCAGGCATTTCCCGAGAACCGGGTATAAATTTAAGGCATCAAGTTTAGCGATTGATGAAAAGCAACTTTACCAGATGAGCAACAGATAAAAAATCTACAAGGTTCAGTTTATGTAAAAAAACAACAACAAAAAAACAGATCCTCATGTGATCCTGCCATTACTAAATAGCTTGTTTATTTTTAATTCTCTACAAATTAACCTGTCCTCACCTGGACTGACTCACCTGTGGGACCTCATGACAAATGGTCTGGGAAAAAATGTAACTGGAGTTTCCCTGGTTTCCCTCCCTGATCCATCAACCTTCGAGATCTCAGACAAATGTATTTTTGTTTCAACATAAATACGTCTAATTTTCCTTAAACCAGAAATTATCAGGATTTAGAAACCCTTCCGCAAGCTTCTTTTGGCTTTCCTTTGTACGNTAAAAGTTTTTACCTCCGAGACTATTACTGCTTCCTGAAAAAAAACTGAAGGCCGTTGTAGTTTTGTTTTATTTCTAAGTCTCTGAAGCAGCTGCAAAATAAAGAATAATAAAGAAAAGAAAAAAGCTGTTAGTCTTGGTAATAAACATATTTCTTTATTTCAGGTAATCTGAATCAATTTAACGAACAACAAGCTAAAGGATAAACTTATCTGTTTCAGAAGCAAAACTTAGCAGATCTGACTGGTGCATCTTTTTGTTTTGTTTTTATTTTGTCAACTGATAAATAAAAGTCACATAAACAATAAAAATCTATATATATACATATTTATTTTCCCAAAAACTAAATTTAATGGACGTAGTTCCTGAGATGTTTAAATTTCTGTCCAAGCAAGCAATGACTTGTGTAAATACAGTTTTGTGTTTGGAATAATGTGACGGACAGGCATATTTTTTAAAAAATGTGTTTTTTGGGGCGGAAACAGCTGGCACACAGAAAGAAGAAGTCCTTTGTGCCCTGGGAGAGATGGATTTATCAGTAAGAGGAACACAGAAGGTTACGTTGCCTTCAGAGCGTGTAACCCCAAAGAGCTGACCTCCAGTTCACAGCTGACCCCTGACCTCCGTTTATGCTCACATTGTAACGTAAACACCTAAAGTTTCTGCCTGACGTCAAAACTTCTTCCGATCCAGGATCAATTCTCCCAAAGAAAAAAAAAAAACACGTAGGAACTTTGAGAGCTGAGCTGTTGAAGTCTCCCTGTCGAAACGCCGAGAACCAAAACAGGAAATCAAAAGCGCTCGGCCTCCAGGCTGCTGGGGTCAGAGGCTCACGCTGACCTCTGGGCTGCGGGACGGGCCAGGCATCACATGCTGGCAGCTTTGTAGAAGTGAGAGTGGGAAGTTGTTGCTCTTATTGTGGCAACCTGGCTCTGGAGGTGACACTGAGGGCACCGCTTTGCATTCTGGGTAGCCAGCGCTTCGCACTGATGGAGAGTAAACAGGCACATCCACAGAGCTGGGCTGTA
>NW_006799940.1:1033024-1046523 GCF_000485575.1 Poecilia formosa
AATCTCAAGAAACAAAATTTGTTTTCTAAAGAGAACCGTGTGGACATTAATTTATCCAGAAAACAATCAGTAAATTAACTCGTTATCTTGGGAAAAAAAAAGTAAAATTGGAAATAAATCTCAAGAAAACTATTGGGAAATAAAAAATGTTTACTTGAGATAACGAGCTAGTTTCACATTTTCCAGCGAAAACAGGAAATTAACTTGTTACCTCAAGAAATCGAAACTAAATTAACTCGCTAATTTCCTGTTTTCTCAAACAAACAGGAAATTAGCTCAGTCTTGGAAAAAGTATACTCTGAGAACGTCTACTTTTGGCTTCCATATTTTACTCATGATGTTAATGTCAAAACTTATAGCTGTAAGAAGTGAAGCACTGATTTCAGGTAAAGCTTCTGCACAAGCAGAATGTCAGAATAAATCGGTTCAGAAACCAGAAGAGGAGAAGCAGAATGGCAGCAATCAGACTGCTTCAGTCTGCTGCTGCTTTATTCTGCAAAGTGAAAAAAACAGAGGAAAAAATTCAACATGCACATGGGAGTAAAGGTACTTCACAGCCACTGAATATTTATGTGCCACGAGCAGACAGGTGCACAATAGCAGACAAAAACATCAGAGTGAGAACTCTTGGCCTGCGACCCATCTTTGTCCTTCATTTGAATGGATTTATTTCACAAGCCCAGAGAGCAACTCCTGATGACAACCAATAAATCAAATCCACATTTCCTCCAAATATTTCTGACGCTCCTCGTCCGCTGCGCCACTAAAAGTTTAAAACAAATGTTGAAAAGAACCGATTCTTTAATAGGTTCACAGATGAGAGTGTTTTATTGCCATTTCAAAGAATTAGTCAGTGAACTTTAACGAACAGCGTTGGTCAGGGTGTCAAATTCGTTTTGGGCCAAATCAGGATCATGAACCCTCTTAAAGGGCCGGTTGTGCCAGAATGTATTGATCAAACCTGATCACAAACTGTTAAAATATCAATGAATCCTTAAAATTAAATAATATTATTGAACATCTTTCCAGCCCCTCCAGGTTTTCGTGATTCTCTTTGTGATTTTTCCAATAAAAATCAAAGTGTTTGTGGTTCTAATTTGGAAATGTTTGCGCTTATTTATGACAGTAAACGTGACTTTTTATTCCTGACTGAATAGATCATGGATTATAGTCTGACATAAATTAAAGCTGATGCAGCTGTTTAGTACAAGAAAGAAAGATTGTGACAATTTTTGAGAAAAAATTGTTTATCTTGTGTGAATTTCCACAATAATTCTCAAGAAACTGCAGGGACTGATTGATATAATTTGGCAGTAAACAGATAGAAACTGCACTGATTTGAACAATATTTCAATATGATGTTTAATCACACTTGGTGTCTAGAATCTAGAGGCCTCATAAAAAGCTACGGCGGGCCGGATTTGGCCCACGGACCTTCAGTTTGACACACGTGACGTTGATGATTTGTGGATTCTCTGCAGACTTTAAAATGTCTTCAGATTTTTTCTTTCAAGAGAAAGGCAGGATTGCTACATAATTACTTTAATACAGGAAATGTATGGGAAAACGCTACTATCAGAACGCGATGGTAAAACAGTTTCCTGGCCAAAACGGGAGACTTGACAGGTATGTTTCAAAATAAAAGCACACCTCTGTTTGAATCACACTTTAAGTTGCTTTCAATTGGCTGTAAAACTTTAAAACTTTGTGTTTCTGTATTTGCAAAAGGAAATTATGCATATGAAAATAAATTAATATTTGGTGTCGACCCATGGAAATAGGGTTTTTCCCCAAAGTTGCTGAAAAACTCTGTTGCCAGTGACTTCTGGGTCACACAGGGACAAGCCCAAAAGTAGATGTATAAATATTACGCTGAGGCGTTTGAATATGATTCTGTTTCTGGAGCTGGACCACTGGACCTCCTGATGGAGAGCAGATCGACTTTCTTTTGGTCCAAGGACAGCCGGTCAGGATCACATCTCGGGATGCTCAGCATCACTTCCTGTCCTGTGCTGAGAGCGGTTCCTCCGCACAGACAAGCCGCTCATGACAGAACTGTTCGTCTCAAACATACTTCCTCAATCAAGACTTCAAGTCAACATGGAGAACTGGATCAACACTTCCAGGGTTTCCTCCAGGAAACCTGCCGGGCCCAGCGGTGAGGTCATAAGGTCATCAGCGGCCCGCTGTGGGTTTAAAACTGTACAGTAAAAAGGATCAGGCATCATGAAAAAGTAAACCCAATGTGTCATAATGTGAACTATCAGTGGAAAGACGACAACATGCCATAGATTAATTACATAGGTCCGTGTCTGAACGCCTTTATTTCCGTTATGATCATTTTACGCCTACTGTTAGTAAAAAACTGTTATTTTCAAAAAATGTTTTTAATCTGACAAATGAGGCTTATTAAAAAATAGATTCTAATTCTAATCCGTTTACTGGCTCTTTGGGTCAGAGGTGTTGATAATTTCCTACTTTGCTTTATTGTTAATTGATGCCACTGTTTTTTGGGGGGAAAAGGTGAAAAACTAAAATCTCAGTTTAAAAAAAAACCCCTTACTCTTGTTGTTTTTAATCTAATGCACAGCCCTCCCTGTTTTCTCCCGCAAAGCAACACAACAGTGATGTTTTTCCACCAACTTGCGGAAAAGCATCAAAGCTTTGGATCCGTTTTATGCCGTATAAATTTGCAGCTGTATGGAAATATTCTGAACCGGTCACGCTGCCCCGTGTAAAATGAAGCTTTCTAAAGTTTTAGTTTTTTTATTTTCGGCTATAGTTGCTGCTCTTATGTTTTGGCACTAAAAATAATTAGGCAAGAACAGTAAAATTTAAGCTTTGCATTTAAATGATCTGGTGAGAAAAACTTATCTTTCACCTGGAACAGATGGCCTTGATTGCAAAAACTCGTTTAAGGTCATTAGTGAAACTAGACCTAGACGGTCATATCTTCTTGATGTTTACTACCTGCTTAATTTTATTTGTTTGTTAGGCCCCTAATAAGGACATAAAACCAGACTAAATTGGCCTTGATGGAAAAAATGTAGGTATGAAGCAGTAAACTTATATGTGTCTGTTGAGCCACCTCAATCAGATCTGGAAACAATAAGAGTAGAAGAAGAAAAATACATGCAAGGCCAGTGGGTTTTATTTTTATTCATTCATCTAAATACATTAGACCAAAAAAAAATGCTCTGCTTAGTTTTAATGTTCTGAATGTTTGTAATTTTGCTGAAAACAAATACCTCCGTTTTTATCACTGGTGCTTATGCGGCATTTTTAAAACCAAGATTTGACAGAAACGGCTGCAAATGGACCAGAGAGGGCTTGGTTCAAAAGAAGAAAATGACAAGTTATTGGTAATAACAGATGAAAGATTGAGAGCGTTTAGTCTGACAGGAAAGGTTGAAGTGTGTGTGTGAGTGTGTGTGTCAGTGTGAGACTGACAAAACACAGCAGAGAGGAAAGTTTTTGTCCGCGTGTCAGACGGGTTTTTTTGCTGCTGCTGGTTTCCTGTAACAGGCTGAAGAGGCTTATTTATTGCTGGAGAGCTCCGTGCCTCGCATTCTCTTATGGTACAATTTGTGATGTGGGAGTAATGCTGCTCTTCCGAAAAGCAATTAAAACCATCCAGGGTTAAAAATAGAAAAAAAAAGCACACAGACACACAGAGAGAAAGGAAGGAAGCAGCCGTACAGCCTTCACCTTTATTTGTAGCATCGCGTTTCCTGTCTCCCTTTTTCTGTAGGTTGTGCACATCCTCCATGCATCTCTGCAGCAGATCATCTGATTTAATTCAGCTGAATCTAACATGCATCTCTGCAGTGAAATAAAGCAGTTATTCCCATGCTGAGACGGAGCAACGTTTAAAAGCTATTTAATGGCTTTACTCTAGTTTCAGTCTGCAAGCGGACCAGGCGTCCTTCTCTGCCGCTCCAGACGGCCGAGAGGCGAGAGATAATTTAACGTGATGTTTCTTTGTCCATGACCTGTTGCTTCTCGACAGATTAAAAGCTTATTGGCCCGAAGTCGCACTGTTTTTGGACTCGCCGAGAGGCAGATGCGGCTTCAAACGCGGAGATTAAAATACATTATGCTGGATGTTGAATGTTTTATTTGATTCTGATCGTGCTCAGATGTCACAAAGTTTACTACGGTGTACTTTGCACTGTACGGAGTGACAGTTTTAGACTCCTGGCAGGATTTGAGGGCCGTAAAGTCTTAAAGGCTTGTTTTTCATCACATTATTTAAATGCAAACCCTAAATTTTACAGTTCTTACCTAATTACTTTCCAGTGCCAAAACAAAAAAGCAGCAGCTATAACTGAAAATTAGGCCCAGAAAGCATGAGATGGGGCAGTGTGACCGGTTCACAGCATTTTCATACAGCTTCAAATTTACACGGCACAAAACGGATCCAAAGCTTTGATGCTTTTCCTCAAGTTGGACTTGTGGGTAACAAGGTTGTTTTGCAGGGAGAAAAGGGGGAGTCCAACAGTATATTGCTCTGCAAAAAGCAACAAAACTTAAAGTGAACTTTGGGAAATACAGCCGAGTTCAGACTGTAAAATGGATGTGCAACGCAGATTGTAGCACTTACATCCATTCAGCCGTCTGTGGAAAGCTGCTCAAGCCAGCAAGTATTTAAACAAACTAATTAGTTGTGCCAAATCTTTTCAAGCATGACCAGCTTCCTGAAAGGCAGGGGGGTCCAAAGTGTGGCCCAGGAGCCATTTGTGGCCCTCAGAACAATTTTGAGCGGCCCTTCATTACTATTCCAGAATTATCTAAAATTTAAGTTTTCACTGGTAGCCGGCTATTAAAAAATGATACAATTAAAATCTTAAGGTGCAACACAAAGTGTTTGTCCAGTTTCATGTAATTTATGAAAAATTTATACTAAAAACATCCAGTGGCTTAGCAAATATGAAAAAATTGAACAAAATCCTGGTATTGGTGCTGAAAAGACACAATACCAATATCACTATATCAATCTTTTTCCAGGCTGATCTGGAAAAAGACGATCAATTGAAAAATGTAGGATATGGTTTGTTGGTAAACCTTCAAGATCCGTTTTTGTTTAAACTCTACAATAATTGTCTACAGAAATCCACTTATGTCTACAGTGAGTTGAGTTTGTTATGAGTTGAGTTTGTTACTTATAGAAATAAAATAGTTTGTGCGATGAAAAAAAAAAAAAAAATAAAATAAAATTTCTGGCCCCCGAATTAGTTTGATTTTTATGTTACAAAAAGTTTGGACACCCTTGCATGAAGATGACCCACTGTGTTTCCTGGAATGGATTGGATCGGTCTGTGGGCGACACGAAACCTTCGTTACATTTTTTTTTTAACAAAATGATATTTTAATCTGGTCAGTTCTGATTATTTTGAACTGCTTTTGGTTCTCATGTCACTTTAAATCCAAATAAGCTGCTGCAGGCCAAACTCAACATTCACACATGGAAACGACTGCAAACAGATGTGCAATGACGCAACCGTTCATCTTTGACAAGCAGAAGTGGAACCTCCTGTAAAACCAACAAGAATTCAACCATTCTTTTCCAGCAGCCATTGTACAGCTGACCAATGGTGCTTTCAGAAAGGTTCCACTTTTGGGTAAAATATTAAACAAAGCCTTTTCTTTTCTTTTGCTCACCAGTGGAGATTTTTTAACCAAATCTCCACCTTATTGTTTTTGCATAAAAATTGGGCCTGGTTTTGACTAGTGAATTTGTGCTAAACTTTCCATAAAATGTGAAAAACAAAGTTATTTTCATGACGTAACAAGGAGAGAAATTACTTTTTTCATAGGACCAGGTTGGTTTGGATTACTTTCCCTGTTAAGAAATTACATCACTATCAATTCATTCCATTATTATTATTAGTAATAGTAATAGTAATAGTAGTAGTACTAGCAGAAGAAGAAGCAACAATAGTAGCAGTAGCCTTAAAATGAATTGCAAAAGTCTTTATGTAGTTATAATTTTGCCCACTTGGGGGTATCAAAGCTAAATTAACATAATTTAGTTTTTCATTATGATCAAATTTCATGTTCTCATCTTCATGTTAATTTTCTCTCTTTTTTTAAATGTTCCCAACCATCAGAGTTCATGCCAGCAGTTTGTTGCTGAGCAAAATCAGAAGTTTGCATCAATACTGCATATGGTCAGAGTATTTTTTTCAAATCCTGTTATTATTGCAGTAAGAATTGCTAATTTGATTCCAGAAATAGTAAATATAATTTGCAGACCTTCCTAAATTGTCAAAATTCTGATGTTCCTTTCTGCTTTCAGCAATTTTCTCTAACCCATTGTCCCTCACTTTCTCACTAATTGCATCACTGATGTTTCTCGCAGCAACCGGTGAAGCTTTTAACAAAGACACTATTAAAAATAAATAAATAAATAAAACATAATGCAGTGCCTGGGCTCTGTGAAATGGCCAGGAGGCACCCAGCTGGTGAACACAAAGAAGCACACAGAGTCCGAATATTAGCCGCATGTGGACCAAATGGACCTGAAAAAAAAACCATCCAGGCCTCTTGCTTCAGCAGCAACGCCGCTTGGAGTCTGAATTTATAAATATCATCATAAAAACCCAAATAAAAACACGCCAACGCACCTTATCTGCGTTTTAAAAATTTATTATGAAAAACAGCCATTATAGTTGATGACAAGCAGCTCATACTTTAATTTTTCTAATTTTGAAATTTTCTGTTTCAAAATTTGCAACTGACTTTATGCATTTAGCCTCATCTTACTTACTGGCATCTATAATTATGTTAATAAAGCTTGTTTCAATTTGTCTGCTTTTTGTTGGCTGATGTTTAATTGCCAATATGAAAAAATAAAAATTGGTAAAACCTGTGAGGTTTTATTTTTTTAAAACTTTCCTAACTTGTCAATAATTTTGTTTTCTTATGTAATTTTTTTCTTTGATTAACGATCAGATTTCTGTTTTATAAAGCTCGACATTATCTGGACGGAATCTGTTTATGTGCTGCAGTTTTTAAAGTTAAACGACAGTGCCCCCTAGTGTCTGTTTTCCAATTTACACCTCAGTATGGAAAAACCTTTTTTATGACCACGATCTGATCAGAAATGAGGAATCCAGGTTACCAAATGCTCCTAATAGGCTTAAACTCATTTGTACAATAGTATTTCCTTTTTTTTTCATCTAAAATCCTAAAAACTAAATAAATAAACTAGATTTTATTTAATGTTCATGCTGACTTCATTATGTTATACTTACATCGAGTTACTAAATTTCAAAACATTTCTAAAGAAAACCAGTTTGTTGCTTTGTAGCTATTTGAAGTAATAAAATAAATAGGTGTGACGTTATTGTGCATCTGCATATCTAACAGCAAATAAAGGATTGTAGCAGCAGGGGCGTCACTAGGCCTAGTTTAGGGAGGCCGCGGCCCCAGCAAATAACCGTAGCTGTCTTTTTTATTATTATTATTACATTTCTCTCGTTTTTACAAAAAAACTCCCTACAAATTAAATTTAATGCAGCCCAGAATATGAGTTTAGCTGAATCATAAAGTATTGATTTTAACTCAAATATGATCATAAATCTGTGAATTTCTCTTTACTTTGTATTATAATAGTCTGGGAATTGGTGTAAAATATGTCTAAAAGGTGATGCAAGCAGAACATTTTTTTATAATTTCTCTTCTAAAAGTACCTAACATTATAATTATCTTAGCTACGATTGCCAGGAAGTCATTTTTTGTGTTTATTAACTATTTACAGTCACATTTTGTAGTGGAAGAGGTTAATACCATTTTAAAAGTGGAAAAGCAAGTTTTCTGTTTTTGTTGTGTTTGATACATTTTGTTCTTAGCCACCATGTTTGCTCACCCTGTGCATCTCCTCGGGGCTCGGCCCCCCTTGTCCTCGAAGCCTAGTGACACCCCTGGTAAGTAGACATGATTATTGTCTTGAAAGTTTTGCTTTTTTTGCTTGTTTCTCTTTACCTTGCTGCAAAAATCCAGCGTTTTCAGTTCAGTTTCACATTAAAGAAGCTCAATAATTGAGCCATTTGGGAGAAAGCGGCTGTATATCTATGTTAAGTTGACATCCTCCTCCTCACTCCGCCACAAATGGAGGAGTTCAGCAAACTGCAGAGACACTAATGGGATTCCTGACAGTATAATTTTACAGTGAGGTTGATGCATTTTGTCTCCCACACATCTGCTGCTGCTTCTCTCGGCCCGACACCCATCCATCAAATGAATTCATCGCTCCACAAAGCTGTGGTGGCGACTCATTCGCTTTCGTCTAATTCAGTAACCGCCAGAAATCTGGATTATTATTCACACGTTAACGGGACATTAATTATTTCACTGAATGAATATCTGGGTGAAAACAACAAAAAAGAGAATAAATTATGTTCATATTACCATAATAATTGTTAAAAGTGTGTTTTTTTATGTAATTTGTTATATTAGAAGTAAACTATTAATTTTACAATAGAAACTACTCATTGTGTGTCCACTAGGTGTCACACTAGAGCAGAAAATTGAGAATTTGAAGCCTTACAAACTTTTATTGGTTCACTGAGAGAAATTTTAAATTCATTTTTTTAACAAAATAAATTCTGTCTGATGTTTTCTTCCAGCTGCATGTGATGATTTAATGTATTTATGCTTATTGATCCATATCTTATCCTCTCTTCAGCTCAACCCAAAAATGTTCCATCTAATTTACATCTGAGGAATTAAATAACAATAGGAGGTTAATTTGAAATCTTTATAGTTGATATGGCTCTCCACCCCAGGCGGCACAAGCGAGGGGGGTGGCAGGAAGACGCCCAAATTGTTTTATTGTTTGTTTTATTTATTCATTCTTATTGTCGCTAAAGCTGGCATCAGATTCGCTTTAAATTGAAACCGTTTCCATGTTTTTAATTATCTGGACTTTATAATGTGGGGGTTTAAATCTGAAATAATTGATTTAATCTGAGCTCAGTTATTCCACATTTATTACACATCAATTGAAACTGAGATTTATGGATCTATTTTTAATCTTGGAGAAAAAAAAACATGATAAATATTGAAATTATTTTTCTCCTACCACACTAAGAGAAGAGAAAAAGAGAAAAAGAAATCCCACAGCATTACTAGTCCTCCACCGTGTTTAACATTTGACCAAAGAAGCATTTCTACATCCTTTTTTCATTTTATTTATTTTGCCAAAAAGCTGATATTTTATTAGCATTTATTTAAAACACATGATTCCAGTTAAAGCCAGAAAGTAACCCTAAAACTGACACATCAAGCAATTTCCAGATTTGCCCTAAAAAACATTATTTTAAGACATATACAGTGCAAAATGACAGTTTTCATGAAATAAATGTATTTGTTCTTATTTCTGAATGTTTAAACATATTCAGTCATGAAAAACGTTTCTGATTGGCCTGCTTTGGATAAAAATCATTTTCTGTGATCAATATTCTCCTGTCTGCAGAGCTGGGTAGTAACTACCTACATTTACATTTATTTGAGTAACTTTTATGAAAAACAATATGTTTATTACGCTGCACGTTTTATTTTTACTTGAGTAATTTTATTATGAAGAATTTCTGCTCTTTTTTAAGTCAAATCTCTGGATTTTCTACCCACTGAATGAAAAACAAACACGTTTTAACCAAAAATTCACCTGCAGTTTTTGTTAAAGTTTCATAAGAAACTGATTAGAAAAAAAAATGTTTGCTTTATTTTGTTATTTTTTGTTACTTATATGAATTATTTTCATTTCGGTCTTTAAAATACCAAAATTTCCACTTAACTTTAAATTTTGGTCCATCTAGTGATGCTTTTTTTTTTTAACTATTAAATGATTGATAATTTGATCAGTTATTTTTTTTACCAAATACCTTTTTACTCTTACTGGAGTCATTTCCTGTTACTTTTTTAATTTTGCTTAAGTAAAAAGACGTCTGTCAACCTGCAGCATCACAGATTAGCTGCTGCGTCTCTGCCAGGCTTAAACTGCAGGTGCACCATCTAATGCAAAGCTAATTAAATTAAGCTTCTGCTGAGTTAACAGGATTAAAGTTAAAACAATTCAGATGCTTCTTCCAGTTGAAATCGATTTGCAGAGGGAAAGTCCACAGATAAATCTAACAGGTTTGGGGAAAACTCCTGCTAACTCGTTAACCCTGCTTCTGGTTAACAGTTAACCGTCTTTCATGCTTGATTTCACGGCGACTCCTGAGAAGTATTTCTGCCTCTGAGGTCAGGCAGAAGTGATGCAGGAACATCTCTGTTACACTGAAGCCTGACTGATTCTCTGCAGCTGCTGATTTATTGCTGAGCAACAAAAGAAAGGCTTCCTTTGTGTCCCGGGAATAAAAGCCAGGAATGCTGGACGCTCCATTAATTAGCCACTTTGTTGTGCTGTTGCATGGGGGCAGCAGTAATGATTAAGCTGCCCTGTAGTCACATTAACAGAGACTAAAGAGCAGTGCTGTAGTTTAATGGCTTGTCTCTCTTTAGCTGTTATTCCTAGGAGGTTTGCCCTACAATTTTACAGCGGGGGGAAAAAGCTCAGCATTCACAACTTTACCTGGGAGTAGAAATTAATTCAATTCAGGTCATTCTTGTTGATTGTAAGAGTGTAATTTTTATTAGAATGAATCATCTTTACTGCTGCAATCATTAGAATAACATATGGCAAAGTAAAAGAAATTGCACAAATAATGTGTTGCATTTCTGCAAGAAAAAACTACAAATAAGTAAATTGATAAAGCTAATAAAAACACTTTTATAACAGAAATGAAAGATTATAAAAAGTTGGCTTAACACCTGCTTAAAATTGTTTATTATTTTTAATTATTTAGAAACAGATATTTTAATCACTGCACTGAACCCCATTAAAACCTCCTGGTTATTCCACTAAATGTTGATTCCTGAACTCTTCCTGAGTTAAAACATTGTTGTTTCTAAATGAATATTAATTTGTTTTCTTTGCATTATTTGAGCTCTGAAAGCTCTGCATCTTTTTTCTTATAGTGACCATTTCTCATTTTCTGCTAATAGATACTAAATCTTTGCTGGTAATTTGAGAGACATGTTGTCAGTAGGTCATAGAATAAAGAACAATGTTCATTTAACTCAAACACAGTAAAATCAGAGAAACTGAGCCTTTTCTCTGAATGTTTTCCAGAGATGTATGCATTTACACATTAACCAGCAGTAAAGAGAAACTTCTGTAATTTATCTGTACCGTTTATAATCAAATCAAATGTCTTGATTATATGACATAAAAGAAGTTAAATTAGTTGCACTGTGGGACAGTTGGTAGCTTCAAAGCTACAAGTTTTGTTTTTCTTTTCACCGAGTTTATAATTTCTCCCCATGCATGTGGGATTTTTCTTTTCTAGCTTTCTATAAAATTTTACATGACTTACTTTTAGAAAAACAAATCTAATTGTATCTTTTCATTGATTTACTTATTTCCCACCGTTTCTTTTTAAGCTAAATGAAACCAAGCTAGTTGTACAGGCTTCTATCTGACAGTAGGGGGCAGTAAAGATGCGCACATCTGAGACAAATGGCAGCACTAATTGTGGCCCTGAAGTTGGAAATTAATACATCTCAGAAGAGTCTTCTTGCATGTTACATGTGCTGCAGTCTGTATCTGCATGTTGACAGACTTCTCTGTCGTCACGTCTCTGTTATGGAGACACAGCAGCAGCAGCCTCCTCCTCCTCCTCCTCCTCCTCAGAGAGCTGCAGCTGTCATGGTCCTCAGGTTCTGTCAGCTTTGTTTTGCTTTTATGTTTAATTTATAGCTCTTATATGTTGTTTATCTACCTGTTCAGATTACCGATTCCACTCTTTACCCAGTCAGATAAATTCATCTGTTCTGTCTCAGATGCTTCTGTTTCCTCTTTTCTTCCTTCAAGATGTGATTTTTTCCCCTGAATGTTTTTGTCCTGCTTTGTGTTTGTTTTGTTTTCCAGAGGGATGCCAATAGTTTAATTAAATGATTAAATTTTCATTTATCATTTTCACAATTCCAATGAATGATGTTTAAAATCCCTCAGAACTTTTCTTATTGTCTGATTTAATAGTTTTACTATTTTTCTTAAATTAACGCTCCAATAAATGCTAAAAAAAATTGAAAATAAAGTTATCAGGAGCAGTTTAGTGATGCAAATCAAACTTCTTTACATGTCCTAAAAAAGCGCCTTACAAATGGGAATGTTTCTCCAAGAATATTATTTGTTTTGGGGGAATATAATTACTGTAACACAAAAAGTTTAACTTTAAAAAAAGATCAACAATAACAACTAGAATTTAAGAAATGTAATCAATCAAATTTTATCATTAATTTGCAAAAACATTTTCCTTACAACGCTTAATTTACATGAGTAAAAATGCATCAAAAAGAAAATATCTTGGCTCTTTATAATTAAAAAATAAGTGTTAATTACTGCATATTAAATTAAATTAAATGAACAATATAAGTTTCTCCTGGTTATAAGTTTTTTTCTTATAAAGTGTTTTGAACTGATTTATAATAGAGGACTTTTCAACCCATCTGAAATGCTGAGTTTTGGATTCAAGCATCAAAATGTAAAATTGCTTTAAAGTAGTACCCATAGTTTTACTTCTAAAATCATACTTCCTTCTGTTATCTCTCTCAGTTTTGTAATTAATTTTCTATTTCTAGCTGTAAACATAACAAATTAACCAGATCCCTTTAGTTTCAAGATATTTAACTGAATAAACAATTTATCAGTATGTTTTGGAGCATTTTCTTTACATAAAATTATTTTTGTTTTGTGTCACAAAAAAGGTTTTGATGTAGAACAACAAATTCTCCTTAAAATGCACAATGAGAACATTATTACTCAATATTTTGAAGGTTTTCCTTGTTTAAATCTTCTGACATTTGAAGTGAAAGTGAACATGAGATCACCAGAGCTTCCTGAGCCTTTTAAGAGGTTTGGAACGAGATCCAAGAAAACTTACATCAGATATAATAGCATGTAGCCGAGAAGAGGACGACGTGCAGAGCAGCTGCTAACATGCCCGCAGTCGTCCAAGCAGGTTTTCCCTGAGCAGATTGCAAAACGCGAGAAGAATTCTGCAAAATTAATACATCTCAGAAATGTCATCAGAAAATCATCCACTACTGTCGAATCAAAGTGATCGTTCCTTAACCAGTCTTTGTCTAACTGAGGCCCCCTAGTGGTCCGTAACGTACTGCAGGTAACAACCGTTTGCAAGCTAGCTTACAAAAGGACCAGGTTAAAACCGGGTCAGAAAAAAGAAAAGTGGAAGATACCGGAGAAAAGTTTCTCAGGGTGAGTTTCAAAACTTTTGTTTTTGAAATTTATAATAATACACAACAAGACAGGGGTGTCAAACTCATTTTCGTTTTGGGCCAAATCCAGATCATGAACGCTCTTAATGGACCAGTTGTGCCAGAATGCATTGATAAGACCTGATCACAAACGGTTAAAATATCAATGAATC
>NW_006799940.1:1069568-1109020 GCF_000485575.1 Poecilia formosa
CATGTTAACTGCTGCCAACTGCTAATTGGGAACCATTGCTCTGTAGTTCGTTTAGCATTATTTCTAAAATAATAATAATAATAATAATAATAATAGTAAGATGTAAATCTGCTGACTGATTATTAAATTAAAGGGATAATACTTTAACAAAAAGTTTGACACTAAGTATCTATAGGTCTTCAATGTTGAGAAAAAACTACACTGCAAAAATAGAAATTGTTACAAAGTATTTTTAGTCTAGAGTCGAGTGCAAAACACAAAAATACTTGACAAGATTTTGTGATTTTGCCATGTAAAAATATGGATATTTAAGATGAGAAAGGACAAATATTAATTTATTGTTGAAATAATTAATCTTCTCCCACCCTCACCATCAATTTATGAAAAATAGGACAGAGGCTGTTTTAGCTGCAGCCACATGTTCGTCTGCAAGATAAAGCATCCGCCTTGTTAAGTCATCTGCCACGCTGGGCATCCGTCCAGGCAGCACATCCATCCACTTGCTATTCCCAGCTGTGCCCTCGTTTGCTCCCTGCCAGCTTCTGAGTCCTTGCATGACCTAAAAAGAGCTCGATTAACAGATTTCTTACAGGCCTTCTTGTACTTCCACCATCAGTGCACCTCTTCATTTTATTCATTATGGATTTTCTTTGCAATAGTGCATCTGAAACTTTAAGTTTTGACGTCAGATTGACGGATGACTTTGCAGCTTTTCTACATCAAGGTTTGAGTACAGTTGCATCATTAAACATATAATTAAACATATAAACCCCTTGCAGAGTGACGTCGTCCCCATCTCCCTGATGGAGGGCAAAAAGCTGCTTGCTAACGATGACTAGCATTGATTTTAGCTGTTAAGTTATCAATATAATGCGCTACATCTGAAATGCATACCTGATTTATAAAAGAAAAAGGACGCAATTCTTTGCTACACGATGACAACTTGGAAACAAGGTCAGTAAAAAGTTTTCAGAAAAATAATAGTGAGGGGAAGCAGTTCAGTTATGCTAGCTTGACTTTGACAATGTAACATGTAGATTTGCTTTAAATGTTTTGGTTCATTTAAAAAATAAAACCTAAACGCTTATTCACTCTGACAAATCCTCAGCAAGTGTTTTAATCAGCTAATCAACTACCGCTGTGTTAGCATAGTTATTAGCAGGGGTAGCTAATCTACCACAGTGATCCCCTATACATAATCACAAAATAAACATCAAGCCTGAAAACATAAAACTGTAATGGACTGAATGTTCTGTTCTTTGTGTGGGAAATGTTTGAGTGTTTTTTTGGTGTTGAATCCGGAAACATAACAGCATTAATGTCAGTTGCTATGACAACGAGTCTGTGTGTTGTAGCTGACACAGACAGTGAGAAAAAATGGTTTTGAGTTATTCTTTAGAAGTTTTTCTATGTTATTTTCCCCTTTGCTGTGGTGCACTGCACTAAATTAATAATACCAACATCTCCAGGTTGCAGTTAGTTATAGGAATGGTTCTAACAGCCATAATGGATGGCATGTAAAAGGATCATCTGTTTGCTCTCCAACGTTGAGCACATGATTGAAATTTCAATTAACATGCAGGGGGTCCATATGTTAGAGGTGAGAGGTAACTTTTATAATGTTTTCCGTGAGAGAGCGTAACTGATTGAGCCAAGATGAAGCTGACCTCTAATCAGCGACTCAAAGTCAAAAATCTCAAGTGTCGAATTGACAGGATTGATTAATGACTTGGACTGGTTTCTGATTAATTGATTTTCTGTTGTCCTCTGGAGAGCGTTTTGCTTACCGCTTTCCATTAACTCAGGAAGGACACAGAAATAAAAACAGCTTCACAGTCACTCAGCCAATTAAAAAAAATAAAAACGTGTAATGTATAAAGATTAAGATTTGCACACCGTTTTATGATAAAAAGTTCAGTTAGATAGGCAAAAATCTATGTGTCTCCAATGTTCAACTCAAAAATGCAAATTACACTGCAAAAACAGAAAATCTTACAAGTATTTCTGTTTTAGTTTCTAGTGCAAATATCTTAGTGCACTTGAAATAAGACAGAACTCACAAGTAACTTTTCAGCAAAATATGAGTTTGTTTTAAGTCAATAATTCCTTAATATTCATGAAAATGTGCTATTTAGATTATCAGATTATGTCACTTATAACAAGACATTTTCGCCATCCTATAAGTGAAATAATCTGCCAGTAGAACAAGAACTTTTTCATCATTAATAAGAAATTATTAACTATAAATAACCACCTACAGCTTGCTGAAAAGTGACTTTTATGTTATGTTGGTACTATTTCAAGTGTAGAAGTCAAGACCAAAAGTACTTGGTGAGACTTTGTGTTTTTACAGTGAAAAAATAGAACTTAAGAATTAGAAACCACAAACAAACGTAAACACTACTGAAAAAGATATGTTGACAAATATCTCACAGAATGGAGGTTTTCTCAGTTTCTTTTGCGTTTTTTTGTTCATTTGTTTTTCTTGACTTGAATCCAATTAAGATCTTCTAACATGACCTTAATCAACATTTTACCAATCTTACCAATACATTATGTCAATTCTGCATTGACGTAGAATTCTGCATTGACTTTTAGACCTTTAGAAAAGATAACCAGTTATTAAAGCTTGGTGGAAGTCAATGGGTGCAGGGGTTAGTCCAACTATTCATCAAGTTTAGGGTCAATTATGTTTTTATCTCTCTTTCCTACATTACACAAGTGTTTTTTGTAGGTGATTTCAGTCTCTGTTGGATCCTGTTTTGGAGTATAAAAGGGAAAAGGGATGGTTGGACACAAAGTCTCTAATTAAGTCTATTGAGGAGAAGCTGGTTGCTTTTTGCACATAAAATTTTACTTTCCTGTCTTGACAGTTTTTACACTACCCTCAAGCAGGTTTTGATGATCTCATAGTAATCTGACATGCATTATACTGTATATATCATAAATTGGTGCACAAGAAGTAGGGAAAACTTTGTCAGATAATATGGAAATACATGAGGATCCACCAAGCTGCTACATGCTTCAGCTGGGATGGGTTTTCACTATTAATTATGGACTTTTTATGACTTCAGTGCAGAAGGGTGCTGCTGTATAACTCCTTTTCTCCCCCTAACTAAGAGGCAGATCAGGGCAATTATGGCGATGCTTTACATGCTTTTTCCTTTTCTTCAGAACATTACATCTGCAGCACTCTCTGCGGCTCATCAATACTTACCGTAGCTCAAGGCAACATATTTCTAAGACGTGCCCAAACCGAGCCAGGCAGGAATGTGTGATATTTCAAAGTCATGCATTCATTATTTCTTTATTCACGCTAAACCGAGTGAGCCAAGGATGAGTCATACAGGAGTGCCAACATAAAAAGATAAGCTAATAGACGTAGGTGTGCATAAGACTGTTCACCTTTTCAACAATGAGGGAATTTTTTTCCATTGCAAAACCTAAACGTTTCCTAACCAACTGCACTTCCTGTCAGAAGTTTACTTCAAGTCATCGGGGGGCAAGAATGAGTTTTCTTCTTGAACAATGCACCGATAGCATTAGATATAATTGAAAAATAAAAGCTTGGCTCACAGATTTCACTTTTTGTGGAAATTTTGTAATCAAAGCAGGGCAAAAATCCTTCCTACAGGTTGAAATATATATGTGCACCCCACTGATATTTCATGTGTGCCTTGAAAAAGTGCTTCCCGCACCACTTACACATTTGTTGCTTTTAGTTTTTCATGCCTAAATGTTTTAAATCAAACAAATGTAATAAGAGCCAAAGATAACCTTAACAAAAAACAAACAAACAACCAAACAAAAAAAAAACAGTCAAATTTAGATTGCAAGTGTGGGCAGCTGCGTTATTGTCTAATTGGAAATTGTGTCCAAGTTTCAACTGGTTAAATGTTGATTTTGGAATTAAGCAGAAAAATGTAAAGTCTTAACATGGGGATACCGCCGCCGTGCGGTTGCCCAGGCAACAAAACTGAGTCTTAGAGTCTGTTGAATCAGAGGCTAACTTAAGCAGCATGCATCATTAGAGGTCAAATCAGGGAGTTTTATCTTTTACTTACGACTCTAGTTCGTTTGCCTAGAAAGTCCGGTTCATTTGGGAATGTGAATCCGTAATCGAACTCTGATGCGGACCAAAAATGCAAACTGTGGCACACCTAAAAACCTAGGTCCCGGTTCAGGTGAAGTAAACTTACATGTGAACGCCGAGGAGACCGGAGACTATTCCAAAAGCAGAAAGTGGACTATAGCACTATGGTTGTGTAAATACAACCAAAACATACATGCGAGTCTAATGCTGTAAAGAGAAATGGCTTGTGGTATTTTACCAAAGACAAAACAGAAATATAACGGTTAAAATCTGATGCTGCCCATTTCTGCTTACGTTTTTGTGAAAAAGGAAGTTGTCTTTTTCACTAATGCTCATGTCTTCTTCTGAAGTTTTCATGCCGTTGTTTTCTTTGGTGGTTCTTGGTGCCGCGCCACCACAGGTGAGAGGGTGAAGTGGCTTTTCAAAGGGTTTGGATTGTTTGACACAGTGGAGATGAAAATGTGACAAATGTTGTGACTTTGGTCCCAAATCAAACCGAGTCTACCAAACTATCAGGTGTGGAAACACCCTAAAAGCACAAATAGTGCAGTGAATCAGCTGACTTAAAGCCTCTTATGTTCTCAGTCTACATAAAACGAATGCTAACGTTTTATCAGAAACGTTGATTTAATCAAATTCAGTTGATTAAAATATAACATGTAAAGAACGTCTTTCAAAATCCAGGTGAAACCATCCACCAAAAGCCTGCTTTAAAGAAAAAACAAGAATCTGACAAAGTCAACTGAACAACGGCCTCAAATCCACCGAAGTCAACAGAAAATAAACTACAGGAGAGTTGATGGTAAACAGAAACCTGTTGTTACCTTGAAACAGGAAGTACGGTAAATTAAATTTTAAAGAAAAAAAAGGAAAACCAGTTTTATATTTAATCACGAATTCAAGCCAAGAACAAATACTGAAACCTGGATGTACACAAGACAAACAGCTACTTACACACATTCACACCGCATACATTCTCCAAACTACCTAATATGCATGATTGTGGATTGTGGTGGAGGAACTAGATTCCCCGAAGAAAACAAACATGCAAAGGCAGAACATGCAAACTCAATGCAAAAACAGCCAAGTTGAGGTTGAAACCCAGGACATTCTTGACAAGACGTAATTATGCAAACAGCTGCACCAAAGTGCTCTTATTGCAATTGATTTGAACTTTAGGTGAAGACAATGATTGCTAGGGAGATTGACTTTAAAATAATTAACTTATATTACAAAAAATCTGTGTCAAGTTACTCAGTTAAGTTGTCAGAGCACACCTAAAGTCCCACGAGCAGAATACCTCCATCTGTCAGAGATTATTCCACATGTGATGGATGGATTTATGAAAATGGTGCCCTCAGCGACAATCTAATATCAATAAAAGAGAAAGAGCAGCATATAACCAAATGTATGCGCAAACGGGGTCAAATAACATCTTGGAATACAAATAAGTAGATGATGCGTTTTAAAAGATAACATCAATTAGGTTGTTGTTTTCCAGAAAGTGCCAGAGGTCTGGAGCAATAAGTACGTCATAATTGAAGTCAGTAATGATGAAAAAGCAGTTTTTGTGCATTTCTCTCATTAATGGTATACATGTATATTGTTATGAATCACGCTGGGGAAACTTTAACTCCTTCAGACTGGATTTTTATCTACAGAGCAAAAAAAAAAAAATCCAACTAATATTTACTCCACTTCAGCATTGAAATAAAACCAAAAAACATATTTTTTTACAAGCAGTTCAAGAAAGTCTGAGAGACTATAGTCATAAAAAAACATGAACATAAAAAAATAAAACCAAAAATAAGCTATAAAATGCTTACAGATAGTTTTTTTCTTTGCATGGTAACACTAAATAATTAAGCATTGGCTAATATATCCCAAATATATCCTACAATTTAATGATGGAAAATATTGTCAAAATAATTTTAAATACTATCACTGGGAATATCTAAAATTTTGGGAGCCATTTTATTAGGCTACTATGAACTGAAATGTTGATGGAAAATATATTCTTACTCCTCCCATTCTCTAGTTTCAGAGCAATGTTTGTCTTTTCTGTCAATGTTCAGTCATAAACTAGTCAGTACCAAGGTACATGACAAAATCCCTGTTTTTCTATTGGTTTAAACCCAGAATCACATCATATCCTTTCCACCGTACGTTGGGCATGAAGGGGTTAAACTGCAGCTGCACCAGTCGGGCTGTTGCTAGGTAACCAAGAGTTACTCAACAAGTAGTTGCTAGGTAACCAAAGAGTGAGTGAGTGAGTTAATACCACCAGCCTTTCTTCTTCCTAAACCCCCTAAAGTGGAGAAATTATTCAGTGAGTTTCAATCATATTATCGATTGATATCGATCACGTTTCTATCATGATATTGTTATTGATGAATTATACACGATGATGAAAGCTAAAATGCAAGCTGAATCCCAGTTTAGAGAATTGAATCCCTTTTTGTCAACTGCTACGTCAAACTGATATCATATCTCGGTTGTTTGGTACCATTAGAGTCACATGAGCACCAGAGGCAGATCCTAATCTAAACATTTCCCCACTGCCCTGTTATTACTGTTCCTTTGCTTTTCATTTGATTTCACTGCGCTTACTGTAGCTTGGTTCAGAAAGGCTCCTGTGGGCACTTCACACTCCCAAACAAGACAGGGAAAGGTGCAAATTGACCTTGCACATCCCCGTTCTGCATATTGACTTTCACTGCACGCTCTTACTTGAGCATGTACAAGCAGACATGCATGGAATATGTGGAGGCACATCTCCAGAAGGATGGAAAAGTACATGATGAGGCCTTAGCAAAGCACACTCTTTCCACTGGTAGGTTCATACAAAGACTTGTGGGGTGAGCATCATGTACGTTATCCGTACCTTTTATGGTACCTTGCCCTTCATTTGTTTGGAGGCATCATTAACATGGAGACTACAAAAAACATGCCATATGCAGCACGAAAAAAGAAAAAGCTCAAAGTATTCCAAGGTGTTAAACGGCATAAAAACTGTTAAACTGCCCAACTTCAAAATGGCCACTGCCTCGTTTCCTCCATGACAGCCCTGAAACTGGATGATTGGTTGCCATTCATAAGCAGGACCTAAAACATTCACTGTGAAACACAGCGGACATTTTATATTGTAATTCTCAAATCTGCCACTCTTATAGAGTATGATATTCATTTAACCTTGTTAATATTAGACCCAATTGAGAAAGGCAAGAGTGTTAATTTATAACCAGGGGTGAAAGTAGGGGGGTACGGTAGGTACTGCGTACCCCTAAAAGATTTAGCAGGGGTACACAGTACCTGCAAGAGAGGGGAGCGGCTGTCTGCTGTAAAAAATTAATGGATTCACTGTGCAGCCGTGAGTTCACCCACTAATCAGCCGTGACTGATTAGTTTTTCAAGAACAATCTAAAACACGACTTAATCAGTTAATAAATAACACGTTGCTTTTGACTGTTGCTCATGGGAAAAGACATTTCAGTATCTAAAACTAATAGAAAAAATTAAACAACCTACTAGCATACTGGATGTAGACTGTTGGGTGTTAAATTCATGAGCAGTAAACATTGTGCTAATTATCAGTATTGAACCAAAGAACCAAAGACGCTTTTTATCAGTCAAATAGACTCAGAAAATTGTAACAGCAGCTGCGCAGGGGGGGCCCAATCTAATTTTTTGTCAGGGGGCCCAAGATTTCTGGCAGCGGCCCTGTCCATAGGTAACATGAAGTCCTGATTTCACTCCCACCAACCAGCTGTGTAGGAACAAATTCTCAACCGAAATGTCTTGCTAGACGAGCGGCACATGAGCTGGCATCACGCCATCACATGAAGATGTGTGCCAGTGTGTGTCTGCAAACTGCTTCTGGCTGTAGATGCAAATTCACAGATTGTTTATCCTCCTTTGACCTTTTGACCCTCCAAATCCCTGAATGGCTTCTGTGGGTGTCCCGGCCTTTCAACATGAGGTCATGCATGTGAAGGGGGAAAGCAGTTCTCCAGAACGACGACGTATTTTTGAGGTTTATTTTAAATTATATTGCCTTAATCAGTTGCTTTGTATACTTAACTTTAAAATAAATAACATAAAATGAAATCTGCACATTTGTCTTTTGATTTTTAGTTGTGTTTATGACTTTTAGAAATACGTTTAGCTGACAAAAAATGGACGTTGCAGCTTACAGAAATAAAGTCATGGAGTTCCACAAAGTTGTGTACTCGAAACCAGGCGTTTTCCTTTATTCATGTGGAGGAACATGAATCTCCTTTATGGTTTTCCTGTCTGCCTCCAGCCTGTGGCTAAAACCTCAGCATCCTTCTACCGATGTAATCATTGTTTCTCCTCTGAACGTGTCCAAACCGTCTCAGTCTGTCCTCTGTCTTTATCTCCAAATCATCTAACATCAGCTGTCCTGATGTACTGATCCTGATCCTATCCAGGCTTGCTCACCTCTTTTCCACATTCGACATATTTCTACTCAATAAATTACTCAAGTAAATGTAGAAAATGTTTTTTGTACTGAGTAGCTGATTGAAAAATCAACCATTTAATATTTAAAAATGACATCATCAGATGGACCAAAATATAAAGTTATGGGGAAATTTAGGTATTTCCACATAATAATTCATATAAAAAACATAATTACAAAATAAAAAGACACAACTTTGCAAATCAATTTCTTTCGATATGAAACTTATGAAACAAAACTGTAGATGTCTGCTGAATTGTTGTTACTGACAGAGAATCCAGAAATTTTACTGAAGGGTGTAAATACTTCGTAGTAAAGTTACTCAACTAAAAGTAAAAACACAGAGTAGTAAAAATACTCCTAAAAGTGAATTTTTTCGAAAAACTTATTCAAGTAAAAGTAACTAGTAAATTCCCAAATCACTCTGGATCGTTGACTCCTCAACGTCTTGACTCCTGCTTGATCCCTTTCTCTTCTTTTCTTCCTTCGTTTATTCATTCGTTCATTACTTAGTTTTCTCGTTCCTTCCTTTCTGTTCATTCCTTCTATGAGTTGTTTGTTCCTCCGTTCTTTCATTTGTTCATTCCCCTCCTTTCTCCACTCATTCCTTAATTCCTTCCTTCTTCGGTTTGTTCATTTCTGAGTTCCTTCATTTCTTCACTCATTTCTTCCTGTTTATTTCATTCGTTCCTTACTTCTTTACGTCACTCATTCCTTCTTTCCTTCCTTCTTTCAAACTCGGATGTTCCTCAGGAAAAGGAGAACCTGATTCTGTTCTCTGTAGCTGCTCCCGTTGTTCTGATGTTTAGCATGAGATCGAACCCAAACTGCCTCGTTCCCCCAAACAGACCCAGAAACACCACCAGCTCTACCATCCCCTTCTGTCTATCAAGTGTCCTCTGCGTCTCCCTGCACAAAGTGTTTGGGTTACTGCAGTGCCAAGACAGACCTGCAGTGCAAACACGCCGCTCTCCCCATACAAACACACACAGCCTGTGTGCTGTGGCTCAGTCAGCTGTAGTGCCAGCTGCAGCCCTCTTTCCACCAGCACGCGCCAATCTGATGTCCCATTAGGGCAAATGTAGACTTCCAGTAAGTGTGTGTTTGTGTAAAGGGGTGAAGGGCTTAGCCTAAAACCCTGTCACCCAGCTGCCTCTGCTGTCAGATGGTCCCAAAGACCCACATCAACAGATGTACAGGGAGCAGAGCTCATCAAATACCCCCACAGGCTGTGTTCAGGTTTTATTTAAGGATCCCCGTTAGTTTCTGCAGTACCGGTCCAAACTACCAACATCACAATGAACCACCGTAACAAACACGAACAAAGACAAAACACAGAATCATCCGCCTCAGGGATTTTAACATTTAGCGTTAAACATTTAAATGTTAATACAGAGACCTTTATACAGGTCTGGAAAAAATTAAAATGACCAGTTTCTCTGATTTCACTCTTTATAGGTTTGAGTAAAATGAACGTTGTTGTTTTATTCTATGAACTACTGACAAAATTTACTTTTTATTAGCAGAAAATGAGAAATGGTCAAAATAACAACAACAAAAAAAAGATGCAAAGAAACAAGTTCATGTTCATTTAGACACAACAATACTGATGTTTTAACTCAGGAAGAGCTCAGGAACCAAACCAGCAGGTTTTCAATGCAGTGGCTCTTTTCCTGGTGAAATAAAGGTTATTAAAACAAACAAAATTAAAACACAACATTTTGAAAAACAATAACAATCTTCACTTTCAGTATAAATTCATCCAGTCCATCAATCAGTACAATTTCTTTGTCTATTTTTTAAATGTTATGTAGATTTTAGTGTAATCACAGAAGGCTGCTATTTTTTTTTTTTTTAGAGCGTAGGGGATGTAAAAAAAAAAAACAATAGAGGCTCATTTGGTATTAAAACATGTTTATTTTAGGTGGTAAAACCAGTAAATATAAAAGACCACCTCCAGTAGGAGAAACAAACAGGCCAGCAGGAGTTTAGATTAATTTTCCCTCCCTTCTGCTTTTATCCGTTTCGAGACGAGCGTAGTAACGTAGTACTACGTGTTTACAAGCGTACTGAGCAGAAATGTCCTTGGCTGCAACGCGGAGCCACTTTTGGAATCTGGTGTCAGTTTACCAATGCAGTCTGGACTCGCTGGGGGTTATTGATGTTGACAGGCACAAAGACAGCTTGGCAACACACCTCCATCGCTTTTAACCAAGCAATGGCGCTGCAAACACAGATCTGTAGTTCACAGTTTGAATTAAAACGGGATTGTCAACAAACAGCAGCTTAGCACAGCTTTTTCTTAATCAGAGTATTGGTTTTTTTTGGGTGTAAATTATCTTTTTAAACTGTTTGACTTTTTTTTTTTTTTTTAGGAAAATAATGTTTTATAATTTTTTTGTAAATAGGTTTTACTGCTAACTGAATTCAAAGCAGGATCAGATTATTTAAACTGATAACTGAAATAATAATAATAAAATTATGAATAAAAATTAGCTCTAAAGCCCTAAAATTTATTAGTAAAAGTTTTAGTAGATATTTACATTTAAAGACATTAAATCAAACTAAACTCTTCCTCTTTCATATAATGTATGGTGACCTTTTTTTTATTTTTTTTTTTTCTAAATAGCAGAAATATGAGAATTTGTGTGGATTTTTTTTTTATTCAGAATTTTTTTTACACTGGGATTACTATTTACTTTAGCTCAGATTATCAAACTTTGCAATCTGCAAGGTTGGAATATATAAACCAGGCCCCATATACAGGATCTGACAGTGCTGATCGTAAACTGCTGCCAGTTACTCAGCTGGTTGTTGCTAGGTAACGACAAGCTACTCAGCAAGTTGTTGCTAGGTAACCAAAGAGTGAGTTAGCTAGTTGCCACCAACATTTCTTTGCTAGCCTTGAGTTTCAGAGGCTAAACACCAGTCTAGAGGATTTAATTCCTGTTATCATTGAACTGATAAATCTAGGTTGTTCTGTCCATGCAAGTAAAAAGAAAAAAAGATTAAAAAAAATTAACTTTAGCTCCGATTATCAAACTTTAGCTGAGTTTATCGCATTTAACTTTGAGAGATGAAATGGTGGGTCATATCTGAAAGAGACGTCTGTAAAAACAGGGATGAATAATAAGGCAGGTAAACATGAACCAGACCCCATTTACAGGATCTGATAGTGCTGATCTTCATATCCGTAAACATCGTCAGCTCCCTTCCCCCCATGAATGATGACACAACCTCTTCCACAAAGCTGTGTAACTCGATCCGGCTTTCCGACAGGGGAAGGTCCCATTAGCACCGGCCCGGGGCCCCCAGGGGCCTCCAGGAGGCAAAGCGTCCCACCACACCAACACCCCGTCGGAGAGGATCACGCCAGCCTCCCATTGGCGGAGGATGGATCAGCCCAGAGAAGGGGAGCCGCTTCCATTGGTGCAGTGGGAGCGAGAGCGATGGCAGGATGTGGGCAGACTGGGAGGTTATGGGATCGATTGATCGATCCAGATCCTCCTCAGCTCAAATACATACAGACTCAGGCAGGTTATGCAGGGCCACCGGATGAGATACGCAATTTGTAAATAGACAAAAAGTTAAGCCAAAATGTTTATGCGTATATACTAATGGCTTTTATTTCTTTACACTGCAAAAACACAATCTTACCAAGTATTTCTGATCTAGTAAATATCTTGGTACATTTCAAAAGGGATAAAATTAGCTTAAAACTTCAGTATATCAAGTAATTAATTCCTTAATATTAACCAAAAAGCACTAGTTCCACTTGCAGATCATTTCCCTTATAACGAGGGAAAAACGTCTCGTTACAAGTGAAGTAATATTCAGCAACATTAAGTAGTTATTGACTTAAAAATGGCTCCCATATCTTGCTGAGAATTTACCTGACAGTTTATACACTTGATATAAGACAAATATATTTTCACAAGAAACTGGACCAAAAGTATTTGGTAAGATTTTGCTTTTTCACAGCACATTTGATTTTCGTTTATGGCCAAATCTTTTATTGGACGAAATGCGCCGTTCTCTAAATGAGAGTGGTCCTTATTTAAAACAAAGAAAACTCCACTGAAAGAATGAAAACTTTTTACTTTATACAAAATTAACTGGTGCCCCTTGAACAACAAGTGTATACAATATGCATGTTCAACAGAGATGCATCTTCAATTCTTTATTTTTGCTGTGTCCCATTTACAGAAATACAATGGCGTTTTGAGACAGTGACATGGTTTGAAAAAAGAAAAATACGGGGGTAAAATTTTGCCTTTTGAAACTGAACTAGCAACTGAATAAAAAAAAAAAAAAAAAATATATATATTCCTGCATCTGCAAACATTGTTCCCTTCGTTAAAGCCTTTGAACCAAAACATGAAGCAAATGCATAAAATCCACATTTGACCCACATTCAGAGCTGCTATGATGGATTTTTTATATCAATTTTCTCCAAACTGTTTAATTTCCAGGAATCACCATGATAGACAAGCAAGTGAGATAAATGGGCGCGTTTTATTCTGGCGAATAAAAACACGCCATGATACACCACACTATGTTTGAGACGGTTACGCTCCTCAACACGTGGAAATAAAAAAAAATGAACACAAATAAATGTAATAAATTATTACATTAAGGCACCTGAAATAAAAGGATTTCCAACGGGTTTAGAAATGGTTTGAAAACTTTAAGGCTACAATGTTGTTTTAAATGCTTTATGTTGCTTGGAGACAAAAAAAAAAATATAAAGATTGTGCCCGACTGCGTTAAGTGATGGCAGTGATTCTTCCCAAACCGCGCAAAAGTTTTTCTGTTTTTAATTTAAAGAAGCGACGCCAAGCCGTTTCCAAACCCGTCAGAAAATCCTCCATAGGTGGTACCTCCGTGTAAAAGGTTCTCCGCTGTGGGACTCTGGGTGCTAATCGTTAGAAAACCTGCTTATATCAACCGACATAAATAAAAGAAATGACGTTGTAAAAAAAAAATAAAAATAATATTAACAATAATAATAAAAATGTGTGACTTGTTTTTAACTTACTTATTTCAAATATACACAGCGACTCCTTTAAGTATTTACATGTATGTACAGCGTAGTCATTTCTGCTTTGATCAAATACCTTGAATGGCGTTGCTGTGAAATTGAACTCTTTAAATGTACAAGAATCCCTTCGAAATCGGAGAGGAAGGAGGTCAAACCGGGCAGCACGACTCGGAGCCACGGCGGCTCGTAGAAAAGGCACTTGCTACCAACTCAAATACTGCAAAATATTACAAATACAGCTTTCAGCCGAGACGACAAAGGAGAAAACAAAAGACATGGAAGGCCACGTAGTAGGCACTGGGGTTTCTGTCCCTTCCTCCTCCCTCCAGGCCAGAGTTTTGGTAAGGCATGACAGCCGCAGGTGGATCGGTGGGCAAAGCTGGAAGGTGACGGAGAAAACTGTCCATTTTCGTCCAAATCCTTAGAGCCCACTGACATTTCAACAAAACTCATAACAGTCTGTAAACAATCTTTTTACAGCTTTTTTTCCTTTTAATAATTCAAATGTTACTTAAATAGCAGAATTCCATAACTGAACTGAAAAAAAAAAAAGCAGGGAGCTTCTTTCGCCTCCTGAAATTATAGATATATTACATTTCAGCGCCTTCTTCTGTACGCAACGAAAAGCAAAAATATGATGTTCACTGTGCTCACGCCTCCTGAACGAGGGGAAAGAAAAACGGAGAAATCATCTTCAGCGACAACCCAAAAAAAAAACAACAACCAAAGAACGGCTTCTTAAACGCAAAGCCTCGTTTAGTTTTCAACAGAAGTCCCAAACACAACAGGACAGTAGCTGCCTTGCAGCCTCTCTCGCCTCTGCATAGTCCTTTCTTTACGTTTTCTTACACACAATGGTCTTTGAGCTCTTTCTGACCAGTCCAGACGCCACCGACGTTTCTCCAGCGGTTGTCTTTAGAGCTGTAGCCTTGGGTCCGGTGGGGGGCTTTGAGAGGCGGACTGGAGCTGTGCAGGGTGCAGATCATCCCCCCGCTGGACTGCACTGCAGTTTTAGAGTACCTATAAACGAGCTCCTTTCCCGCCTCCGCGCCGCCGCCGCACTCCTCCTCCAGCTCGCCCTCCGTCTCCTCCTCCTCATCGTCACACGTCCGACAGGAGGGGCCCATGAGCTTTCTGCGCTCCTGCTCAGTCTCCCTGTTGCTCTCCTTCAGCTGCTGCTGCGGCTGGCGTCCCACGACGAGGCGCAGCGGCTCCCACTGGTTGTTCACGCTGCCGTCAGGAGCCGACTGCGCCGACCTCTCGCGCTCTTTTCTCCGTTTCCGCGTCCACCACACGCAGACGATGATGCAGAAGAGGCAGAGCAAGCAGAAGAGGACGCACAGCAGAGGCACCAGGTAGTCTGTGGGGTACGAGAGAGGAAATGCAAAAAAAAAAAAATAATCAGCAGCTGGACACGACCTCTAGCTACGAACAAGGATTAGGACCACGGGAAAAAAACTGGATCCGAGGAAAAGTGTTAAAAGTCTGAGGAAAAAAGTCAATTATGAGAAAAATAAGAATTCTGTGACGAAATGTCGCAATTGAGAAAAAGAAAAAAGGGAATTCTGAGACAAAACGTCAGAATTCTGAAAGAAAAAAAATCCAAAATCTGAAGAGGAAAAAAAGGCTAAATTTAGATATTTTTCCACTTAAAATTGTAAAAGGATTAAAAAAAAACAAATTTTGAGGAAAAAAATAAAAATTCAGAGGGAATAATTCAGAATTTTGAGGGAGAAAACCTTTTTTTTCTGTAACAAACTGTTGTGGTTCGTTCATCGATACTCACCCACTGACGGAGGCATGAGCTGCGTCTCCACCTTCACCTCTATGACCGCCAGCATGACGGTGCTGTTGTGCCTCTTGGATAAGGTGCCCACCACGGCACTGGCTGCCTCCTGGATCAGGCTGTGGTCTGGAAGATTTTCTGGCTGAAAAGACTTGGAGCCAAAACAGAAAACAAGAAAGCTCAGAAACAAGACAAGAAAAGAAAAGTTGCGTGCAAGACTTCTTTACATAAAAAACACCTGCAGTGTCAGCCCAAACAAACGAGTTCGCACATTGCAGATGTTTTAAATCTGGTGGTTGTTGAGTCACTTTCAGTAAGCAACAGGCTTTGCCTCAACTGGTTCTTTGCTCTTAGAAGAAAATGCAAATTAAAACAGTTTAATTGTTTAAATAAACTGACAGTAGTGCCTAGCTTAAATGTTCCAAGTTTTATGAAACAACTGGAATAACTTGGAACAGCAAGTCTTAAAAAGCAAAGTGCAATTACTCAGAGGAAAGGAAGAAATTTACCCTAAAATTCTGTAAAACCTGCTGAGAAGTGAAATAAATCCCTTCAGAAACAGGAATACTGGAAAACCTCATGGTTCTGTTTTAGGACCAACGTAGTTTTGGTTCAACATCACAGTTAAACCTAAATATTGTAGAGTATTAGAGCTGCATGCATGCAGAAGATATTACTGATTGATTGATAATATTTAAATGAGATGGTGTACATTAATGAACCTACAATGTCAAATATATCAGATTTAGCAAAATGCTAGTTTCCTTTATCTAGTCCCATTTATGTGGACATTTGCCCAAAACTACAAAACAAGCATTAAGCAGGCCTTTTCGTTTTCTTGAAATTCTGTTTTGCAGAATTCTGACATTTTTTAATTGAAATTCTGACTAAATACAGTTTTTCCATGTTAAAAGTGAAATAATCTGCCAATAGAATCAGGATTTTTTCATCAATATTAAGGAGCTATTGACTTAAAACAAGATATTTCTTCCTAAAAAGTTGCTTGTAAATGAGTTTTATTTTATTTCAAGTGTGCCGAGATGTTTGCTCTAGAAACTAGACCAAAAACACTTGGTAGGATTTTCTGTTTTTGCAGTGTTCTAACAAGTTTCAGATATTTTGCTAATCCAACATGAAACTGAAAGCGGTACCTTGCAGCTTTCGTGAGGATACATGTTTATGCGTATTATTTGGGTCATTCACTTACAATGGCCACCTCTACAGCATCTGGGTTTGAATGCGAGAGGCCGCACAACAGAAGGAGGCTGTGGTCTTTCGCCAAACTCCTGGTGTCTTGAAGATACCTCAGCTCAAAGCAAATATTCTCCACTGTGATCCCCTAAAAACAAACGGACTCATCAGCAGCAGCACGAATTTCAGGAGACATCTCAACCACAGGCTGCGACAGAAAGGAAAAAAATAAAAACTATACGAGCGCGATGACTCACAGGCGGCACTTTGTCTCTGTTGAAAACAAGAGTTATGCGGCCGCAGCTGTTGTCCAAATGGCCGCTGTTTGGCTGGCACTTGGTGGCTGCTTGGGGCGGCGGGGGTCCGGCCATCGAACAAACCCCCCACTGATCGCAGGGCTGAGAGAAGCAGGTGTAGTAGTTGTGCTCCAGGCACTCCTGTCCGGCTGGGCAGGACTTCTGTCCCGACGGACTGAGCCGGCAGGGGCGGCGACCACACAGCACCTGGCGTCAGAGTCAAAATGTAAAAAACAACTTTGTTTTTGACAGATTATTTCATTTCCTGAGGTTATTTTGCTATTTTGTTTAGATTAGAAGCATTGTTTTGTCAATCTGTTTCCATCGACAATATATTTGAACCAATTGGTGTCCAAACTTTACCCTCAACAATAAACTAAACATGCAGTACTGTTCAGTCCATTACTTTTAGAAATCATTTAGTACCTTAGCTCAACATTTAGTTTTATACTTTTAATTTCGGAGCAAGACCCGGAGAAACTCCTGTGTGTTTACGAATCTAGAACAAACTTAAAGTGATGTCAACTCAACAACCAGAACAAGAATCAAACATGGAGAACCAACATTTAGCTTCATACTGTACACATCTAGACCCCAGAACAACATGTGAGGATGTGTGGACATCCTGCTTCAGAAAACCGATCTCTTAAAAGCTGCCAGAGGATGTTGGCGTGCGTCTGCATACCTTAGTGCAGCGCACTCTGCCATCGATGCAGTGACAGTTGTTGCACTCTTCCTCCCAATGGCTGCCATGAGGAAACTGCAGACCAGCATACAGACAAGTCCTTCCAATGCCTATGACTGCAAACACATGGAAGGTCAAGCTCAGCTCTGCATTTGGAGTAATTATTGAGTAAATTAATTGGTGTGATAATGGGAATACTAAGAAAACCAAACTATTAAAGTAAAATTTAAAACAGAATTACATTCTTGGCATCTGGCTCCTGATCTACCAAGAGGACAGATGCAGCGGAAGCCATTGATGTCATCCACACAGGTGGCTCCGTAGGCGCAGGGAGAAGACTGGCACTCGTTTATGTCTGTACGGAGAAACAACCGTGCCAAAAATAAACAGTTCGCACGAGATCAGTGTAAAACTTAGTAGGTTTCTGGCAAAATTTCCAATATACAGGGAAGAGTAAAACCAAGCCTAACAAGGAGATTTAAGTAAAAAAAAAATGTTTGAATGACTTTTGGTTTGGGAGCAGAGTTGGATAGTAACTAGCTACATTTACTCAGTGCAACATTTTGCAAAAAAATTTACTTTTAGGATTATTTATTCTGCGTTGCACTTTTTACTTTTACTTGAGTCAGTTTATTATGAAGTATTTTTACTCTTACTTGAGTAAAACTTCTGGATTTTCTTCCCACTGGAAGAACAACAAACATGTTTTAACCAAACATTCATCAGACACACCTGCAGCTTTTGGTGAGGTTTCATAAGTTTTTTAATGAAAGAAACTGATTTGGAAATGTTTTTCTTTTGCCTGATTTTGTTATTTTTTTGGTTACTTATATGAATTATCATCACTTTGGTCCTTAAAATACCAAAAATTCCACCCAACTCTGTATTTTGGTCCATTTGATGATGTAATTTTTAAATACTGAATGACTAGACCAGACTTTTTACTTTTACTTGAGTTAAATTTTTGGGTTTTCTGCCCATCTCTGGTCATGAGCGTCTCCAGCTCCGTTAATCTTTTAAATTTATGAGATATATGCAGCATTAGACCAGTCTAAATGAGCTTTCTCTGTAAAATGGCTGATTCCAAGTGTTGCTAGGGAGCGATGCAAGATAAGCCACTAAAGTTTGGTAAATTAATGCCACAAAGCGCGAAATATCAAAAATATCTCAACTTCTGGGTTTCTTGAGAGCCGTTGGAAACTTTGGCGATTTGTTGTCCGTAAACTCAACATGGACGGGAATTCTCATATTCAACCAGACAACAAAGGTGAACGCTATCCGGTCCAAACAAAGGAACAGAAGAAGAGTTTCAGGGTCACTGGGTAATTTGTCTTCTGTGTGTGAAAGTCTGACCGTGTGAGTATGGAGGAGGTATGACCTCTGACCCCGGAGATGTCAAAGAACCGAGAAAAAGGGTAGAGGGCTTGCTTTTAGCTGTCATTGTGTCCGTTTCATTTTGAGCTTTACCTCAATACATCTGGATATAAAGAATACATCAGGATTATGGGAATTTATCGTCTTATCAATTGTGAAAATATTTCAATTTATTGTCAAAACTGTAAATTCAAATTAATTTAGTTCAAAACCCCCAAAACTTCCATTATTATCAGGTTTTGCTATTTTTTCCACCGTTTGTTCAATCAAGGCATAAATAAATGCCAATAAATTATTGGAAAATAAAGTAACCATGAGCAGGTTAGTGATAAATCATGACTCGCTTTGCAAACAGGAATGTTTTTCAAGAGTAGTTTTTGGGTTTGTGGGACTATAATTGCTGTGACACACAGTCACACAGTAACCTAAAGAAATGTGATATTTTTTATCACTTTTATTGTTATTACAATAATACTAGGAATGATGCAATAAATCAATTAATCGCCTCATAAATTAAAATGAACTTTTTTTCTTTTCTCCGTTTCTACCAAAAATTGGTTGGCAATTTTGTTTACAGACTTTATATTTCATTTTGTTTGTTGTTTCTGTTTATTTTTAATATGCAAAATGTCTTCCAGTTTTAAATGTTCACTAGAGTTTAAAGATCTTTGGGAATGTTTTATTACATTACTTGAAAATTGTCTTAAAAAATAATATAAGTTTATCGCAATAACTTCTGGGACAATTTATCGGCCAGTAAAATTGATCATGACAGGCCTAAAAAGCACCACGAAATATTGTAATAAAACGTAAAGCCCGTATCACCCACCTCCGTTTTGGATATTGACGTTTTTGGAGATTTTTTTTTTAGTATTTTACTCACTTATTCTGCAGTCTGGTCCAGCAAACCCAGGAGCGCACTCGCAGCGGAACCAGTTGACTCCATCCTCACAAATCCCACCGTTGAAACTACGAGAAAAAAGAAAGATGATTAGACGAGGCTGGACATCCTGTCCAGCGGCAGCAGAGACCATCGTGTGTGTGTGGGGTGCAGGTCACAAAGCTCAATTCAGCTCATCAATACAAGCCTTCACCTTTCAGATGCTAATAGGCGTGTCCAGCGCCTCCCCCTCCCATCCTCTCATCATGGCTTCCTCCTCAAAGCTGAGCTCCCCCCCAGGTCGCACGGGAAGAATGGAGCCTACGACTCGACCCCCAACCTCCCCCTAACCCCACCTGCATTCACCGCAGGGTCGGCGGGACTCTTGTCCTCCCCACAAAACTCCCACCTCTCACTGTCCCATTCAGGACGGGAGCGCACCTCCCCCTTTAAGGCTGGATTTAAAGGCAGGTTGCTCCAGCCTTTGGAGGCTGAAAACGACTGCGTGAAGCGAGGAGAAGACGGAGGGAGGCAGAGAGACGATGAGCGTTACGTACCATGGATGAGGGCTGCAGTCGTCTTTGTCTGTTGAAGGAGAAAGAAAATATTGTTAAGGTAGTTTGGAGAAAGTTTCCCAATTTAGAGGGAGCCTTCAGAGTCACATAAAGACGGTTACAAAGACAGCCTTTTATCACCTGAAGAACATTTGCTGGATTACAGGACTAATCTCATCTCTAGTTGCATTAATTATTGTCTACCTGAATAAAAAAAAAAATCACTCTGACCAAAATGCTGCTGCTGGCGTTCTGACTAAAACCAGGAAGATGGAGCACATCACCCTGCCTCTCTGGAGCTCACTGAATGGCTTGGCAACAAAATACTTGAAAACTTTCAAAGGTCTCTTGTTCTGGTTCTGCTCTGCATCTACAGAACCAAACCTGGAGACGCAGCATTCAGCTTCTACGCACCACAAATCTAGAAAACTGCATAACAGCTGGAATACTGAGAGCCTTTACATGGAGAAGCAGCGAACTCAATTTATTGATTGAATAATAAATTAAACAAGTAAAAATGTTACCAAACCCAACATCAGTATGACATTCATCTTAATATTTGCATTTATTTAAACTTTTTGAACCAATTATTTTCTCTTTTTCTGATGTATAAAACATTTTTAGTTCATTTTTAGCAACAAAAATGATAATTTCCTGTTAAAACCTTCGCTTTGTTTAGCCCAGGTGTGTTTCTGACGAAAAGGTCACTGGATGTTTGAAGCATCTATGAAATAAAGCGTCTATGAAATAAAAAGAATAAAAAAATAACTTTGTTTTGTTCAACTTGCCACCTTAGAAAAATTACAAAAACTGTCCATCAGCATCAACAAAACTTTGACCAACATATTTTAGTGATGATTTTAATTATGGTATTTGACAAAACGCTTCTTCCGTTACAACTGTCGTCTATACGATGCTTTTATATTTTTATGATGTAAAGAACTTTGAACTGCAACACAAATGAATTTTGATTGATTGCGGATGATTTTTTTTAAAATCATCTACAATAAAAGATTAATTCCTTGTGATTTTATGAACTTTTACAATTTCTTTGAGCTATAAATTGGCTGCAAAACATCTGATTGGTGCATCTCTAATCTACTCTGCAGATAATTGCCTCCCCTCTGGTGAAAGAATTAAACTTTGGTGCATTTTCTGCGAACATTAAAAGTTTTGCAGAGGTACTAACTGTGTCCGCAGGTGGGGCCTTCCCAGCCGTCTTTGCAGATGCAGGAGAAAGCGTCTCCTCCTCCTACGCACGTCCCACCGTTGGAACAAGGACTGGAGGCACAAGAGCTGTTTTTGGCTGCAGAAAGTGGGAGGAGGGAGAGAAAATTACAGAGATGCATGCAAGCATCAACAGATTTCACTGGAAATCAGAGAACCTTTAAAAACTGGCAGAAAACAAACAGGAGAAAAGACTCCACTAATTACAAATCACCAATGAAAAACATGAGAACAGCGGCGCTACCGAGTACATGAAACGTTTTATCTCAAAGTAGCTGAAGCAGAAATTTATGAAGCATGATTACTGGCAACTTCAGGGGAAACGATCGTTGCTTTTAATGCGTCGTCACCTGTGTTGCACGTGTTTCCTTCCCAGCCAGGTGGGCAGGAGCAGCGGAAAGCGTCGCCGTGGTCGTAGCAGGTGCCGCCGTTACTGCAGGTGGTTTCATCACACTGACTCTCACCTGATCACAAAACAAAAAAAATACAGTAATAATCAGTTAATTAATCATCATACATCAATTAAGTGTGATAATTTCTATTCTGATATTTATTTTTTGTTTTGAGACTCCATAGTCTGTTTTATTTTGGATATTTCAAATGTCCTCCCGTTCCCCTGTGGAGTATTACTGCAAAATTAAAGTTTATTAATTTGATTAATTAAGTGCATTAGTATGCCATGATCAATATATTACTTGAAAATGCTTTTTATTTTGATATCTTCATACAAGATGCAGGTGCAGCAGTTTTTCCAAGGAAAAACTTCCACCAAATAATGACTTTAAAAGTGTTAGAAATATTTTTAGATGCAGCTTTTGTCACCAAGTAGAAAACTTTCGGGTTGTTTTTCATTTATTTATTACACACATATAGTTGTCCATAAATATGCAAATCCCATAGAAGAAAAGCTATTTATGCTCCGTTTTTTATTTTTGGCTCTTCACATTGCAGAAGTTGCCATTCACTGCTCTAAACTCAATATTTTATTAATCAAATTAAGTAATTTCTTTCTACGTACTGACAAATTACATTGATCTGAATAGATGGTCAATATTGTTTAACTTTAAGAAGTACTCATTGAATGCAAAAGCAGCTACTTGTTGATAATTTAGCAGCTTATTCAATTGTTTTATCAATAGATTTTGCCACGATACGAAAACATTTATGATGCTGAAATGGCCCAAAATGACCAAATGATCCCGTTAGTGATGCAGTTTAAGGTTCCGGCTGCTGATTGGTTAAACTTCTGACCAATCCTCTGCTCTGTTGTTGGAACCCAACTCACGGGAGTGGCAGGTCTTGCCCTTCCAGTCGTCGGCGCATTCGCAGTAGAAGTCATTCACCAAGTCGACGCAGCGGCCGCCATTTTTGCACGGGTTGTGTCTGCACTCGTCGACGTCTGAGGAAGGAAAAAATGTGACTCATTCTCCCATTCAACAACCACCAAACTAACTCCAAACCATACAGAGAGATTAAGCTCCACTCCAGGTGTGCTAGGGAGATTTTCCAAACAGAAGACGAACTCACTGAGGTCACAGAGTTGACCCTCCCAGCCGTCCAGACAGACGCACTGAAACGAGCTCAACCCGTCGATGCAGGTCCCGCCGTTCTTACACGGGTTGCTGATGCAGTCGTTGATATCTGAGACAAAGTTTCCAGTTACCGAATCTTCTAACCGACAGAATGTTAGTTAACCAAGATGTTTCCGGACGTACTTTCGTGACAGTAGATGCCGCTGAAACCCGGATCACAGATGCAGCTGAAGTTGCCGGTTGGCTGGCTGATGCATCGTCCGCGTGGGCCGCACACGTTGGAGGAAACGTGCTGCACTGCTCCCAAGTCGTCGACTGCCACGGCAACAACGCAGCTGTCAATAACTAGAACAGAGGAAAGAAGGTTATTAATGGTGACCTATTGTGCTTTACTGAACAGGTTAGGATAAGTCCATTTGTTATACAAAAAAGATACGCCAATGTGTTTGGCACAAAATCATTTTAGTTAATGGCATTTTAGTCTGCTCAGTTCTGCCTATTTTGAGATGTTTTAAGGCGTCTTGTCACTTTAAATCCAAATAAGCTGCTCAACGTTTACACTCACACTTGAAAATGTCTGCAAACAAATGCGAAATTATACAACCGTACATCTTTGAAAAGCAGAAATGGAGCCTCCTGTACATCCAACAAGAAAGCAGCAAGTAGTTTCTGAATGGTAAAGTCAACAACAAAGCTCTTGTCTTTTCCAGCAGCCATTGTATTGCGGTTAAACCAAATGTGCTGGAGCTCAGCTGCGGTTGCCACATAGCTAGCAGAGCACCCATGGCGTTGCTAGGTAACATTCAAAAAGATTTTCAGAGCAGCTTGTTTTCCAGACACCAAAAACATCAACTCAATGCAACAAAGCATCAAGTTACTGCTGTAAGTAGAGAGCACACATTTTCAGTCTGAAAGCAAGATTTCAAAACACTTCCATTCTATTGGCTGAGGCTGTTACCAGGCAACCGTATTTTTTATTTTGAGAGAGAGAGCAGAAAAGCGTGAGGAGAAAGGTTTGAGAAAGCACAGTGAATGTTTCAAAGAGAGCAGAAAAGAATTTGCAAGCAAGCAGAGAGGTTTGCAAGCGGAGACTTGAACCAGGCAGAGAGAAGTTTTGAGCGAGAGGAAAAAGTTTGAGAGAGCACAGTGAATATTTGAAAGAGAGCAGACGTTTTGAGCACAAGTATTAAATGTTTTGAGAAAAAAAAACACACAAAGTCCTGCTTTCCGACTGAAAATGTGTGCTCTCGACTTATGGCAGCAAAATCCCCCCATACAAATGGAAGTACAGAAATGTCCAAAATGTGAATTTTGCATAATAATAAAAATTTAAAAAAAATCAATGCTTCTCAATTTTTTTGAAGATTATTTGTAGTTGTTGAGGCACCTTGACATGTTGCGGTTTGGCAGCGCTGCTTCAGACGTTCGCAGGTTTTTCCCTCGTAGCCTTCGGGACAAGCGCAGTAGAAGTCTTGGTCCATGCTGTGGCAGGTGGCGCCGTTCTCACAGGGGTTTGAATCGCAGGCATCAGAGGGGGGCCACTGAGAGATCTGTGGGAAGTGAGAAGAGACAAGTGCTGTTAAATTACATTAAAACAACCTGATTATTAAAAAAAACAAAACAAAAAACACACACACCAAGAAATGTACAGCTATTGTTTTATACAAACCAATTACAGATTGATTTTTTACATCAAAACAAAAAGGAATCTCAGATTGTGTTCATTAAACAGAATCTGGATTTCAATTGTGGAGAAATACTGGAAATAAAAATAGTTAATAGTTTTTCCCTGCAGTTGCAACTCACTCAAAAAATGTACATTTCAATTGAAATGGGATATAAAAGTTTACTGAAAGTCTCACAGTAAACTCAAAAATTATCAATTCATCAGAAGAGTAACAATAATAGTAATATTAAGTTGGTCAATATGCAAAGTTGATGGGACACCAATGAGAATACCAGTTGGGAAACTGAGTTTTTATGCATTATTTTTACATTTTCTTTTTTCTGAGGGTCACTAAACTAACCAGGAAATGTATGTGAAACTGACATTTCACATATAAAAAACCCATTAAGACAGAAGCAAGAGAAAACAAAGAGGCGGCAGGGAAAGAAGAGCTTAAGTATGTTCAGATGAGCAGCTTAGTGGACTCGAGCCAGCGCTGTTGTTCTGAACAAAACAAAGGTAAGCAAACGAATTAAGCCTCAAAAAACTTTCACTAAGCTCATCAAGGGAATCCAGGCGTTTGGTTCCCTAATCTTGCAAGATTATTCTGAGACAAAATCCCAGCTGAGTGTGAGAAACTGAGAAGGGGAACAAAAAGATTATCCACAATGAGAGTAAATACCGACTGAGGTTCATCACACTGAACAATAATAGAGATAAATCTGGGCGAGAGGCCAACGCGACTTTCTAACATCATTTTAAAAAATGGGGAGTTTAGACAGAAAAATCTCTTCGTTGATGTAAACAGAAGCCTACTGTGAATAAACTTTGGGTTGGACCTTACTACCATTTAAGGAGAAGCAGAGAGGTTAGCAGGGCAACATGGTGGTCAAATTTGTGGTTTATTTTACTGAAACAGTCAGGACACCCCGTCCCAAAAATGTAGAAATCACATTCACATTTTATAACATATGTCTGCAGGCGTCTGAGCAGTTTCATGGGCTCAATCAGTCCAAAACATTTTTAAAGTTTACTTAATCTTTTCAGATTAATAGCATCAGCCACAGTTTTTAACGTATTAATATTAAATTATGCAGATTAGTCAAATTAACATTTTTCTTACACTGCAAAAACAAAATTTTAACCAATAAATTTGGTCCAGTTTCTACTGCTAACATCTTAATAAACTTTAAATAAGACTAAACTTATTTAGAAACTTTTTCAGAAAGACATAGGAGCTTGTTTTAAGTGAATAATTCCTCAATATTCATGAAAAAGTTCTAGTTCCACTGGTGCAGTTACCTAGCAACACCAGCCAAGTCCAGCGCGTTACCTAGCAACCCAGTTCTAGTTCCACTGGCAGATTATTTCATTTGTAACATGAGAAAAATGTCTTGTTATAAGAAGCATATTACCCCTGTTATAAGTGAAATAATCTCCCAGTGGAACTAGAACTGGATTGCTAGGTAACGGGCTGGACTTGGCTGGCGTTGCTAGGTAACGGCGCCAGTGGAACTGGCACTTTATCGATATAAAAGGAATTATTGACTTAAAACAAACTCCTATATCTTGCTGAAAAGTTACTTGTGAATTGTTTTATCTTATTTCAAGGGAATTTCAACAGATTTGCACTAGAAGCTGGACCAAAAATACTTGGTAAGATTTTGGAGTGTTCACAGCAGCTGGTTATGATGGAGAAAGATAAACGTTTTCCGCCACTCGAAGAGAAACCAAAAAATTGGGATGCGATCGCAACGACGGCAACAAAAGTTCAATATGTGACATTTCTAAATTAACGATGACACCAAAATGACTGAAAAGCTTAGAATCTTCAAACATGCTTGGTTTGAGCAATAAAACATTTTCCTAAGCATTTTTGAAAATGTTTAAGCTTTTAGGGCGTTTAGGGTTTTTATTATGGGCAGTTGCCCAGGGCGGCCTCAGAGAGGGGCGGGCCACAGAAGAACCGGAAAATAAAATCCCTCATTTCTCAGTTGTCCCCTGAACAAGTTTGGTGCTACTTGAACACGTGTAGTGTATCAAGTTTCCCTTTGATGCTGAGTGTTGGAGGACCATGTTACCTGGTTTGATACAAAAAACCTATAAATGCTTGTATTTTAAGTGGTTGGAGTGCAGCAGAAGGAGGGGCTGCCCCAGGGCATCATTCCTGCAACAACCGCAACTAGTTCTTGTGAAAATTGATTAAAATTTTTAATTGATCGACAGCACCACATTTTAAATTTCCTGTTAACTTTTTGCTTTTTTTTTTTTTTTTTTTTAAAGAGCCCAAGCGCCTCTACTGCCGAGCTTTCCAGGTTTTCTGATGAATTTCTTGATTTCTAAATTTACATTTAAAACAAAATGGCTCCCTTTAAGTCTCCCCGAGTATGAAAATCTGAATATATAGTTTTCAGACATTTTCTTAAACATTTCAAGCTGGCAGAGTTTAAGCACCGTGATTGATTCAGATTGAAAATGAAACCAAAATACAAGATGGTTCTTCAGGGTCTAATGAGTCAGTTTGCTTTTTTCACCTGGATCCGATCAGGGCTCGGGCAAAAACTGTTACACAATCAAATTTCTAATGGCCTGCCATGAGATACTAATCAGAGAAATATGATGCTGTGGGGCATCGTAGTTTTGGCACGACAGGGCAGGAATGTACATCATGCCGTAGCAGGCATCACGGGCAGCCCTCCAGCAGCTCCTCATTCAGGGAGGCTCACATTTATAGTAGAGATGCTAAATCCGGACTGGCCTCGGCCCAGCAATGTCCTCCATTCAGGGACCCACAGATACAGCAAAGTGTCGGTTTCCTCACTGATAACCCAGATTCAGACGCAGGCCGCGTTTGAAAGGCGTCGGGAGGAACCAGCCGAGACCGAACGAAGAGATCAGAGGTAGGAAAAAAGAGGGCTTGGCTTGCAGAGCAGAGCTGGGATGGATTACGTTACACAACCATGAAGATCACAGCATGTTGGGTCACATTACTGTTAAATGCTGAAGCGGTTTTACGGTTTTCTCCATTGTGTGACAACTTATCAAAGGGCAATGTGAAACCAGGTGTACTGAATCGAATGCAAAACGCTGAACAAGGACATAAAGACACCCAAGAAGCATCAACTTTCACTTTTATTTACCACAATAAACGCGTTATTGTGAAAAGTTAGCTACAGATTGGAGGAGAAAGGATTAGGGGTGCACCAATCTACTGGAGGCGCCGACATGTGAAGCTGATCTCATCTACATCTGCAAAGGTATAAAAACCCAAACACTGTCCTCGTCTGCTGAGGAAGGTCTGACTGACTGACCGGCCACCGGGTCATGTCTGCACGTTTACAGTCAACCCAACAATGTTCTCGCTACATTTATGACGAAAAATAATTGGAATCTGCAGGTCAGGCTTTTTACAGATTGGTAATCGGACAAAAACTGCAATCAGTGCATCATAGTGAGGATGCGTTCACTTTGTTTTCGGTATTGTTCCATTTTGACTGGTTTTAGGAACCAGTTTTTCCTTCCACTGAATTATTTGAATAAGCAAAATCGAGCAAAACTAATTGTTTTAAAGAATCTGTAATTATACGATAAGTTCAGTCCAGGTTTTACCAGGCAAGTGGTTTTATTATGATTATGCCACACAATTAGAACAAAAGTTTCATAAATCTCAAAATGTATTCAGTCTAGAAATGTGCAGTTCAGTTTTGACCACTGCTCCAAGTTTAGAGTTTGAACTTGAAATGATCCGATATGATACAGGGTCACCAGAAAACCAACAGAGAGGAAGTTTTAAAATCTGTGACAACTTCTGCGTTGCCAAAAGTGAGCTAGTCACGATATCATCAAAGAGCTGACCTGCATCTCAGCTCAAGAATTACTTCCTTTATCATTTCAAAATAAGAGTTTAAATGGTTTATAAATCCAGACAATGTTTCCATCTCCCTTTTTGCACATTAACTTTTTCAGAAAAACCAAAAAACAACCTCAAATACGTTTGGTTTCTTGAAGACTTTTAAGGTGGTTTTCAATAGTTCTCAACTACATAGCTGTAAGGTCATTTACCTGAACCTGACACCAGAAAACAGTTAAAACTGGACTCAAAATGAGTGGAAAAACAGCCAGGAAACAAAGAAAACCTAAACCACAAAATCAGTTTAAACTATCGTCTAGCGACTTGGAAGCAGAACCTGGACAAATCGAAGTCTGTTGGCCGGTCTCACCTCACAGCGTTGGCCACCGAACTCTGGCGGACATTCGCACACGAAGCCGTCCAGAACCACGTGGCACCTGCCGCCGTTCTGGCACGGCCCGCTCTCACATTTATTCCTCTGGATTTCGCAATGATTGCCGACAAAATCAGGAGGACATTGGCAGCGGTAGCCCCTCTGTCCCTTCTAAAAACAAAAAATTTAATAAAAATAAGCCAAAGTCTCAAATAAAATCTCTGCAAATTAAAAAAAAACAAACAATCTTACCTTACAGGTTCCTCCATTCTGGCATCGACCGTGGCAGCCATTGACGTCTGCAGAGATCGAAGATGACAAAGTTTACAAATTGAAAGCATTAAATTACTTGTTCATTAATTATTAGGTTATATCTGTAGTGCAGAGTGCGCAGATTTAGCTGAAGGATGGAAATAGGAACATCTGAAGCCAAGCCAGTGACTCCAGTGTAGATCTGGGATAGGAAGGCAGCATGCAGATCGAGTTTGCCAAAGGAAGACTCAAACAGGTTACCACATGTGTGAAAGTAAAGCTAAGCTACACCCATGTTGGAAAAAAGAAGGAGCCGAAGTTCAGCAGGTGTCGTTATTGGGGAAAAAAAAGCGAAGTCACCGTACGAGTGACGCCGAGTTGAGGTAAAGAAATACTGACTGATGTCACAGTTTTGGCCCGACCATCCCCGGAAACAGTTGCAGTGATATCCACCAATGAGATTTTTGCAAGAGTTAGCGTTCACACAGGGCTGTCCTGCACATTCATTTGCATCTGTGAAGGCAGGAAGGCAGACAGAGTCCATCAACCGAAGGAAATTTAGAAACAGAGAGGAAGTGGATACAAGAGTTCAAGAGAAAAAAACAATGGAAGAACCAGAATGCAGTGGTTTGATTGGACCATTAATTGTGGCCTGTGTAATAAATGAAGGCTTAGTCAATTAGAAAGCAATCTGGACATTTTCACACTTGACACAGCAGGGTAGATGGGACTTTCCTGCTAATTTAGGGGAAGAGAGCAACTTCCCTCTGAATTATTGAGCTCGGCCCGTCGATACCTTAACACTGCTAATGAGCTCGTCTCGCGTTTTATTGCCGGCTGGAAATTATCCAGTAAACACTCAATGCAACCGTTGGAATATTTCAGATTGTGTAAAGTATCTCAGAGTTACGGTACTGCAAAGTTGGCTCACAGTCAAAAATAACTAAATTTTCCCCAAACTGGTGTTACAGATGTTCCACCTCTGGTTCCTAGAATCTGAAAATCTCAGCTCCGATTATTTAAAGGTGACTTTGATCAGGTTAGGAGAGGATATGGACAACAGAAAACATATTCATTACACATTTTTTTGTTTTTACACAAATTCTTAAAACCAGTTGACTAAATGTGCTGGAGCTCAGTGTGAGTTGCTAGGCAACACACTGGGCTTTGCTGGGGTTGCCAGGCAACTCACTGGGCCTCACTCAGGTTGCTAGGCGACGGGCAGAGCCTGCTGATTTGTGATGTTACATTCTGAAAGTTTTTCAAATGGCTTGTTTTCCAGACACCAAAATACAAACTTATTGCCAAAATAAGTTTTTGGGCTGTTTGTAGAAGTAGCAGTGACCAACTGGAAGCATAAAAACTACCAAAATATGTGGAAAAACACTCCATGGTGTATGTCTATCCTTGAGGACTCATCATCTTTGTTACTAAAAGAGAAGAAAAATGAATTGTAGTCATTTAACTTCATTATAGGACATTTTTTATGGTTACATAATTATACAATCTGAAAAATCACTTTTAGAAACTCATGTTGCTGGAATGATGGCAGAATGTTTTTGTGGATTTTAGATAAAAAACCTGCTGTAAAAAAATTCTGATTTTTGGAGACTTGTTTTATTTTACTTGGAAATGTTCCTAATATTTTGCTGATGTCATCAGACAAACAGTTAATTGGGCAACTTTTTTTAAAACTCCATAAAATATTGTGCCATCTATTAACTTTCTTCTTTCAGCCTTCAGATTTGGTGATGTTTTCATCCAAACAATAATATAGCGTACTTGGGAATAATTAAAATTCCTACATAAAATCTCAATTCTGTTAAAAAAAACAAAAAAAAACAAAAGGAACCTCAACTTAAAATACATTTGAGCTCAACTTGGTGAGCTTCTTGGTGCAAACAGTTTGCATGCAGAACACTTAATCACGTCTTCACTGCAACATAAACGAGTGGAAAAAATAGTTGCACTAACACGAAGAGATGGAGACTATGGGGGAGGCCATCAGCAGCGCAATGTCCTGCAACACACACCTACACGGCTGTCCTCCCTGAAACCCAACACTGCACTCACAACAGGCTCCAGGTGAGACAGGAGCCCTATACCTGCCTGTAAGCCGAGACCAGCGCTTGTAAGGCGAGACGCAACACTTGGGATCTCTTTCCTGCCTGCACCTCCAGACGCACATACAAGCACAACAACCTTGTTTACTGGTCGTCATACATTTCCTGGCTTGGCGCCGGTCACGTCCGCTTTTCGGACGGCGAGCGACGAAACCAGAGAGACAAACCACAACTTAGAAAGTCTTCAGCTTCCCTATTTAAGATGCTAAGTGTGTCCTAGGGATTACATTTTCCACACGAAATTTTAAAATATTGGTACACTTTTGGAACATAATTTTTTTTTTATAAATACCGTTTGTAGCTGAGAATGAGGGAGCTTTAAATACTTTAAAAACAAATTCATACCAATAATTTTTGGTCTAGTTTCTTGAAAAACAAATTTACAAGCAACTTTTCTTCAAGATAAAAGGAGATTGTTTAGAGAAAACTCCTTACAATTGATGAAAAAGTTCTACTTGAATTGGTGCCGTTACCTAGCAACGCCAAACAAGCCCAGGTCGTCGCCTAGCAACCGAGTCCTAGTTCTACTGGCAGATTATTGGACTTTGACACAAACTTCATCAATATTAAGGAATTATTGACTTAAAACCAGCTCCTATATCTTTCTGAAAAGTTACTTGAAAGTTAGTTTTCTCTTATTTCAAGTGAACCAAAATATTTGGACCAGAAATTAAACAAAAAAACTTTGTTCTTCACTGCAAAAAACTAAAATCTTAAATCACACTAGCCGCTTCATTTTCTCATTTTATCTTCTGTACTACCTTGATATAAAAAGTGAATTCGTGAGAAACAAGTTTGTACATTTCAACCCATAAATCATGGCAGATAATGTAACACTAACTACTGATGATCCAGGAATGTCATGACGGCGCTACTCAATACAAACACTGAATTTTTACGCCATGATCATGCTGTCTATAATAAAAACTATAATATTTAGATAATTACATGGCAAAATGTGCAAGGTGTTAAAACTCCAGACGAATATATGGCGTCTTTTGAAGGCCTTTTAGCACAATTAGCATGAAAACTAAAAGCAGAATTACTTTAAAAATGTAAAAATGATCAAAGGTCAGCGTACCTATGAGACATGTCTTCCCTTCCCACTGTGGGGAACACACACACTCGAATCCGTCCTCCCGGACGATACAGGTCCCACCGTGAAAACATGGATTGGACGCACATTCATCCAAATCTAAAAAAAAAAAATCAAAACTCTGCCAGTTAGCGACTGCTAAATGAGGCTGGACTCAGAAAAAAGGAGCCAAAGTGAAACGATAAAGTTACAGAGCAGTGTAGAAAGTAAAAAAAAAACAAAACAGTGAAACGACTGACTTTTGTCGCAGGTCAACCCCTTCCAGCCCGGCGGACACAAACATTCGTATCCTGTAGCAGCGTCACGACACGTCCCGCCGTTGGAGCAAGGATTGGAGCTGCAGGAAAGCTCGGCTGATCGCAGCAAAATATCACAGAAAAAGTCAATCCCAGAGCTAAAACTTGACCTTTTTATTATGTTGCTAGCTTTTGAAATTAATATTTTATATAAAATCGAGCACAATTTCAAAACTGGAACTAAAAGTTGTTTAAAAAGCGACTTGCCTATCTCACAGTTTTTTCCTGAGTAGCCCAGCGGACAGGCGCAGTAGTACTGGTCGGGTTCGGTGTTCATGCAGGTTCCTCCGTTGACGCACGGCTGGTGGCGGCCGCAGTAATTCAAATCTGTCAGACAACAATTCAAACATTTTCAGAGAGAAAGCCTTTTCTGAGGAAAAAAGACAAAACATTAACCATTTGAATGCTGCTTCAAGTGAGAGCAAGATTTCCAATACATGGTTGTTACGAAAAATTTATTTTTTTAATATTTTGAATCCTGTCTTATTAATTTTTCTATTATAGCTCCTTAGATGAAATCTGACTGCACCAGTAAGATGAAACCTGAGGGAAAATAAAGCAAGAGTCTTCATTTTATCAACACAGCAGCTCTTCATCTTAAAGGTGTGATTCCTTTAACAGGTTAGGACAAAACATTTTCCAGAATGAGTTGTTTTAAGGCCGACTCAACGTTTACACTCACGTAAAAATGAAAACGTATGCAACAGTACATCCTTGAAAAGCAGAAGTGGAGCCTCCTGCACAACCAACAAGAATGCAGCAAGTGGTTTCTGACTAGCAAGCCAACAACAAAACACTTGTACTTTCCAGCAGCCATTATACAACTAAACAAAGGAGCTCAACTCGGGTTGCTAGGCAACAATGCAGTGCCTGGTGAATGTGACTAAAGCGGAAGATTTTTGAAACAGCTAATTTTCCAAACACCAAAAAACAATAAAAATATTTTTTTTGCAATAAGTAAAGTGCTCGGTCTGGTTCTAGAAGCAGTTGAGACCCATATGGAAGTATACAAATGTGCAAAATTATAATTTTGCATAATAGATCCCCTTTAAATTATGTTGAGAGGAAAAATATCTGTTTGATCTGCTGAACCGAGCTCATGAAGACGACTTTAAACTTTAACTTAACCAATCGAACAGATAAAAGCCGTTTACAACGCGACCAAATGCATCCATCCCACCATCTTAACGTTTAAGTGAAGCTTCAAGTCTGCAGTGTGTGTTTTGCTCTTTGCAGAGCTCTGTGCAGCCACCTCCATGTGTTACTTTTTCTGGGATTTCCCAGAAATCTCGTTGCAGGCTTCGCTCCGAATCGAGGACCAGCTGCCTGCGTTGGCAGGAGGCGTTTTCTCAGCCCCCTGCTGCTCCGCTTTATGACTAATTTTTCTGTATTTGCAGGCTGCAGACAGGTGGTTGAGAATTAGCAGCACAAACCAACCTCTTATTTGCACATATTAAAATAAATGGCTGCGCTTCTTTCCTGTTCTTTTAAATAAAATAAATCAACTGAAGCATTTCACAGGCTGAAACCAGGTTCCACCCAAAAAACCTGGTAAATAAATGAGCAGGAATCCGCCTCCACTGGGGATCTCAGGATCTGTCCTCATCCCCCGAAGAGCCGTCTGTGACGGAGGCATGAGGGGGGATCGGGTGATCCTGCCGCTGCTCAGATCTCAGACAGTAAAACTATCCAGCTTCTGGTTTCCAGATAGACGGAGACGCCACTGAAGATGAGGCAGACTTCATTTTAAACAACTTAATCTGGTGATAAATTACAGCTAAGATTAGAAGCTGAAAATGGTGCCGATTTTCTCTGATCAGATTTTTCCATTAATTTCTCTACAAACTAGTAAACAACTTTAGTAGACGTCTTCGTAAACTTCGTATACTTTGATAACATAAAAAAACAAACAATTTTGTAATTTCATTCCTTTAAATGAAAAACGCAATTAAAAACCATATGAGAATACGTTTTTTCATGCAATAAGTCATTAAAAACATGCAGCTCCGTCAAAATCCAACCACTTCCTGTCTTCTTTGCCGTTTCTGCCAGTAGTAACATCCGGTTGTTGATCACATGTGAAAAAAGTGTTTCCGTTGCAGTTTTACAAACTACACCAATTTTGATACAGCCAAAAAAAACAAAAAACAAAGAACAAAACAAAAACACACCTCATCCTTTTTTGGGCCATTGAAGATAAAATTAAAGGGTAAATTTCTGCCAAAAACTGAAATTTTCAGATTAATCTCAGAACCATACAAAAAAAAACAACATTTCTGAGCTCCAAAAATCAGAAATCAAGTACCTGAATGTCTGAGAAAACATCTGTTCACCATGGTAACAAGTACTCAATATTTTATTAAAACAAAGAGTGTGTACCTTTTTCACACCAGAGGCCGCCCCAGTTCTTCTCACAGTTGCACTCCCAGGGCCGGTTGCAGGTGCCGTGAACGCAGCCGGGATAAACTTCACATTCATCGCAGAACTGGCCCTTCCAGCCGTACTTGCACCTGTTTAAAAAAATTTAATAAATAAGACCCGGCTGCTTTTCCTGAAAAATCCCAAAAAAGATTTTTTTTACCTTACAAGAACCTGAGTTTGCCTCAAATCTTACTTTGAATTTCTACAATATTTACTTTTAACCTTAAAGTCACTATTCTGACGAAAAAAAAAAAAAAAAAAAAAATACTGACATGGTGGTTAACAGTACAGCTTCACAAACTAAATGATAAACGTTTTACTCCAGTTGCGACATTTATTTTCATGTTTTTTTTTAGTTTGAATCACCAAAATAAGCCATTTTAAATGCCAGAAGAAGGAAATTTGGATTTTTATTATATTATGTTGAAAAACATTTCAAGTTAGTTAAATATAATAACCAGAGAAGTGCTGTCACAACTGACATGCTTTTATTTTGAAAGGAAAAAACCTGCAAACACCACTGAATTTCACCTGTTATCGTTTTAAGCAATAGATAATTCTGACGATTAATCGGATAAAGAAAATGGACACATCCTATGATTTTTATTCAACCACTTGAGTCTTTAACACAAAAAAGATGCAAATTTTTTAATATGAAAACATTTTATTGTCTAAATGCAGCAACGTAGCGTTCCTTTAGGTAAAACTTTCACTTGAGTTTTGGGTAAAACATATTTACAGACAAAGATGTTTTCATCTTAAAACGCCAAATTTAAATACATTTTGTACAGTTTTGGCTTAATCAAATAGTTTGTTTTTTTTCCAGCAAATGACATTTTCTTGGGTTTGTATACTCTGCATTACGATTAATGGATTACTACTATAATGAATTAATCACAATTAATCTGATTAATCGTTTCAGCCATAATGTGAAATTATGGTTCTAATCATCAAATGAGAAAAAGAAAAATCTCTGAATTGATTTATGGGTTTTATAGAAGTTTGGTGGCATTTAAAGACGTCAATCCAATTAATCGTTGAATAAATCCTCAAACTGCATGATAAATGTGGCAAAAAGGGTCAACTCATTGGTAATGAATGCATCCTAGAACAAAGCCCTAATATAATTGATCTGGAGATGGACTCGTCCTGCTCCCATGGCCTGCTGCCAAGCAATCCCAGTGTATGTTGACATTCCAGGGCAGGAGAGGTTAAGTATACTTCCATGGGCTCCCGCGCTCGAGCAGGAGTCTGGTTTTGAAGGAGAGTGACGGCTTCGAGGGTGGTAAACTCGCTCAGGCAGTGAGTGGCTGGAGACAACTGTGTATATACACACAGAGTCGGTGTAGCGCAGCCACAGAGTCGTACGCTGCTATTCCAAAGCTGCGGTGTCGTCGGGACAGCTGTCTTGTCAATTGGCGGCTATTTTGAGCCCCCTGCAGACGGCACCGCTGCCTTTCTGAGAGACCAAGACTTTGGAAACCAGCCACTCTCCAGCACTGCAAAACTAAATCTTACCAAGTGAAATGAGGCTTCAAGTAAGACAGAACTAACTTATAAAGTAACTTTTCTGGAAGATATGCGCCTTATTTCAAAGTCACTAGAAACTAAAACCCTTGGTAAGATTTTGGGGTTTTGTTGCACATTTCTGGACAAGAAAGCAAAATAAATCCAGGGGTTTGTTACATAGACTTAAAAGTTTCACGATATTTTGTGGCATTATTCTGATAAGGATAAAAGCGACAATATTACTACTTTTTTAGATAACTGTATGGCTGTGATTAGTGTCTGTAGTAACTGTGACCCAATCACAAACGGGTTTGATTTGTACCACTAGGCTGCACACAGTAACTGAATTTAATCATGTTTTCAACTTTATTCACCATTGAATGGAGAAAACAGTAAAATAAAAATGTTATTTTTGGTTGTTTTTAAGTATTAGTTGGAATTCACCATGATAACTCAAAATGATGCAAGTTTTCAAATCCAACCTGAAAATATTGTTAAACTGCTCAGACATGCAAACTTTAGCTGTATGACTGTATCTACACAGTGATTAGAAAGCAGTTTATACTTTCTGTTTTATTTTATTATTGCATTTTGTAACTTGTCAAAAGACTGCAGATACAAAGTAGCTTATGTTATAATCTGGTAAGGTGATATTTATGTATCTTGCTCCTATGTAAATACAAAATTCTTATAAGATCATCATGATAAAAGATAAAATGGTCCCCAGTAGGCAGAGCTGGGTTGCAAAATAAAATGGATTCCAACCCACAACATCTGAATCTTTGTGAAAAAGAAAAATGTTGTGCAGATCCAAGGTGATTTTCAGGACGAGCCTCTTAAATGTGTCGGAACAGGCCCAAAGCGGCGCGGTCTGAATGGAGCAAAGTAAAAGCCGACACACACCAGCTTTTGTGCAGCAGCTTTTAGGTGTGACGTACACGGGCGAATATAGAACAAAAAAAGAGGTGGTAAATGATTTAATGCCAGCTTTTTGTGCCCTGGGGAATCATTAAATTCATGCTCCTGCAGGACGAACTTTTTACTGCCGCTCCCCTATTCAAGTCGCTCTTCCTGTTGACGGTTTACATGAATCAGTCGCAGTTCACCAACCGGAATGAGGCGGACGTGTAAAAACGAGAAGCAGGTTCCAACACTGGGTTATACGGAAGACTATTAGTGCCACTGGAATAAATAAAAAAATTGAATATTGATCTGAAGATTAAAGTCAGAATTTGCAGCAAAACTGTCACTAATTGGAGAAATGACTTGGAAAAGAAAAAGAATTCTGTCAAAATTCTGGAAAAAAAGCCAAAATTTCAAGTCTGCATTCAAAGTCAGAATACTGATATAAAATAAAATAATTTTGAGGAAAAACTCCAGTCAAAATTCAGTTTTAAAAAACAAAATAAATCAAAATTCTGAAAAATTGTCAAATTTCTGAGAAAAATAAATTGTAAGTTCTGGAAAAAAAAAAAAACTTAAAAATCGGAGGTAAAAAACGTCAAAATTGATTACAAAAAATCCCAATTAAAATTCTGAGAAAATAAGTCAAATATCTTAAAAGAAAAAAAATTAAGTTTTGAGAACCAGTCAAAACTCTGATAAAGTCAAAATTTGGCTCAGGAGTCTTTTTTAAGTCGTGGAGAGCGTCGTCACATCCGGCAGGTGGACAGAAGGGTTTCCACAGATGACAACGGGATGTGCAGGCATCCTGGAAACAAGGCACCAGCAGGAACGGTCACTGTATTTAACCGTCATTTCCACTTTGGGGAATGTAAATGACACAGCGGGTATCATTTCCTCCGCTGCCCCTTGCCCTTCAAGGAGGACTGCAATGCGGACAGGGGGGAAACCGGGGTCTGACGATTCCCGGCACGGTTTACGGCGCAGCGTCTTTCTGCGGTCCAAGGTGCCGAGAGCCGATGAGGCGCTTGGTATTCTGAGGAGGATCTCGAGCTGCTAAAAATACCAGGAGGCAGGAGCGGCTTCGGCCTCGCCTTCAGAAGAGATCAGGGAGATGCCCACAAGGGAAGGAGAGGCTGGAAACAACAAGCCTCACCAGGCTGATGCCGCTTCTGTTCAGGATGTCAGATCTACACTTTTCTCATCGTCTGCAAGATTTTTGTGGTTTCAAAATGCTGCAGGATTCCCCTTTAAACATAAAACTGTCTCAAAGTGGCAACAATCTGATACCAAAACACCAGAAATACATTATTCATGATTACATCTGCCACCAGGAGCTCAAAAGTAAAAAACGTTTCTTACTCGCATTTGCCTGGAGCAGAGCAGTTGCCGTTTACCGGGTCGCAGCCTTGTCTGCAGATCGCTGGAGAAAAACGAGGAAAACGTCAAATTCTCACATTGAAAAATGTCACAAATGGACGGTGAAGGTGGGAAAAGCATAATTTCACCGAATGCAAAGACACGGTTACTAACGGCGCTCTGAAACGAGGGACAACTTTACGACCTGCATGTAAAACTCTACCCAGCTTTTAAAAACAGCTCCACCCATTTCACCAGCGTCTTTTCACACCTTTCAAGGTTAGCTGAATGATTTACAGAGGACCCCCAGTCTTCACTGTCAGGCCCACTGCAGTTAAAATAAAAATAATCCACTCAAATTCTGAGTCTCATCGGGAAAAAATTAATTCTAAGAAAACTTACATTTTGAGTTTAATCTCTAAAAATATATATTATATATATATAAAATTAAGCTTCAAAAGTTAA
>NW_006799940.1:1109030-1151151 GCF_000485575.1 Poecilia formosa
ATTCTAAGAAAACTTACATTTTGAGTTTAATCTCTAAACATATACATGTTTTTAAGCTTCAAAAGTTAAATTTGCTACAAAAGTCATTTTGGATTTCAGAAATTTTCTAGAAAAACAAAATTGGAAATTTCACTTTCAAAAGTTGCCCATTTTTAAAAGTGGAACGTATTTGACTTGTGAAATTTTAAAATTTGAGTTTCAGAAAAAGTCTGAAATTTCCAAGTTTTTTTCCAGAAAATTTCTGAAATTAATTTAAACTTTTCTAGAAAATTTTAAACTGACTAAAAACATGTTAGTTTTTTCTTTAATGTTTGACTTAAGGTACTCGGGAATTTTGACTTTTGGAGCTCAAATTTTCTAGAAAAAAATTACATTTCTGAAATTAATCTAAAACACTTTAGTTTTTTTCTTGAAATTTTTCATCTTTTGGAACTCAAATTTTTAGACCAATTTAAGAAATGTCCTTGTATTTTCTAGAAAATCAGAGTTTTTTTTCTTGAACTATTTTGACTTCTGGAACTCAAGAAAAAGGACATTTCTGAGATAAATCCCATATTTTTGGTGGAAATCTTCTCCTTTTTCTTTCCATCAAAAATGGCCCTAGTATGCCATCAAGCTCCACTCTTGAGATTCACACAACCATGGTTTTATAACTCATACTGAACCACCAATGATCTATAGAAAAGGTTGGACCAGCAGTCGGTTCCACAGCTATAATCTAGTTGGTAAAGTGTTTTCTGAGCTGACCTGTCTTGCACTCTTTGCCCATCCAGCCGTCCAGACAAACCCGATTTCCTGAAGCGTCGCAGCGATAGTGTCCGAAGTAGTCATCCCGAGGATTGCACAGCTCGTTGCACTTGTTCCCGTAGTAGTTCTCATCGCAGCGCACCCGGATGCGGTAGACGAGGCGAGCCACCGGCCCGTCATGGCGGTTGGTCTGCCAGGGATCGCCGGGGTTGATCATGCCGGTGTGAAAGCCGCGCTCGATCAGCAGCTCCTCACCGTCTGAAACGAACATGAAACCATGTCCAGTCGATGTAGTTTGCATAAAAGTTTGAGAAAAAAAATTAACCCTAAACCCGATTTGGGAAACAAAAGCTGATCAAATGAGCCATCAACCCAGGACTGATGGGATGGATCAGGTCCCTCAGTGACTGGTTCTGCTCCAGGGCTACACGCCCGGAAAATCTTCAAACGATGTCGCCTAATTAGATGTTCAGCACCTGAATGGACTCACTTTGCCTTAGAGGTGCAGCAGCTCTACTGATTGAACTCCACACCCCGTCTTTAAGGCCAAATTCAGCCACTTCCAACTTTGATCTTGTCCTTTTAGTGACAATCTAAATGCAAGGTAGTAAATGAAAGGCAAACTGCACCTTATTGCCCCTCCGTTTCCCAAAGGAAAAAAACACCACATGAAAGAAAATAAGTAGTAAGAACCATTTCAAGTTAAGTTTGGGGTTAAAAAAACACAACAAGTCTTGATTGTTGCATGTTGTCCTTCCAAAAATGCCTTGAAAGCCAATGAAATATTTGCTGAAGGCAATGAAATGATTTAAAATAGTGATGTGAAAACTGCTTTATGATGAAAACTAAGTTATAAACAAGTTGATCCAAACGGTTTTCATTTGAGAAAATACTTTGATATCAGATAGAGGGAGTAGGTCCGTCACAATCACATGATAAATTACAATTGGCTCAAAATTTCCCTTCTGATTATTAATATTTTTATTTTTACAGACTTCATAATCCACTTTAGCTGAAGAACTGTTTATAATTTTGTTTTATCAATTTTGAAAACAAAAAATCTTACCACATCCAGTTTCTAGCGTAAATATCTTAGCATTTATAAAAGACAAAACTAACTTATAGATAACTTAAGAAATCTGACTTGTTTTAAGTCAATAATTCCATAAACTGGTGAAAAAGTTCCTGTTCCATTGTCAGATTATTTCACTAATGACATTTTCCCCGTGTTTGTAGTGAAATAATCTGCCAGTGGAACTAGAACTGGGTTGCTAGGTAACGGGCAGGGCGTGGCTGGCGTTGCTAGGTAACGGGCAGGGCGTGGCTGGCGTTGCTAGGTAACGGGCAGGGCATGGCTGGCGTTGCTAGGTAACGGCGCCAGTGGAACTAGAATTTTTTCCATCAATATTAAGGAAGACTTGACTTGAAACAAGCTCCTAAATCTTTCTGAAAAGTTACTTGTAAGTTTGTTCGCTTGAATTAAGAAAAAACTAAGAAATGAGACCAAAAATACTTGTGTTTCTTGCAGTGCTGATAACGTATACCTTGAAAATGGTCACAAAAACAACTCTTATCGTTTATCACAATAATTACAGTGACAATTTATTGCCCATCAAAATTTGTTATGACAGCCCTAAGAAAATGTGAAAATTACCAGTTGATCAAGTAACCAACTGAAAACCATTTCATTTATCCATCATTTGAGCGTTTTAGGCCTCCATACTCATGTTCATCTTTGTCAGCTTACAACGTTCTGAGAAACCCAGCATCAGGAAAACAATCTGATTTATCAAAGCGAGCTCAAAGCAGACAAACAATCGCTGTGGAGCGGGGACCGTGATTTCTTTTTCTCCATGGTGTTGGACTCGTTGGAAACAGGAACACACACACATGCCTGCACCTTCCTCTGCTGGGGACTTACACAATGTCAGACAGAATTAAGCAACAACAACAACAGAAATAACCCTCGCCAGTTGCCAGATAGAGAACAATGGGCTCTGGGCCCAAGCCGGTCTCTGCAACCAAGTGTCTAAACAGTGGGCCAGTTCGCCCAGTCCGCTCCACTTCCTGTTCGATAAACACAAGGAAAACAGCCAGCTGCCTTTCCTGAGGACGCGGTGGGATGGGGGGGTGTAGAGGCAGACGGGAGGATGTGACGGTGGAGGAGAGGAATCCACTGATGGACCCACACATCGGTTCTCATGTAGAACCAGACCGGCGTGCTGAGTCATGGCCGACGTGTTCAGCTTCATGTCTAATAGACTTGTAGAGTCATGCCGTCAATACTGAACGTTTAGTGAGTCTGCATACAAGGTGATGTATGCACAACACACAGCGTCTGGATGACCAGTGAGTCTGGCAATGAGGAAGAGGAAAGTCTTGGGATATAAAAAAAAAAACCTCAAAGGGAGACACACCCTTAATCAGTTTATAGGATAATATAATAGTGATGCTAGTTGGTCGGTTGAAAACTAACCAATTTCTCTTATATAATAACAATATAATGAGACTAAAGATCTGTTTTTATGTTGCACCTCAGGACTTCGTTCTTTGACATGTTCACCCTTTGACCTTAACCTGACCTTTTAAAACAAATATGGGTCCAAACAATGCAAAGGAAAAAATACAAATTGAAATTAAAAATTGAGCTGTATGCTCCATTAACCTCCACAGAAGGCGTGATCTACCCAACTACAAAATGCAGAACCTCTCAGAAAAATGTGCAGCTCTGCTGAAAGCAAGTCTCGACAAATATCCAGATCCCACTCAGCCAAACTGTAGATTCACTTTCAGAAACTTCAAGCAACTTCAGGAGAAAAAGGGAAAATTTAAACTTCTATTTTTCTTCCGAAACGTATTTAGAAGACTACGGCAACATAACGCTGCCAATAAAGAACAAGGTTCATTTCTCCAATATTTTCTTTATTTTTTATAAAATTAAAAAACAGCTGGATCGAAAATAAAAAAAAAAATCAAACTGCTTTATCTATTCAACAGTTTCAGCTTAGTGTCAAGATGAACAGAAAACTCAACACAGGTTTAGCTGCTCAACGAAGCAAGAAAAGTTGGTGGAATCAACTCCCTCTCTCGCTCTTTGGTTACCTAGCAACCACAAGCAGTTACAAGTTCCGCCAAACTTCGGTTACCTAGCAACAACTTGTTGAGTAACTTCCACCACTCTGCCTAATAAACTGCCTAAATATTTAAAAGAGTATAGGAGTGAAATTGTGGACGAAACAGGAAAGTTTGGCAGCATTTCAGATATATAAAAAAATACATTAATAGTTAATATTGACAATTATTGATCAACTGATATGAAATACTTTTACCGCAATACATTTTTCAGCCCTAATCATTACAAATACTGCTGTAAAGTGCCTTAATAAATTAGCCATACCCCATTACCTTCTAAAGACCAGAAATTCACTTTTTTGTTTCACAGTTTAGGTGGAAACTCTTAAATTACCAATCATACCAAACCGCAACTGTTAACCCATCAGCTGAGACGTATGTATGATGGTGGCAGTAAATTTACCAATACCTTTATTGGTCCTGATATTGAAAATAATTCTGGATCACATATTAGAGATTGAGGATTAAGACAAGAAAATATGATTTTAATCAGTTTAACCAATTTTTTCCAAATATTTTCTGGGATAGCCAGAGTCCGTTTTTGACACTAAACATATAATACCAACATTAAAAAAAAAGTAACTGATTAACATTAAGTGACAAACTGATTTATGACGCTTTAAGCACTCGGACCAGAAACATCCATCTACGTTCTTTACGGCGACTTGGCTCAGGCTGGAAGGAAACTGACTGGAATGTTTCGAGCAACAATTAGGCCTCCGATCCATTAGAGCCGCAAATTTACTCAACTAATGCAGCAACAAAAGACGACGCACGGCTAATCAAAGAGTGGTGATGTCAAAATCTATTTATTCTCCATTGTCTCCGTCCACAGGCGGAAGTCTGTTTGATGAGGGCGCCAAAACAGGATGCAACACCTCAAATAAACACGAGATGATCAGAAACCGTCGTTAATCAACACGTAGAAGAATCTGAGTAATTATTGGTATCTTTGCAGATCAAAGCTGCATTCAGACATGCGGATATTACAGCTGATGATGGCTCCACCTCAAGACGGGGATTCTGCACAGATGTGGAATAAAATGTTTAAAGAAGTCCACCAGGCGGACATACTCAAAGAAAAAAAAAAACAGGATATAGCTGGTCAAAGCTGACCATCAGAGCCAACATACCGACAGTCAAGGTTTGCACTGTGAAATATTTTAGCGTAAACTCCAACCTGAAGAAAAACTATTCTGGAATTTTCTGCCAACACAAACATTCACATTCACCAAACCATTGAAAATACATTAAAATCCTGGAACTAAATTTACCATTTTTCTTCTAATTGAACAAACTTCTGCGTCTTTTCATTTGGTCTTTCCAATTAGTTCAAGAACTTTTCAAAAAATTTTCCAATTTTCTAATTTTGACCAGAGCTGAAATGATTAATCAGATTAATCATGATTATTCAAATAATCGTCAACTAATTTAGTCATTTTTTAAGTACATAAACCCCCCAAAAAATAATCTGCAGTAGGACAAAACTGTACAAAAAAATATGTATATACATTTTACATTTTAGATAAATCACTTTTGTCTGTAAATGTGATAAAGAAAAAATTCCCGAAGTAATATTCTGTTAGCTTTACCCAGATCAAATTTACTAAAACTAATGCAGTTTTATTGCATTTCTGGCAATAAAATGTTTATTTTTTCTTATTTAAAGAAATAAACTTATTTATTTCTTTTCATGCATTTCTAATATTGTGTATAAAAAAGTCAAGTAGTTAAGTGAAAAATCTGTATAATGTGGCTTTTTTTTAAATCCGATTAATTGACAAATCAACCAATTACTAAAATAATAGTTTGTTGCAGCCGTAATTTTGACATGGGCTCCCTTTAATTAAATGTACTGGTTTCTCAAATCAATAAAAATCCATTTTTATTTTGATATCAGTCACATGTTTGCTGGGAAAATGGTACATATTTGATTATCAAATGAGGCTGTGCAAAAAGTCTTTAAAAAAATCAACTGAATTGAAGAACTGAAGGGATAGAATAATGAAATTACAATTCAATAGATCTGATACAAGTGTGTTTCTGCATCATTTAGTGACGCAATGATATTAATATGAAATAAAAACAACAATGTTTTCACATTATGTAGCTTAATAGCAATTCAGAAGCAGAAATCATCTTTATTTATTGGGAATTATTTATTCAACTTCACATTTTGGAATGAAAGAACTAAATCGTGTTCAATAGTTTTTGTACAAGCATCAAATCTTTACTTCAAATGTCTCTGATGTCGTTAGAAAGTATTAATATTTTGTTTCAAACGATTACTTTACAGTTACTACCGCTGTAATAAATAAAAACGCCTAGAAAAGACTGAAGGAAAACGGATTAAAAATGAATAACTTATAAAGTATGAACTTACTGCTGCGCGTGTCGTTGTCCCAGTCCCAGGCTTCAACAATCAACGTAAAAGTTCGCTGCAGAAAAGAAAAAAAAAAGAAAAAGAGTGAGCGGCACAATGAGAATTACATTTAGAAAACAGACTTTACTCTTCATACGTCTCAAAACAATAATTTACTCCAGAGGCATCATTTCAGTACAAAAATATATTTTACAAATCATGTTTTTTGTTCCAGAAAAATACGGAGCACAAGTCTAAACACAAAACAGACGCAAAACTTTGGATTTATTGCAAAGGAAACATCAGCAAAAAGCAGCGGAGCATCATTTCAGTCACTTAATTCTTGAACAAGCGTCAGACACGCATTCGAACAGATGATGCAAAAATCAATTTTATTGCCACTACAGAGTCTGGTATTCAACTTGGCTTGACTACAGAGTACTGCTAGAGTTACAGCCCCAATGAAACCCAATGATTCAGAAATAAGAGAACATGCTACAGTAGGTCCAATGGTCAGCGGCCAAAAGCAGCAACTGGAGAAGAGCGAAGAGCATCAACTCCTCAAACTTTCCTCCAGCTCTGCATGGAGCGTAAAAATATCAGCACTTTTCAGCTCAGGAGGGAAACTTGCAGGTTGCTATCAGAATGAGCTTTGAACCGGTTAACGGGTTGAGATTTTAAATGGTTTTATAAATGACAAGCTGTAACTGGAGTCATTAAAAGGAGTTTAAATAAAACTACAAGGAAAAGTGGTTAATGAAAGCCAATGTGGTTTTGTGACTGAACTAAATAAGCTGGAGATCTCAACTTTTATTCTGGATGGAAGTAAATGCTGACAAAATTCTCTTTAGGATGTGAAAATAAAAACTTTGTTCATTTTTATCAGTTCCAGCAGTTTTAAACTCTTTGACTGCAGAATACAGAGGCACAAATTTAAGTTCAAAGATACTTTATTGATCCCAAAGGGAATTTGTTTTGTATCGATTCAGATTCTTAAACACCATAAATAAAAGGAGTTTTAACACTTTTGTTGTGTTTCAGCTTCTACAAATTCCCACTTTGACACAAAACAGACACATAAGCAAAATGTGGATAATTGGTGTTTTTTTTTTTTAATGATTTTTTTAAAAATATTTTGTAGCTGCAAATGGGGACAAGTTTAGGAGAATAATTATTTTACCTTTACTCTAGTTTGCTTGAATGGCATGTTCTCTAATCTTTCCTATTTTGAAGAAAACTAAACCTTTTGCTGCATAGGAAAAAAGGAGAATTATGGGTTACCATGCTCTCTGATTAATATAAAAACTGAAGCTTGTGACAATAACCAGTAAATCAATCAAATTAAAACAAGCTCAATAATTTCCATTAGTATGATTCATTTCTTTTTTCCTCTTTCAACCAAAAACTGAATGACAGAAAGTCTTCAGTTTTTGCTTTGCTCTTTTTCTGAAGGACAATTTTGTTTACAGACTTTATAATTCATTTTATTTGTCATTTCTAATTTATTTATTTTGCATATCTAAGATGTCTTCCTTTTCCAGTCTTAAATGTTCGTTAAAATGTAACTTTTTTTTCTTTTTTATACCATTATATTACCAGAAAAGGCTCTCAAGACGATCTTACGGTTTATCACAATAACTTCTCAGACAATTAATCATCTAGACTTTAGTAAAAAACAGTTTAAAGTAAACCGTTTGCCCATTTGATAATTGTACTTAAGTCAAAAAGCTGGGTTGTTTTAAACATATTTTAATAAAAGTTGTTACAAAAAATTTAGATTTTTTTTAAGTAGTATGGAACTAAAAGTGGGGGTGCTGCAATTCCAGAGCAAGCCCCCCCGCCACTGAAAATGGTTAATCTGGATAAAAACCACAATAATGACCTGAAGCTGGGGTCAGGGTAGATTACTGCCAAACACTGAGCTTCCTTTAGGAAGTACAAAAATATTTCACATCGTTTTTCTGATGAAAATGAGCTTCAGTTTCTTCCTGATGAATATTAAAATCAATTTCCCTTTGTCCCCTGCAGGTCTGATTGCCAATAAAGTGACTGCCTGCATGATGATGTGCACTGCATGGACCGGCTTTGCCCTTGGTTGTCAGACGGGGAGTTAAATCACCGGTAAGTGGATTATCACGTTTCACACCAAGTTATGCTTTACACTTGTAGCGTGTTGATGAACATCGTTCGCTCGCTTATCAAATTCACACTCAAAAACTTCAACGATTTTGAACAGAAGCAAAACTATTTGGATAAATCAAGCCTATCAATACCAAATCATTTTTCATCATCTGCACAGTTCATTGATGTGGAAATGATAGAATGATTAAACTTTTAATATATTTTTTATATTTTAGCCCATAAAAAAAAAAGTAAAACTGTTTGCATTTTGGACAATCACAGGACAGACTTGTTTGAGTAAATGTAAATAGATGTACGCACACAAACCAGCATCACTGCTAGGCAACCAGCTGACCTAAATAGCAGTCATTACATCACTCCCAGTGACAGTCGTAGTACCCATAGTGTGACTGCTGTGACCTCCAGTGTAATGTCACCGACGGGATATTGGAGCGGGGCGGGGGTTGGTTGAGGGGAGGAAAAAATGGATTTGTGAATGCATGAATCAAGAAAGCAGCGAGGGAAAGATGGCAAAGTGTGTGTTTGTAAGTCTGTTGTTGATCTGGGGGACCTGCAAGCTGGTAGCTGCTGGGCTGTGGGATTAAGCAGGCTTGTCTGGCTGTGGGTTGTGGCAGGAGGAAGGGGAGGGGAGTGTTTTTGTGGAAGACCACGGCTGACGAGAGAATAGCTGGGAAGATGCAAGACCCCAAATCAACAGGTAAGAAGTAGAAACTACCAAAGTGTAAACCAAAGAGTGAGAAACTTCGGGTGATGTCTCGGTAAACCATCAATCCAACTGCAGGCGTGCAGCAGATGCAGCTCCGGCAATGGATTATGTGACATAAACGTGCATCATCCCACGACACGTAGCTCGGCTTCTGACCTTTCCACCCATCCCCCCGCCACAAAAGGAAAGGCAGGTTGCTCCGGTCTGAGCACGTGGGTTGGTGTGTGGGTGTGTATGCCAATGCATAGAAAAGGAAGTGATTGGCAATCATTGGCTGAAACTTCATAAATCTATATAAAAACTACTTTTAGGCTTCACAAAGATCTAGAGTTGCTTGCATGCCTACATGCTGTAAATGATTCAAGTCAGAGGAGCAAAGCCATGGACTAGACTGGTTTCCCACAGACCATCCCAGTCTGTGATTAGCTGGATTAAGTGACAGCTGCCCAAATGGTCGGAACAAGATAGATGGATGGGCAGGGGGATAAAGGGGAGGGTTGGGGGAGGGAACGGGAAAAGGCTACCAAACAAAGACCCTTGTCCCAACACCGTAACTCACCCCCATTCCAATCAAAACCATTGTCCATGAAGAGACGCAGTCAGCACGAGGACAATTAGTGTCAGCATGTGTGCTGCCGAGCCTGAGCAGGACAGTTGCAGGATGGCCGCCAGCGGTTCTTCCATCAAGTCCTCACGGGAAATCCAAACGGGATCCACTTCAGGAAAAACAAACGTGATCTCAATCTGCCCGACTTCAAGTCTTTCATCAAGGTAGAAATATTTGATATCAGCCTGTCAAGGCAAAGAACACACTTTAGGTCAAAGCACCAAAATCCTACTTGTTCCCCTGATGGATTAGAGGATTTAGGCAGAGGAATCCTAGTTTTGGAAAATTGGGACATGGCAGAAAAACATGGAGCATCTTCGCTTAATGCAACGAGATAAAACCCGTCTTCAAGAAGGTATCCAACTCTTAACAATGAGCGGGGTGAAGACGTGATTGTGCTGCCTGGGGAGAGCCACAGGTGTAGGTTCCCACGGCAGATGAAGGGGAGGACGGATGAGTGGAAGGTAGTTGTTGAAATATAAAAAGGGACAGGAGGGACAGAGGGAGAGATGGCAGTGGGAAGTGGAAGCTGGGGCAGGTTGGGGTCACTAAGCATGGGATCTGCACGCTTCGTTCTGAAAAGAGGGGTCAGCCCTCTGCATGTGGGGTGACGTGCATGTTTGCATTCGAAGAATACCAAGAATGTGAGATCCGGGTCTGGTGTGTAATCCCAGGCCTGATCCCAGTCTGCCCACAATTCAGCACCATCGGAGTCTGGCGTTGTAGATTGAAGCTTTGATTGACTCGTCGTCTCTCGGGGGAAGGCTGGGATCACAAATGATGATTGAACTCGAGTCTTTCACATGTGTTGGTTCTTTTTGACGCCTCCAACAGACACAATTCGTATCGAAGGAAAACACCCTGTGACCTTCGTATATCTCCGTTTCCCATGTCACAGAGAGGTGACCTGATCATCCACCGCCGTCTTCCCAGCTGATTTATTGCCTTCTGATGGGACACTGGGTCAAACGCGATTCATCCCGTGGCCTATAATAGCTGTGAGTGTAATCTTCATTAATCTGTGATCTCAATCCCATGTTTTGGGTTTGCAATGGCTGCATCCCAGCTTGTGCAAACTGTATCACTCAAACAGCCTCTGATGTTTTCAGCATCACCTTAAGGGAGCATTCACACCAATCCCGATCAGTCCGATTTCATCAAACTCCAGGCTGTTTGTCTGAAAATCCGGTCCGTTTGGGGGGGATGAGAACGAATTCTGATGGGAATTAATGAGAATTTATCAATTTTCTTATCGATTCTCACCAAGTTGGGAAATAAAATCTTTCAAAACCATGTCGAATTCAATTCAAACCAAGTTAAAACTTGCTTAAACAATAAGAATCTGTCAAATGAGCATCTTAACATGAAATGCAACTTTCTGCAGGACAGTTTTGGTCCTTTTTATATAATAAACAAGCCTCGTCAGAAAATATTTTAATTTATTGAATCCGACTATAAATGTTAATATAAGATGGAGATTATTCATTTGTATGGCACCAACATTAACCAGGATCTAGGAGCTCAACGATTCCAAGTAATTAAATTACTGCAAACCGGTTCTTGATTCCCATCCCTAATGGAGCAAAAAAATAATAACTCTGGTCCGCCTAAAAACTCGAGGTCTCGGTTTTGTTCAAGTGAACTCTTGAGTAGACTGGAGATCGCTCCAAAGCATGAACCGGACAATAGAGCAGGGCATTCTGGGTAAATATAACCAACGCAAATGCTCATGTCTGGTGCTACTGAGAAAAAAGGTTCGTCCTACAGCCGCTAAAATCTGGCACTGCTCCATTTTGTTTCATCTTGCTGAGGAGGAAGCTGCGCTCATGTCTTCAGAGAGTGTCATGCCACTTCCTTCAGTAGTTCTTGGTGTAGCGCTTCTACAGGTGAGGAGGGGAACAGGTTTTCAAAAAGTTTGGATCGTTTGACAGCGAGTGAGAAACCACACAAGCTGAAAACGTAACAAATGTTGCAATTTTGGTCTTTATTGAACCAAATCTACTGAACTATCTGATATAAAAACATAGTAAGAACTTGACTGAAACCAGTACTGAACAGAAATCTACAAAATGATCTCAATCAGCCTCCAATCGCCGTTTCTGTAACTACCAAAGTGACATCAGGGGATGTTATTTGTTCTCCAAATGTAAAATTACAGCTTAGACATTTCAAGTCAAAGCCAGAGGAGAAGTTTTGGATACGACGTTTACTGGGACAAGTTTTGAAGGCGCAACAGAGCCAAGTCTGCTTCCTTTCCATTTCGCCAAGAAGGTGGGGAAGAAAGTAAGTATCTCCTTCACCTTGCTCCTCAATCTGTTCAGGGGCAAAGATCAAAGACCTCCAGGGGCAAAATCCAAGTATATGTGGAGATGTTATTGGCAGGAAGATGAGAAATTCTCACAGAAAATGACCTTGTCTTGAAGCCTTCACACACTAACACCATAAAATGAGGTCAAAGAGGCAAACATTACCTCTGGTTTTAGTAAATGGATATTTCCTCACCTTAGGGAAAAGAAAAATAAAGTACAAGCACCTGGCCAGGAGGTGGAGACAACAATAAATCACGTTTTCTGACATACAAGCAGAAAGTTGAAGTGTGGAAGCTCGACTTGCACACATGTCTTCATGTGTTCATTGTGTTATCCCAATAAAATTTACATAATTGTTTATGAACAGATGCATAGCCTTTCCTCTCTTCAATTTGTAAACCAAAAGAAAAAAGTTGTGCATAAATATCCAAGTGTAAAGTGCACAAAGTATGAGTTTTGCTTAAAAATGAAGGTGACAGGAAGTAAAGATGAACAGAAAAAAAAACAATCCAGTTACAGTTTGATATAAAAATTATTTATCTTACACTGCAAAAAAAAAAACAAAAAAAACCTTACCAAGTATTTTTAGTCTAGTTTCTAGTAAATATATCTTAGTTCACTTGAAATAAGACAAAACTAACTTACAAGCAACTTTTCAACAAGAAATAAGAGCTTGTTTTTCCATCTATATTAAGGAAATATAGACCTGAAAGTTCTAGTTCCACTTGCACCGTTACCTAGCAACATCAGCCAAGCCCAGCCCGTCACCTAGCAACGCCAGCCAAGCCCAGCCAGTCGCCTAGCAACTCAGTTCTAGTTCCACTGGCAGATTATGTCAATTACAACATGGGAAAAATGTCCTATTAGTGAAATAATCTGCCAATGGAACAAGTACTCTTTCACCAATATAATGAATTAACTAAAAACAAGCTTCTATAGCTTCCTGAAAAGTTACTTGTAAACTAGTTTCATCTTATTTAAAGTGTAGTAAGATATTTGCACTAGGAACTAGACCAAAAATACTTGGTAAGATTTTGTGTTTTTGGAGTGGATGCTTGAGTCAAATTATACGGGATTAAAATATGAATCAAATCTTAACATTTGAACAATTTGCACCAACTTTTAATTAACAACCACAACATTTTTACCCTTTAAAAAAAAAATAAAAAAAAAATAGATGAATATCTATAGAAGACTCCAAGTCAAAAAGCCAAAAGGTTGCTACAAATATACATCAAGGGTTGAGGAGGCAGAGTTCTCTCTACACAGAAAGATGGAGGGATCCGAGTTTTGCCCGTTGCCAGAATCCCGAGCCAAGAGTTGTGTTACTGAAGGCCAGGCATTTGGCTGGCTGCTGTATACCGGCTGTGCGCACACATACACGGCCCATTGAGCATGCTGCTACTATGCCAACAGGGTCATTACCCATGCACTTCCAATACAACAAACCCCTCCTTCTCCTGGTGCTAATTAACCAGCATGATCCAAGACTATGCAACACGTGAAAACAAACACCAGCACGCTAACGTTCGTTCTGCGAATGGTGCAAATGAGTTCGCATGTAAACCACAGAAATCTAGATGCAAATATCCAATAGTTCATAATTGCTCAAAAGACAAATTTACTATTTGCTTAGAAATTAAAGAAAAAGGAAGAAGCCAGATTCAAATTTCAACTGATATCCGCTTTGTTAGTTGATGAATTTCAGCAAAAACTCAAGCTGGTGACCAATAAAGGCAACAAAAGCAACCCCTTAAAAAGGTCGGGCTCATTTGAATATTTGTTCATTACTTCCTCTACCATTAGTTAGCCTGAGAGCCACTGCAGCAATGAGCATGCTTCAGAAACATTAACAGGCTAATTCCTGATCCCAGGCAACACGGCGCCCGAGCGGAGCGCGACGCAACGCCGCCTCCAGCCGAGCGCCATTATCATTTCAAACAGGTTCAACAGTACGGTGACAATTTAACTGCCCGTGTAATGACATGCTTTAATTACCTCCACCAGGAACCTCTAGCACCTGCACACCACACATTTAGCAGGAGGCAGGGAATGGACTGCACACATGCAGAGAGGCTTTTGCAGAACATTTGTTGATGGCAGCGTTGAAATTATATCGCTGGTCGTGATGGTGACAGCCTTCTTGGTTAACAACCGATCACAAGTTTGTCAAAAGTTGTAATGGTAAATAATTGGTAATCAAAAAATACATGTCCAACACACAATACATTAAGGCTGCAACAAATTATTATTTTAGTTACCGATTACATTATTGATTATTCTGGTGATTAATTGTGTAAAAATAAATTGGCATATTCTGCAGACTTTTTTTAAGCCACTTAAGCCGTTTTTATAGAGACATTTTCTTTTATAGCAAAGGCTAAATAAAAATTAGCTTCAATATGATTGATATAGTCCTTGCAAAGCTCAGCAGTGTCATCTTCTCTGGTTGTGCAGTTCTACCTCCACCACACATGGTGCCAACAGGGTTGGCTCAGCTGCAATATTTGGTAGGATTTAATATTTCAGGTGAAGTTAAGCTCTGCAGAGTATATAAGAATCTGGACAGCTGAACCGACTCCAACGTCTTTCACTGCCCACACCAGGAGCATTTCCTTAGTGACCGAGATCCCAGAGATCATGGAGAGAGATGAGAACATCCCTTAAAAGGTTGACGATTATTCATTGATTATTAATACAATTCACACCAATGAAATAATTAGATATTTTGCCAAAGTCAAGAAACTTTTACCCTGATACTGTGGTGCATGTCCGAGTTAAAACACAAAGCGTTAATTGAAGAAGCGGAAACTAAAGTTACACTCACAATCAGGTGTTTTGGCTGAAATCTGATTTTTTTGCATTGTCGTCCATACTACTAAATAAACATGATGGAAGCTAATAAAAACAAAGCAATAGCATTTTGTGTAGTACTGACTGTTTGGATGTGTAGCCTGAACCAACAGTGGCGAGACTCTGATGCGCTTCAGTGACAAACTCCTTTCATAAGTTCATAATTAAAATTTTCAGCCAACGTTTACATCTGGATTTACCACGTTCGTATTTTTCTGTTGCAGAGTTGTGACACATTAATGACATAAATGCCGGATAAAACTGTTGGATATGCATCCGATTTAATCCCACATATGGAAGTGACACAGATCTGATTTTTTTTAGGGTGAAAACACTGGAATCGTTAAAACTGCGGTGAAAAGGTCAGATATGGGTCGTGTGAGAATGTAGCCAAACTGTTGGTTACCATGACAACTGAACAGAGGCTGGTGGACAGTTAGTGCTGAGTGATGCCGATTTTTTTAAAATCCTCCATTTCCTCTAAATACCTAAAGCACAGTACTACTACATCAACACACACAATTTCATTGTCTTTTGCATTTTTTACACAACTGAAATGAAATCACTTGCTATATTTTCCCTCTGGTGAAAAACGAACAGGAAAATACTTCCTTCGTCGATTTTGCCGTCCCACTGTTGCTTGACAAATATCTGCAGTGTGGATAATACTACAGCCATCTTCAATGAGCTCATTAAAAATTTAAAATCAGTCCTAGTTGGGAACATGGCCATTGTACGTCGATTGCCAAGACAACAAAAACCTGCAGCTTGGATAAACCAGGTGAGGTTTCATGTGTCTCCCCACCTCACTTCATCTTCACAAACAGACTTCTGCACAATGAGTTTAAAAAAAAAAAAAAAGAAGAAGAAGAAGAAGTCTCCATGGCAGCTAAATTTTAATACTGGTTACACGTTCAAGAACGCTAAAGCCATGTAATCGAATACTAGCCATTCACGGTGTGGTGGTTTGTTTAAGCTGCTGTTGAGACTAAGCCACTGACGTGAGGAGGATAAATACGGGGATTTATTCATGTTTTGTGCTTACAGGAAGCCTCAAAGAATCGACAGGCAAATAAACCAGGTTCATTTGGTCACCAAAACAATACTTTTCATGACTGTAGACGCCTTAATCAGCTGCCGCTCTTCAAAAAAAACTTCACAAAAAAGTGTTAAAATTTAGGCAGAATCTGAAAAAAAAAAAGAAAAAAACTTAACGGCTTTTGCTTTCTGTGTTACGGTTTAAACAAGCTGCTTTGTAAGATATCTGGGTAAGGAGGGCAGCACTAGAGGGATTATGATGCATTTTCTACAGAATGAAATGTCTCTAAAGTTAAAAGAAAAAAACCTTAACCATAATCAAAAACAGATATACCACTTTACGATGTTTTAGGCAACCAATTAGTTCCCTGCTCTGATCTGTGATGGAAATCCAAACACTTCATAAAACACAGTTTCCTTAATCACATGAATAAGACAAAAGGAGTCCAGTAGTTATGGAGAAGCTGTTGTGTTCCTCTTGTACACGCTGTACCTTGTGTGAAATCAGACCGAACAAAAACAAAACGCTCTCATAGGACATCTCTGCAGTCTCCTCCCCAACATTATCGCACAAATATCCAGAAACTTTAGGGTCAGATGGTTCTGATAAGGGCCAAGAAATGCTCCTTCCTCATAGAGGATGTGTGAAGACAAACAGTTCAGGACATTTTGTCAACTTTTTAAACTGGAAACAGAAGAACTTGGACAATTTGAGAGAGCAGAATCCTTAAAACGCAGCTTTGGTTCAAATTTAACCTCTGGGTAAAAATAAAGAGCAGTGACATTTAGCTTTGTGGTAAAAGTTGCAAATAAATAAACTGCGTCATGGCTTGTTAACAGTTTATTGTGATGCAATCTGAACATGTAGAAATTTCTAGTCGCTCTGTTCATAATTTTGCTGACAAGAAACAGACAAAACTTGACTGAACTCAACCACTTTGACAAGCCGATAAATCTTTAGTCCTGTCAAAAAAGACAAAAGTAAAAACCTTCCCATACATCATGTGGACCTTTCCCTGAACTCTCTAAAATATTCAGCAGTTCAGCATTTAATGGTTGAGCTCAGGTTTATTTTATAACAGCCAGAAAGTAAAATATATTCTGAACTGTTTTTTAGATTAAACAATTTATACGTCCAAATGTTCATGCAAATTCTTTGAAGATGTTGGTATTGTAGAGAGTTACGTTCACATGGAACAGTTTATCAAAACATAATGAATTTTAAACAACTTTGAGGAATAAAACTTTACTGTGTAATATTGATTGTGTACGTTTTCCCCCCTTACACATTGCTCAACATGTTCTTTTGTTGAAGGTTTTTCATTACAGTACAATTCATTTGTTTTGATCTATGGCCTGTTATTTTGTATTTGTTTATAGTTTTATTTTGAATTAGCCCCAGGCCTTTCCTCTGATTCAGAGCTCCTTACTGGTGCTGGTTGGAAATGGAGGCAGTTGGCTCTTCAATTTGAGATCCAGCTTAAGATGCACCACTGACTCTCACTCTTTTTGTCACTCTTGTCCAGTCAGCCACGGTTTATGTTAAATAAATCCAATTTTAATGTGTTGCTTCCCTTTATTTTTATGGTTTTGGAGCCAGACCATAAATTGGGGGCTCGTCTGGGATCTGTCGCAGTGACCCATGTATGTTATGCATTTTTAGTTGTTTATGCTGTGGATCCTAGGAACAAGTAGATGCAGGGAACAGAAACTAATTGGGATCCAAATTAAAGTTTAGACTTGGACTACACCAGAAACAAAAAGCAGGACTTATTGTGTACTGCCCCTCTGAACGCGAGTAAAGCTGCTAGATGCAGACTTAAGACATAAATAACACCCTCAGCATGACTGGTGGAAAAAGAAGACCTCTCCTAACAAAACGTCACGTCACCTTGGGAGCGCAGACCGACCGGCTAATTGCATAATCAATACAGAGCCGAGCTGAACCACAGGTGAGACTCGTGCGAGTGGTTTTCCACGCCGCAGCGCTGGGACCAGAGGAGGATGGGTGGGAGAGCGAGTGGGGGAGGGAGGGAGCCACAGATAATTGTTTACTGGAGGCCTATGCACGCCGTCTCCTAGCAACAGCTTTGACGAGCTCCATATCAGGTGTGGCTAACCATGACGGCGTGCATTAGCTTCCAGTTGGCTGCATCCAAAACATGGACACTTGATCTCTCACGAGTAAAAACAGGTAAACGGAGTTAAAGAGGTTCTACCTGCAGGAGTGAATTCAGATAGGAGAATCAGAGAAATTCTTATGGGGAAGTTCAGTTAAAATCTTTTTAAACACGAGACCTACTTGGAGTTTTTTGGCAATATTTCCAACCCAAAGTTGCTTTTAAATGACGTTATGCAATGAGGCAACTGCACTGCAAAAATACTAAATCTTACCAAGTCTTGCACTTGAAATAAGACAAAAATAACTTTTCAGGAAGATAAACAAGCTTGTTTTAAGTCACTATATCTGGAATACAGATGGAAAAAGTACCAGCTCCATTGACAGAACATTTCTTTCCACTGAAAATGGGAAAAATGTGTTACTAATGAAAAAAAATATGCAAGATGTACCTCACTGGAAACTACTTTTAACTTAGAACGGTTGAAATAAGATGGGACTAAGACATTTGAACTAGGAACTAGGCAAAAATACTTGGTAATATTTTGTTTTTGCAGATTTATTATGTGAAAACAATGAAATTAAGTGATTAAGAATTTTATTTAAAATCTGCACAATTGTAATTTTTTTTCAAACACACCGACTAAAAGTGATTAAAATATGTTCTCAGCTTGTAATTAATTATCTTAGTAGAAAACAGGCGATATAGAGGCTGTTTGGTTCAGAAACGGCACAAACAGCAAAGCAGCACATAACTCCGTCTGTTTAGAACGGTTCAAGTCGTTACGTTGCACAAATTTGCTCCTAAAAAAAAAATAAGTGCTTCTCCAAAATTTGCTAATAAAAACCGACACTTCAGTCAATATTTGTTTGTCAAATGAAGTTCAGTTTTGTTTTTCTATCAGCAATATTTCTACAGCACCAACCAATCAGGTCAAGAAAACATTTGATTTGAATTAACAGCTAAACGCTCGTCCAGGAGTTAAATAGGTTTCCGTTTTCAAAGTTCCAACAAAAAATAAATAAATAAATAAAAGTTATTCGTAACTAAGATAAATGCATCATTTCATGCAAATGCATCAGTGGGAACAATTGGATTAAATGATTTCTCGCATAACTGACCTGCCAAGCTACAGATGAAGGAGTTTAATTCCAATTTCCACAGATATCTTCCATATTCTTGTCCTCCAGCAAAAGAAATTAAGAAGCGTGACAGGAGCATAAAGTAAGCATTAAAGGAGCAGCGTGTAGCACGTAAGAGCGCAGGGACAAAAGCCAAGACCAAATACTTTGGGTTTGAGCCAAGAAAAGCTGTTTTCCACAGGTCTGTGCAGGTTAGAAAACAGTTGATTTAATGAAAGGGTAAATGTCAATCTCTCCCTACAAATGAAAGGCTTAGGTGCTTCTGTAAACCTCTGTACGTCTAAATTTAACTGAAAACCTGAGCAATTCAGCTTTTTCTCCAGATTCACTGCAGTCCTGCCTGACTACACGCCTCCGGCAGAGAGAGAGGACGGAGGTTTGACACATCGTCCGAGTCCAGATACAGTTACAGACAGGCTCACGTCAAACGGACGTCCGGTGCGCCGATGTGGCCGGCGGGCGAGGAGGGACAGGCAGAGAAATTTCACCAGCAATTTCATTAGCGACCAGATGGATGTAGGACACGTCTTTCCCCCTCCATTCATGCTCCTGGAGTGCACAAGCAGCACCAAACAACCAAATGGAAACTCAATCAGGCCGGACAGACGAGACCCTGACTTGGTCAGCTGCCTGCCAAACTGGGCTAATGCTTGACGTGACTTCCAGCTAATCAATTAGACACAAGCGACGTTTCAAAACGCAAAAAATGTGGTCATAGCTGCAGCATGCAGCTTCTTTTTCTAATAAGTCTTTTACATATTTGTTCAAACCATCACTAGGTTGTGACAGAATGGAATGAGAGAGAAACTGAAAAATCAAGGCCAAAAACAACCAATCAGAACCAGGAGGAAGGTTTCAGCGTCATGCTGAATGAGCTAAAGGTGGAGAAACGACTTATTACAGGAAAACTGTTTCTGTCGTCACTGGTGGCTATGCTAACTAGCCTTAGCATTCATGACGGGGAAGAAGTTGCATCGTAGCAGAGCGTAAGGTAGGAGAGTGTGATCAGCGCTACGGGTCCAGTCTTCTGGCCGATTAACGACCTTTTAAAAAGCCTGACCTGCCAGGTTTATTTTGATCAACAGCATTTTTTTTCTCGGTCTGAAATGTCACTAATTTTGGCAACAAAGTGACTATTAACTGCAAATGTGCAGACGACCTGGTGGGTCGGTGTATCGGTCAAACCTCTCAAAGAAGAGCAGAAGACAGTGGCTGATTTTTAGATCTTAAATAAATCTTGGGATAAGATCGGCTTATCCGATCTTATCCCAAGATCGGATAAGCCTGAACGTATCGGCCAATCAGAGATCTGAGCAGATAAATCAGCTTGTTGATAAGTCAGTGCACTTTTAGCGTACAACAGCTTGATTGACAGCGCTAAGACCCTCCTCTTGGCTCTGATTGGTTGGTGTTTTTCTGCAGTTGGCGCTGCAGTACCGCCATTTTGTTTTTTCCAGATTATCCATTTTATGCTGTCATGACAAAAAATGTTAATATGTAAAAAATCTTTTACTAAAGTTACATACTGTAGCTTTAAGACTGTTTTGCATATCCATACTCAAAAAAAATATGATGGATTAACACAAACCAGTGATGACCAATGTTTCAGGATCACTACAGGAAATTAAAACAATAAATGGTTTTTTATGCCCATCAGGACTTCATGATTTAAAATGTTTGCTGCAAATCAATCAGGAAAACCTTCAATTTCCTAATTAAACTCCGACAATATCCGTAATGCATCTTAGACCTGGATACGACGAGGCCTGTTAATTCATCACATGGCAAATTAAAACAAGCCCAATAATTTCCATTTCCCTGATTTATCGTGTTCCTCATTTCTCCCTTTCGACCAAAAATTGGATGATAAAACTTTTCAGTCTGATGTGTCAGCCGAACATTTATGGAGACTTCCATAATTCATTATATTTGTCGTTTCATTTATTTTGGATACTTAAAATGTCATTAGAATTTAAAGTTTATCCATCTTTGAGAAAGTATTCTTCCTTTATTGTTATATTCACTGCAAAAACGGAAAATCTTACCAGGTATTTTTGGTCTAGTTTCTAGTACAAATATCTTAATTCACTTGAAAGAAGACAAAACTAACTTTTTGGCAAGATATAAGAGTTTCTTTTAAGTCAATAATTTCTTATCAATGAGAAAAATACTGGTTCCAATGGCAAATTATTTAACTTGTAACAAGACATTTTTCCTATGTCATAAGTGAAATAATCTGCCAATGCAACCAGAGCTTTTTACTTGTAAGTTAGTACATTTGAAATAAGACAAAACTAATATAGTTGCACTAGAAACTAGACCAAAAATACTTGGTAAGATTTTGTGTGTTTGCAGTGAAAAAGGTCTCAAAAACAACAACATCATCATTTATCACTAAATTTGTTAGCTACAGCCCAAGTTCAAACATCTCCATCAATAAAAGCATCTCTAGTCGAAACAAAACAATTCCTGCTCCGCTGTATTCCCGGACGTCTCCTGAAGTCTGCTCCAAGACGGCGCGCCTCGCCCGTTAGCTGGCCGGATGACTCGGCTAACAGCACACTGCATCTTTGTCTCTGGAGTGAGGACAGCAACGACGCCACGGCCAGTGACCCCCACAAGCTTGTTGTGACATCTGGCACTGGAATAGTGCAACGTTATCAGCTGGGACACTTAACAGAAGGACAACACACCAGAATAACCCTCTTCACCTCTGCCTCCAGGCGTCTGCCAGGGAGCCAAACAACAGCCTTCTCAGCGGGCTGCTTCTCTGAGCAAGGCGAGGAGTTAATCCACAGAAAGCAGAAGCTCAGGTGGTGAGAAAAAAAAAGAAGAAGAGGAAAAACACCTGACTGTGTAGACGGCAGCCTCATTGCTTTAACATATGGCCTTTAGTGTTTGAAATTACACCTCTTGGCATTTTCCCCTGAAGCTAAGAAATGTGTTAACAAGGCAGTTGGTTCAGAATGGGATCTGCTATGGAGACAGACGTGTTCCTGTCAAGAAACCTCGTAAATATGATATTAAAACTCAGTAAACCAGGATTTGAAAGTTAAAATAGAATTGGGGCTCACCTAAGATTGCAGCTCATTGGTCAATAATATGTAATTATTGATTAGTTTTGTTGCTTTATATTAAAATACAGCCAAATTGGTGGCGTGATATTTCCTGTTTTATCCACAGTTTTCTCTCCTCGTCGTCGTTTATTAATTTTTAAGAACATTAGCGGGACCTTTAACTGCAGCTGCGGCAGTTACTCAACAGGCTGTTGCTAGGTAACCAAGGAACGAGAGGGAGTTGCTAGGCAACCAAAGAGTGAGAGAGATAGTTGATCCCAAACAAGCGTAGTTAGCCATGACAGGTTGAGCAGCTAAAAGTTCAGTGAAATTATTGAATATCAGACATATTATTTATTGATAGTCTATCACAATATTGATTTATTGTCCATCCCTAACTAAAATAATTATTGATAATCTAATTTTTGACCTAACAAAGTTAAATTTTAAGTAGAATAATCTTCATATTGGTGTTGGGCACTTACCTCATTTGTTTATCACGATAAATTTAAAATTTTTATTTACTATTGTCACGACAAATTCCAATTATTGACATTTAAAGGAAACCCTAAAACTACCCAGATCATCAGGATTGTCGTTTTTACTGTTTGTTCAATAAAAGTTGCATCAATCAATTTGAAAGAATAATTAAGTGCAGTTTAGCGATACAAATTATACTTTTCTATTTGACTGGTGTCCCAAACAAGCCCATTACAATAGGAATGTTTTTCAAGAGCAGCATTTGTGTTCACACACACCTCTACATGTTCCAGTTGAAAACACAATAAGTAGCTTTAAAAACTTAACAAATCTGCAGCTACGAAGCGTAGATTCATGTCGTCTCCCTGAGCCAAGATCATCAGCTATCACTCATCCACAGTCAAACAAGCTTAATTGCCCTGAAGGGGCCACCAGGGGCCACCTGGCACCCTCAGCAGGAGAGGAGGAGCAGGGGGAGGAGAGGTGTCAAAACCAGCCAGAACCACCGCCGGCAGGCATCGCTCACTTCAGCTGAACGCATGATTCAACCTTATGGGATAATGTCAGCCATTCATCATGCTTTTTTCTTCCTGGTTTATTAAATGGAGCATCCAACACCTAACAGCAGGCGCACCTCACTCTCACACACCTGTGAAAGCTCGTCAGTTTGCTCCTGCTTTGCATATAAAACAAAATGAGTAGGTAAAAAAAGAACTGTCTTGTATTTGGAGTGAAATACGGTTGGGTCCTCCTGAACGTGGAAGTAAAAAAATGCGTCGACGTGACAGTTTCTCCACAGAGCTTGTAGTTCCCCGCTTTGATAAAGATCTCAGTAGGAAAACACTTTCTGATTGCTCCATCATGGCCCCAGCAGGTGCAAACTGGTGAACCGGAACAACCCTGAGAGTTTTATTTGCCCATATAGGGGCAAGTTTAAAATATGCAAAAACACAGCAACAAAGCTTACAATAGTCCTACACTTAAACATCCAAACATTGTTTCTCCAGCAAAACAAAATCAATCAAAATCAGACAGTTAATATCCACATTAAGGAGACATTTGGCATCAATCTCATGGTGTAAAATGAGTTTAATGTAGCTAAAATTAATGAAAATTCAGCTTATGGTCAACTTAAAAATGCATCTCAAGAAGGTGCATGGATTTTCAACTCCAAAATAAATTTTCAACTGCAAAATGCAGATGTTTTTTTGGATATGCAGTCGCCATTGAAGGAATAAATTAGAAATTATCCAACAAACATGCAACGAAGCTTGCAATAGTTCATCAAATGTCGTCTGTTCCTGAAATCAAATCGTTTCTCAACCAAACACTTGATATCCACTTTTGGCATCAATCTCATGGTGCAAACTGAGTTTTATGTTGCTGAAATTCATGACTAAACATCCCGAGAAGGTGCATGCATTTTCAACTTCAAATAAAAATGCATTTAGCCGCAACAATGCATTTTTTTGATAAGTAGTCTCTATTGGAAATTATCCAGTAAACATGAGAATGTGCACACAGACATTTGATGCTCCAACTGGTTTTGAAATTCAGAAAATAACCAACATTTGGAAAGAATCCATTTATCCAGCCATCTAAAAATAAATCCACTTCAGAGTGAAGTGTGATTTCGCTTCAGGTGTGCACAAATGACACTTCTTAAAAATAAAGGTGTCAGGAGAAGCTCACTCACCAGCCAGGCGAACTGGAAGGGAATCACGATCTTTCCGGCTTCGTCGCTCTTCGCGTTGTTCTTGGCGGCCTGGAAAGAAAACGTATTCCCGCCGAGGACCGGCGTAGCTCCGGCTCCGAAGGTGCAGGCCCCGGTGGTGGTGACCTCCATCTGGTACTCCTTCAGGCACACTCTCAGGTAGGTGTCGCACTCGTCCCGGGTGCAGCGCAGGTCCTGGGGACTCCTGGGGCCGTCGCAGCACTCCCCGTCCGCCAGCTCGCCGTTCACATTCTCCACGGAGATCAGCTGCAGCTCAAAATAGCCGGTTGACTGGGACACCTGGAAACAACGAGGCCAAAATTAAATGCAGTGGGGTGGCGCCCCCCTCTTCACTCCTTTAGAGAATTAAAAAAAAAAAAAACCAGACCACAATAGCATTTGTGCAGCTAAAAAAAAGCAGTCGCGTCTAGAAAGTTGTCAAGGTGCAATCAGATCATGGGAAAGACGCAAAAGCTGATTTTTATTCATTTATATAAATAGTATCGGTACTAGACATGAATTTTTAAAGTGGTTTGACAGGACTTGTAGCTTAAGTGTTCAGACGGTGATAATTACAGAGAACACTCATAAAAAACATGGACACAGGAGCGCAGAGCCAGAGGTGGGGCAGGAAATTTATACAGGTTGGCACCACTTGGGTGGCAACATTGGTCTAAAGTCAGGCAGGTGGCCAAACTGGGAGCTTTCATCCTTCCAGTTGCTTCAATTTACACAAAGGCTTTCACAACAATCTCATAAATAAAACGTTAATACCACACAAATAAATCAAAACCTCAGTTTATTGGGCATACAGAGTAATTTGTGGGGCACTAAAACCAGGTGTGGGTTGGTGATTGCTCATCCCAACGAACATATTATCCAAACTTGTCTTCTCATCTGCTAGATTCATACTGGTTCCATTTATTTCCATGTAGGTTGTGCGTCTAGATTGGGGTCAGGACATTTATAAGCCCCCCTTGGTGGCGCCAGATGCATAACTGGTCTCACTGGGTCCAAATTAAGGGCAATAATGAGGCTTCTCCCCCCCCATCTCAGCATGAATGAAGCAGGTGAGCACGCAAATTATCCACCGCAGCGGCCAATTGATGCAAAGCAGCAACTTCCAACTTGTGCGGCGACACTTTGCATGCAGGGATTTCACACCAGCAGCTCCATTAACCGCGGCTGCAAACCTCAACCGCGATGCAACTTCCAACTTGTTCCGTCCGGGCCTCATTGTCACCCGCAAATAACTGAGATTAAGAGGGAGAATCCGAGAGGGACACGGAGAGCAGCCGCTACCAGCTCCCCGGACCGGAGTCTTGTCATGGTAACACGATCACATGCTCCACAACTGAAGGGCTACGCAATTCAATTATCGATTAATGTGACGCGAATATGCAGCAAATCCATCTCAAACCCACGCCCACCAAGTTTCATCTCGTTTAATTTATTTACAGAGGAATATATATATTTTTTTTCCCCAAAAAGAGCGTGCCTGTGTGCAGGGGAGGGGGGATAAAATCAGAGTCTCCTTACCTTCGTCCATAACGTCAACAGCAGGCACACTATTGGGAGGCAATTCCTAATCCTGGTGCGGTTCCACATGCCTCCGATTAATTAGAGTGACATGTGAGGGAGGGAGGGAGGACAGAGAAGCGATAAGAAACGGACAAACAGCCGCGGAGCCGGCGACCAGTCCCTCCTCTGCTGACATGCAAATCCACAATATTTCACATGCGCTGCCGTCCTCTCCGCCGTGGCAGATCCTCACCGAGGCATTACGGATTGCGGCGCACTGATGGCTCCACGCACGGCAGCGTCCCTCCGTCAAATCTCTCCACACAGCAACTGAGATGTTTCGCAGTCACAGCCTGAGGAGAGGATGTCTGCTTTGATTGGCAGCTCCGCAAACCATTTACAAATTGGCCTGCAGGCAGTCTCTGAGCCAACCGGATTAGGGGGCGGACAATAGTATAATAAACCCCCCCTCCTCCTCCTCCTCTTCCTCCTCCTTCTCTTCTTCTCCTCCTGTACCTCCTCCTCCTCCTCACAAAACTTGGATTTCTGTTCTATTGAGCTTCACTTTAGACGGCGCGCAAACAAAGCGGGGCTCGACTTTAATTAAACGCTGCTGCAAAGGCGTCACATTTCTTTTAGTTCATGAACTAAAACAAGTTGATATAAGTTATTTTAGATGATTATGACAATATAAAATGAATAGCCCATAGCATAGTATGATAGTCTACTAATATATTTGTTGAAACTCTTTAATTTATTGCAGTTTAACTTAAAATTATATATTTTCTAAGCGATTAATTAGCGTTAAAAGGTCAAATTGCCCCTTAAAAACCAGCGCTTACAAGCAATGGAGTTGCAGCAGTTTAGAGCGCCCTCTACTGTCCATGCAACTTTAAGACATACGTGATTCCATTATGACCACTGACAGGTGAAATGAATAACACTGATTATTTTTATTAACACAGCAGTCTATTTGTTTTATTTTGCACTTTAAAAACGCGACAACATTGAAAGAAATCTAAAAGGAAACAAAACAGCTGATTTTAAAAATGCAGAAATGCTCAATTCTACCTGGAAATATCACAAAACTATAAAATTAAACAATCTGCACAATTTTTACATAATTTCAGTGGATTTAGACAACTGCAAGCAGCTGGACACGAAAAGCAGACCGATTATAAGTTAATATTACATTATTTATAAGTAAGTTTCCATCAAAAGACATTTTCTTTTAAATTGTCCCATAACGGTTTGCAACTATTTATCAAATAAAAACTTAATTGTGCTTATAATAAAATAGAAAATGCAGATTATTTATCTGTCTACATCAACATGAGTCTGAATGCAAGTTAAATGTATTTTTTATAATAAAAATGGTTAAGATTTTAAATCGTTTTTAAGTTTATTTTAGGAATGAGAATTGCTTTATATTGACAGTTAAAATAGATGAAGATAACTAAACTAAGGAGTAAATAAAGCAGAAAAAAATTGAGAATAAGAGATTTCAGAGTCAATATTAATATTTGTGCGTAGAAAGCAACAGCAGGTTAATTTACAAGTTAAATCAAAGCATTGAAAAATGTGGAAATAAAAGCTGGGAGGTTATTTGCAGACAGCAGCATTAATTAGAGAGCAGCAAGTTATAAAGTCTAACAGCTACTGGGAGGAAGGATCTGCTATAATGCTCCTTTACGCACGTAGGACGCTGCAGAAAGGTAAACATCCAACTCTAAGTTTTTATCCCCATGAAAATATATATTTTTTCTGAAACCGTATTTAAATAGGTTTTCAGTTAAAATATTCCATTAAAATGGCATCAATTTTACCATTTTGCATGTTGGTTATCCTTGTCACGCTGAATTTTGGCCAATTAAGCTTCAACTATAATCCTCTCTGAACCTTTGACTGTTTTTCTTCTAAAAAAATAAAAATAGTTGAGCCAATTTAAATGTATTGATGCTCCGATATTTTCTGGAATATTAAGGTCAGGTCATTCCAGGATTAACAAATTCTGGATTATATAAGGTATTTCTCCACGTTCCCACCATCTGAACCAAACTGTTCACCTGGGAAGTTCAGAAACAAACCAGGAACTGAAACCTGCAGAAACATATTCATGTCATCCAGGACCAAGACAAAACTCCAATAAATAAAAATTCAGTTATTTAGCCACATTGACAAGAACTATAGCATGAAGGAATCAGATTAGGGCTTTAAGGCTTACGAGGGATACATCAGGCAGCGCTGAAGTTTAAAGTTTATGTGTTAGAAGCAGGAAATGGGCCCACATGCGGATCAGAGTGAGTTTTACAAGGACCAAGATGCTTCAACTTCTGGGTCAGAATGTTTCCAAAATTACAGCTCTAGTGGTTGAATATCTATCAAAAACAGTCCAATGAAGAAACAGTGTTGAACTGGAAACATGACTGGTCAAGGCTAACGGATCACAGATGAGCCAGTGCAGCTCAGTTGCTAAAGAAGCTAATGCTAGTTCTGACAGAAAGACGTCGGATACGTCTTGGCAGCTTGTTGTGCATGTGGGTTCGCTGGAGGAATGAGCTGTTTGAGAAATGTTCCCGGGTCTTGGTAGCTTTAACCCTCACTGCTGCAGAACAAGAACACCCTTTGTTGTTTAAAAGTTTTAGCACCACAGTGGTGTTTATTGAGCAGTAAATAGGGTGGAGAGAGAAGGAGAAGACATGCAGCTAATGATCCGAGACCAGAACTTAAACCCAGAACCGCATCAGTGACTAGAATCTACCCATGATGCGTGTTGACTACCACCGGAGCCACTCACTGCCCCGAGCACACCCTTTTGTGGCAACCGTGTTCCCTGTTTAGCATATAAGAGACGCAGTAAAAGTTCAAATGAGAGGTGACAAGAAAATCCACAAGAAAATCCACCGCAGACAAGAAAATATTCAGACCCAGAAAGAGTCAAATTTGCACCTTTAAGAGGCCGACATTGTACCATCTACAAGAAAACACTGCAGTCTATATAACAAACTAATTTATGTAAAAACATAAAGGAAAAACTCCAGTTAGCTTTTAAAGGCCATTTGTGGCTCCTGATTACAGTTAAAATTGGTGCAAATATGACCCTCAAGTATGTTAATCGGATGCAGATGGACACTTTTCGTAATTCTTAAAGATGAAAAATCCATGATAAGTTAATATCTGAAATAGAAAATGAACAAATTAATGAATTTTTTCTTTTATTTTTATTTGATGCCTCAAATATCCAGCAATGTTTTACTCAGAAACTCACTGGGACTAAACACACTGAAGGTTTTAAAACAAAACTATAATTTTTGTTGCTGGAAATGAACTCAGTCAAGAGACAAAGAAAATAGAAAACGACTGGTTCAAAAAAGTTAAATAAATGTAAACATTGAGGAAAATGTCATACTAATGTTGGTTTATGTAAGAATCAAGTTTATTTGTAAAGCACATTTCAGCAGCAAGGGGCTTTACATAATAAAAACAGTCAACGATTTAACAGACGTTACATTTTGATGTGATCATACACGCCAAATATGTTGGTCAATGTTTCATTTATTATGGTTCAACAGCAACTCTAAACAGGTGGGTTTTGGTTTGAAGGAACTCAGTGTTTCAGCTGATATAATTCACAGTAACACTATTTTGGTGTTTTTTAATGGAGAGAAAATCTTAATTTTGGTCCTTGAGGACTTTCAACTTCAGGATTTTGGCAAAAAGTTTGCACACCACTGGCATAGATTCTTAAAATATGTCATTCTCTACAGTAGAATCCAATCGTAGGTGATATTTTTCCGGATGTCCCTGTGCAGGATGAGAAGCTGCCAATCAAAGAGGAGGTGACAGCCGCCCTCCCTTCTCTCTGCATGTCACTGTCTCGCTCTCATCAGCCGACTGCCAAACGTCAGATAGGCCCCAAAGGATGCTGCAGATAGCCTGAGCCGCTGCAGACGCTTGGACTGGAACGTTTCACAGGCGCATGTAAGTAGGCTTAAGGCGGATCGCACTTAATGAAGGATCTTAGGTAGTGAGGGAGATGATGTGTCAGTGACAGGGTTATGACAAGTTTTGGGTTTGTCTTTACAGTTTGCCTAATTCATTTTAGTTTTTAAAGTGTGCTTGCTAGTTTTTATTAGCTAATGTTCATCTTTAGTTTAGCTTTTATTAGTTATAACAGTAGTTTTAGTTTTTTCATACTTTGGTTAATTTTTAGGTGCATGATTCAAAAAGTATTGTACTCTGATTATGTATAAACTGATTGGGTCATAAATACTCAACAGCAGGTTCATCTTTTCAAAAATGTATTAAATTATTGTTGAACAACCAACTGACTGGTGTTTTCTCCCAACTTTCGCAGTAGCCATTTTTCACCTGGACTAGCCTGGAGGGCCGTAATTTGCCGACAGCTGACGTAAACTGGTTCACATCAGTTCGAAAAATAAAGTCAAAAACACGAAAACGAAGGATATTATATTTATAACTTAGGTTGTTTATAAACATACTATATAGGTCCAGATAGTTATGGTTTTTCTTCAATATAATAGCGGCAGGCAGGCAGGTTGTGTTAGCCCTTCCGACGTTAGCAGCGTCTCCACAGCTTCTCCTCCCGCCTGGCTTAACAGAGAACATCCGGGTACATTTCAAAATAAGAGTATTGTATAAAGCACATCGTTTTATTGAATTAACCCTAGTCATTTTTCAGAAATGTTTATAAGAAAGGAGAGCTAAATGTTGATACCTTGCCATTACAATAAAGACAAAAGTTTGTTTTGGTTACTAAAATAATCATCATCAGCAGCTGAAATAAAAAAGACGTTTAAAAAAAAAACATTATTTAAAAAAAGTTACTTAAACTGGCTTTTAGGCAAAGAAATTGTATCCTTAACTTCTTAATCAATTTTTATAGCAATCACCACAGATTATTTCTGTAAGTTTCAGAAAGATTTCTGCTCCTGGAACTAACCAATCAGTTTTTAGTTATTTGTTTATTTAGTTTATTTGATAGGTTAAAAACACACATTTACATAGAAAAACTTGACAAGTGTTTATATTTCAAAACAGACCTGCATAAAGCGCATTTTGCATCCCACACCGGAATTTGTTGAGACCGTTTCTCCTTCCCGTTCTGGTATGACTCCGCCATCTTGTTTCTATCAACGGCACCGTTTAAAGATGACCAGCGGCGCCCTCTTCTGGATGGCGGCCAACTACAACACTGGCATTACGTAAAATCGAAATTATTTGTTAAAATTTCCTGGTAAAACCTCATTATTTAAAGAAATTGTTACACATTTCTTTCGTGACTGATGGGAAATTCAGCTTTATTAAGTATTATTCTCATGTCATGGTAAAAATGATATGCAAATTAACACAAAGATTAGTTTCTCTGTGCTACTATTATGTTATTGGTAGCTTATTTTTTTATCTTACTATCATTAGTTTTATTTTTCTCTGTTTTTTATTTTTATTTATTGTTATATAACACAGATTAATAATAATTTCTAGGTGTACATTGACAAGGAGTTGGTAATTATTCTGATGTTGTATGTCTGGTTGTTAATTACAATTCTCATTATTACTATTATTATTATCCATAGATTTTCTTGTCTTGCTACGTGTTAGTTTGTGACCATTTTGTTTATGTAATATAATTTATTTGTTGTCTCTTTAGCCCAATCTAGGTACATGAATATTATAACATGGTTTCAATTACAAATTTTTGGTTTATTGAATTGGTAAGAATTATATTTCATTAAATTGAAATAAGGGGTAGGATTAAATAAATATTCACTTCTTCCTACACCTTGTCAAACAGAAAAGTAGTGGTAAACAAATCATTTTGTTCTTGGTTACATATACACATGTTTTCTCTGTCCTACTGATTGCTTGATTGAAATAAATTAAATCAAATAAAGACCAAAGCATTTTTCTAAGAATTTAATCTTTTTTTTTGATCTATTAAAGCTGCATAAGAACATGTTTCTAATAACTTCAGATTTTATCGTCTTTAATGAGCCTCAGCTTTATCCCATCATATCTGTAAAGTCACGAAACACTAATATTAGCAGCAAACTGGTGCATCCCCTGAATCCTAACACCTACCACAGGGCCTGGGGCTGCGTGTGCCTACCTTGTCTTTCTGTTTGCACACACCGCATGCGCCGGGTGAGGAGTGTGCATGTGTGTCGAAGGAGAGAGGATTATGAGTGGGAGCACTGTGGGGGGTGCACCAGCCTCCAGGGGGGGAGGTGAAGTGGATTTCTTCTCTCATCCATTTTTCATGGCTCTTCTCCTTTCAGATCTGCAGCCTCTGTACATACGGCTGACGGGTCGATTCTCTTTTATCTTTAAGCATCTTTTGGGGACTTCTCCACATGTGTCTGCTGGTGTGATGGAGGCAGGGATGGGTCAAGGTCGAAGCCCGCTGTTTTTAATCAAGCTCTAATGGCCACTTCACATCACTGCCCACAAAGACGACGCTCGATTGCTGATGTTTTCTCGTTTTTAATTGGATCGGGAAGCTTCATCAGCTTCCTCTGATGGTCACAGGATACCAAGTTCTAAATATTTTAGTGAAATCTATGTTTTCTGCACGGCAGATGGTTGCAACTGAAAGGAATATTATGGCGGGCGTGGATAAACGGTACTGTTTAGTAGCAGTTTTTGTCCCCAGTGGGTTAATTCACACACATATGTCCTTTGAAAGGGGCTAAATATTTAACAATATTTGCTTCTGACCTCTAAAATTCACTCACAAAATTTAATAAAGTGTTTCTGGTGCAAATATCTTAGTTTGCAAGAAATAAGTCAAAACTAATTCACAAGCAACTTTCCGGCAAGATACAGGAGCTTCTTAATTCCTTAAACTTAGTTTATAAATCATGGATTACATAGCGACAACAGAACAGGAATCGAACATGGAGAACCAACATTTAGCTTCATGTTGTACAAATCTAGAACTTTACCGGAGAAATGGCTGAAATTCCAGGTGAAGCACTTTGGGGAGATGAAAACTGAACAACTGGAACCAACATTTAGTTTTATAATCAAACATGGAGAACCAACCAACATTTATACTTTTAACACCGGAGACCTGGAGAAACCCGTTAGTTTACAAATCTACAACAAATTTACCATCTACTTAACAACCAGAACAAGAATCAAACATGGAGAACCATATATGTTCCACTAAGAATTAATCTATTTTTGATCTTTAATTATGTATTTAAACATGTATGTAAACCTTCAATATCAAAAATAAACATACAAACCAAAATCTGAACATAGTTCTGAATCCCAAAGCCAAGCAAATAGTGCAATCCTCAACTTCCAAAAGATGTCAACCGAGTTCCTAACTTACCAAATATGCTGGAATATGAAACAAAACATGGATTAAAAATATGACAGAAAGAAGAGGCTTGATGCTAACGGAGCATCAAGTCCTTTTTGTTTCCTACATTCTTTTTCTGAATATTGCCATGTATCTGGATCAGGGCTGTGGAAATCACATTGTAACATTTTATGTTACTTTTGCCCTGATGTTGCTGTCTCCTTTTATTTTTAGTTTTTTTCTATGTAAGTCAGAAATTAGCATCTAGAAATGAAATTTTACGGCTCTACAATTGCCTTCAAGTGGTCAAATAATGATTTGTGAAAAAAAATCAGAAAATATGATAATGCGGTCAGTTCCACTTTCAGATTGAGGAAAATGTATAAATGTCTGAATCAAACCACAAATTACTGCCAAAGCATAATTGAACTATTGTGATTTAAACATTTCAGTGAAACGGTTAAGAATGAGTACATGAATGAAAATGGTGCAAAAAGAAAAACATCAGCTGGATAAACTGAGTCCAAATCAACTTTCATGTTTTTATTTCTTCTTCTATCTTCACCTCAAGCTTTATTGCATTAGATTTTTAGATAAATTTACTTTACACATCTTTATTAGAGGGTGTCGGTGATGGTGGGGGTAAAAACTTTTAAATATTTATCATGATTTAACCTGAAAACATTTGATCAGACATTATAATCAGTAGGTTGTTGGTTGACTGCCAGCTCTAGCCTCTCACAGTGGTAAAGATTACTTTAGTACTGCTGCATTATGTTGAATTTCCATTGGTTTATTTGGAGGTATAAGAGGTAAATTTATGATTTAACTGATAACTTCTGATTTATTTAACAAGCAACTCCGGTAATCTGCAAATGCAGATAAAAAACAGAAGTCATTCTGGCTTTATCCTCCTCTATGACCTCTGAAAAGAAAAAATGTATTGTAGCAACAACTGTTGGTCTAAGTTCAAAGAAACTCTTAACGAACGGTTTTAGAGCTTGGCAATAAAAAGCCAAGGTGTGCACCGTACCTGACAGCTGAGGAATGCAGCTTTTCCAGCACGGCTGCGGATAAACAACCCTGTCGACACAAAGGTTGTTGGCCAGTCGCAACGATTCAGCGTGTTGTGGAGAAAGTGAACGCAGAAGAAGAGTTTTCCTGCAGCAGGTCTAATTAGCGCAACACGATGCGAGGAAGCCATGAAATTACAGTGATGATTACAGTTAACCCACGTTGTTTTAAATTTTATCTGTTTTCCATTATTACACATCAGCCATTTAAAATCTGGATCAGGTGTTAGATTTGCACATAGTAAAATCGCTAGGACAACTGAGATGTGATATTCTAAAGACCGGTTGGCAATGAATTATATTTAAGTGTTTATGAAAAGCTCGGATCCGACATAATGGGTGCGTCCACACTGCAGCCTGAAGTGACCCAATTCTGATGTTTTTGACGTAATGGGACCTGTATCCGATCTTTTCATGGCAGTGTGAACAGCACAGATCAGATTCTTTTTCGAATCTGACCCATATCCGATACGTATCTGATTCAAATGCGACCTAACATTCAGGCCGCATTCATCCAAACTGAACGTCACTGTTTCTCAACAAATCTCACTATTCTGCGTCCTGATATGCGCAAGTGGGAAGAAAAACAACAACCATGACGGATAATATGAGGATTAAGTTGTTAATATGCTGCTCCGGCCGGATAACAACTTCAAATATGTAAGCTAAGCTCCACCGTTAGCCTCCATGTTTACTTCCGCAAACACTGAGCACTTCTTCTTTTTATGGCGGTTGGCAGAACACTGAGAACGCTGACGCTATGGCGCCCTCTGCTGCGCATGCGGGACACTTTCAGGTCGTTTGCCCGTTTACACTGCAAACGGGCAAACGTTTGCAGTGTTTGCCCGTAAACACTGCAAACGTGTGTTTGCAGTGCAAACGTGCAGTGTGAACGGCCCAGGCAAAAAAATCGGAATTGCCAAAAAATCGGAATTGGGTCACTTCAGGCTGCAGTGTGAACGAACCCAATGAGTGTCGGTCCATTCTGACCCAATGGCAACTCAGGCTTTTGAACTTTAAATGACGCCACGGCACAATGGCTGCTTCCTTCCAACTGTTATCCGTTTGTTTTCACCTTGTTGACGTTTCATGCTCACATTATCACAACTGATGGTTTAACCGTTCTCTAATCTACTCAAAATCATCTGCAAAGAAATGTACAGGAGAGGATTAGGGCCAAAGAAGAAGAAGATGACTTTTACTCTGAGTTCAGACTGAGATCTTCTGAGATTGAAGGCAGAATTCTGAAATTAAAGTCAGATTTCTGAGATTAAATGTAGAAATTTGGAGGAAAAAGTCAGAATTCTGAGAAAAAAAATTCAGAATTAAAGACAGTTTTTTTTAGTGCTCTTGATCCTCTTCTGTAGAAAAGCGGTTGTGACAACCAGCAGAGTTTGAGGTTTTACCGAAATGCTTTTTCAGGCTCAAACATAAGGACTAGAATCCTGATGATAACAGGAGTTTACAGGATAACGTACAACTAAATTACAATAATTAAAATTTGAATTAAATTTACCAAAGTGATGCATCATCCTTCCACTGATCCCTCATATTCAGTTAACATGAATATGAGGGAAACAACTTATTGGTGCTAAAATTCAATGTTATGTCTGTAAAACATTTGGGTGCATTTGGGAATCATGTGTCAGAATCCGGATCAGGTTGTGTGAGGAAAGGCCGTTTCCGCCGTGTGAGACGTGCAGCCAACACAAACCCCTGTTTTACCCTCATGTTCTGCTCCGCTGGAAACACCGCGCGCGTTTTTGTCTCTGCTCAAGCTCAGACTTGGCCCAGTTCAAGCTGCTGCCGCTGCGACGAAAGAGAAAACTGAAAGACGTTTACAAACCGACTGGAAATGAGTCGCTGGGCTCTAGGAAACCTGAACCTCATCCTGTAACCACACACACAATTATTCATAAGAAAGGACAGAAATAAAGCAGAGTGGAGGTGTTAACCGGTAGGATGAGTTATTGACATTTTAAAGTGATGGTCTTGATTTTCCTGTTTAGGTTTGGGAACCTTTAGCCTTGCAGATAGCAAAGGAAAAATGACGAGTTCTCTGAAAATCACTCTGAGTTTAAGAGGGTATGGATATTTATGCATGTAAACAACATGAAAAGAAAATAAATGACTAAGATGCTTTGAGATTAAAGAGAAATTTTGAGAAAAAATTCTGAATTCTGAGAAAAAAAATTCTGAATTCTGAGAAAAGAATCTGAAATCTGGGAAAAAAGTCAGAATTCTGAGAAAGGAATCAAATCTGGGAAAAAAGTCAGAATTCTCAGATGAAAGAGAATCCGACTTTAATTTCATAAATTTGACAGATTTCATATTGAATCTTTCAATTCTTATTGAATCAATGCACCACAGATCTGGAAAAAAAAAACTTACAGAAAAACAGCTGAAACACTGACTTTCTTTAAATGGAGGCTAAAATCTCCACCTGTTCAGTTAGTTTTGAACCATAATAATGTAAAACTGATCAACATATTTGACGTGTACTGATGGTTTTAGCGACAAAATGAAGTGACTGTCACTGGTTTTCACAGTTGTTGACTGTTTGGTGTATTTGTGATGTTTGTATGTCATCATAAAAATGTGAATAAACTTGATTTGACTTTTAAAAAATCCCTTTTGGCAAAAAAAGGCCAATATTTTAGGAAGGTTAACTAGTTGCCATATGTAAAAGCATATAAACCACATATGTTGATAAAGACATCCCAGGTTAAAACGCGCAGCCTCTTGCCTTGTGTTTAGGATCTGATTTGCATACAGATGGCGTGTGGCCGCTGGAATCGTCCCGGCTTTGTGCTTCTCGCTGCAAAGGTAGTTATTGGATCTTGACTTGAGCATCAAAGGGGCAGCAGGTTTTAGGCCCCACCTGTGAATGGAGTGCATTCAGAAGGAGAGGCCTGGTAATCCATCTGCTGCAGAGACACACTCACACACATCCAGATGGTCTCTGGAGGCCTCGGCCATCCCGTGTGTCCAGTTACAACATGAAAGCAGCGGAGAGGCAATTTAAAGAAAGACCCATCCGCCCATGTCCGCCGCCCACACAGGAACGACGCAAACTGTTGATCACCTCAGGGATGAGCCTCATTAGAGATGTAACAGAGTAAATGACCGGCTCTGCTTCGGAAATCAAACTCCATCCTGATGTTTGCTCTCTCTCTGAAATGCTCACCTTAAATCTGCTGTGATAAATATCTTCATGTTGGATCAGATGTGTTGCATGAAAGGCAGGCTGCAGTTTCATTCAGCTCCAAGGAGCGTATTAGTTTCAGCTCATTGATCACCAGCTGCCCTGCAGCAGCAAGAAGAAGGAAGGTAGCAGCAGAGCGGAGCGCGGCGGCTGCCGCTCACCGGACAGATGAAGCCCTGAGGTGAACCATCCACAGAGTTAGCTTTCACTCGTTCACACGAGAATACGACGGCGGGTTAAAGGGATGAGTTATGATACAAAAAACCGGGAGGACATATCCGCCAAAACATCTCCAATTAAAAATAAATAAAAAAATCTCAATTTTCTGAGTGTGAAAAGTCAAACATTTGCTAGAAAAAGCAAATTTTCCACATACAAAACATGGAAATCTCAGAGTTTGAAAAGTCAAAATGTTTTCAATTTTTGAAGCTCAGACAATTTCCAAAAGTTAATTTTTTTTTCTCCAACATTTCTGAGGTCAATCTCAAAATTTCTGAGTACATTTTTGGTAAATTTTCAACTTTTCAAATTGAAAAATTTTCCAAGTTTTTATTTGAAAATTTCTGAAATTAATCTCCATTTTTTAAATTTTTATTAGCAAATGTTCAACTTTTTAGACGCAGAATTTTACGAGTTTGTTCTTGAAAATTTCTGAAATTAATCTCCAATTTTTTATTTTTTTCAATCAATTTTTCAACTTTTCAAACTCAGAAATGTCCAAGATTTTTCTGGGAGATTTCTGAGACCAAATTTTCCAGCAGTCATGCATGACCTCATACGCTGCTGTATGAGAACAACCTCATCATATCAAAGTATTTTATTTCCAGTCTTGCATGTAGAGAAAGCAGTAACAGCAATTATTATCTTCTCATGTCCACAAAAATAAAATATCTAAAAAATAAAACTTAATATTGAAGGTAAAATTAAGTTTTAACTTCTTTTTTACACCAACTGGAGTAAATAATTGGTGTGAATTTCAACATCTTTCTTTTAATTTTTTAAATTATGATTATTTTTTAAGTAAAAAAAAAAAAAACGCTCCAACTTTAGCCCGAACCTGTTGTTCCTGTTCACTTCTCGTCTTATTGACTCTCAGTGGTGATGAGTTCAAAAGCTTCACGTGAACATAAAATAAAAACCTGCCATCTTGTCTGTTGTGTTTCGTCAAGTGTAGCATGACCAGCAAAACAAGTTTAGAAGTAGAAGAACGTTTATGCATGACCTTATCACTGTCAGGGCGTTGGGACTGCATGGAGGTGGTACATTTTAAAAGAGGTAGCTCAGAAAATCTTTTTTTATACTGGGAGAACAGGAAAAGTTGATAAACCTGGGCGTTTACATGCATTATTCAAGATTTTTCCACATTATTTTTTTAGATTATTGTGCAAGAAACTACAAAATATACATGCATCTACAGATATAAGCTTCATAATGCAATGTCAAAAATACTGCATTAACATGATGTAGGAATATTGCTGTCAATTTTCTGTACAGATTTCAATTCCAATGAGAAGAACTGAGGATAAAATGCACACGATCTTGGTGTTTTCCTGAATAATTGCTATAATTGTGTTTCCACAGGTGCAGATCTTGCTCTGCAAGTTGGTGGAGGCAAATCTGCATCAACAGGGAGGTAAAAGTTTTTTAGACAATGGCCGTTGAACAAGTAGGGCGGCTAAGAAAACATCTTGAGTTAAAAAAAACAACAAAACATCAAGGAAGGAATCTTCACACAGTTAAAAGACTGGACAAAGCAAGAGATAATGAAATGTATCCATTCAAAAGTCTAAGCTGCACTAACAACTGCAACTTAGTTTTCTAAAAATTAATGAATGAGCAACAAATCGACACATTTTGGTTGAATTAAAGCTCCAGTGAGACAAGAAAGCGCCACCATCAGTTAGGATTTTGCCCAGATTGTGGCTTGTATCTTGTGCCAGAGTTATGAGGAAGAAAGATGAACAAAGACTTTTCTCATCAGTTTAGTTAATTTAAAGATAAAACCACAAAATGTTTGTGTAGCTGTCTAAACCTAAGTGAGTGCTGTGCCTTGCAAAAGTACTTTCCCTCATTTTGTCAAGTAAAAGTAACACATTTTACAGTATTTACTTGAGGTTTTATGTGGCAAAGCAAAAAAATGCAAACTTGTTTGAAAAGTGTGCTGTAAATTTATTATGAAGTCATTTTAGTACTCTTAGAGAACAAAAAGCATCATGAACGTCATAAAGAAAAAAATATCTAATTATAATGCATTATAATCTAATTATTATTGTAAAACTCAATCTATTATCTGGAAATGAAAATAACATGGCACAACTGCAAACCTACCAAGACGTGTTGGTCCATCTAACTGGAAGAAACATACGGCAAAAAGCTGTTATACAAAAAATTGACTGAAGTAAACACTCTCAACATTTTACGATCTTCGTTTGCTAAACATTCAGACCATAGACATAAATACGTAGACGCCTCATGGAGCGGCCCGGTGCTGCGATACGTCACAGCGTCCGCCATATTGAATGTGGAATATGTGCCAGTAAGCTAATACAGGTAATGGACCGAACTTCACAAAGTGCCGTTCTACAAAGTATTTTAAATTAATTCCTGTCATTGACACATTTTCTCACACACATTAATATATTTGGCAATCAAAGAAATGACTAAAGACAGAGTTTATAACTTTTGATGTAATTATTTAATTGTTTTGGGGCATTTCTGAAGAAAGAGCGCAATGTTTTTATTTGATAGAAATTATCCTGATAATTTTTATATCAACATTGATGAACAGACACACTGTTACAGGGTTTAATTAAAGAACATATTTACATAAATGAGCTTCCAAACGGAACAAATGGAACGCAACATTAGATTCCCTTGTTATTGGAAATCTCACATCTTCAACAAATAATTATGGTCTGTATTTTGTTGCTAAGAAACAAAGTAAAGTTGTTCAAGTTACGGTGAAAGAGAACGGCGTAGCAGCAAAAGCAGTGAGATCGCGAAATTGATGCAAAGTTTGGATACCGGAGCGATCGGTGGCATCCACTTGATTTGTTTTCAGCTTAGTGGTTTCGGTTCTGTATATAAAGGATTATGTGAAGAATGAACGCGCAGCAGGCAGCTCTGCTTTGAGTCGGAAGACGAAAAGCAGTCTGCGGGTTTCATTTTTCACTTTTCGGGCTCATTCAGTGAATGTTTCGTGACCAGGAAATGCTTGAATGCTATATGACGTCCATTTTTTTCGATTTCCTCAAATGTACCACATTTCTAAAACAGCCAATGAAAAGATGTCGGTATGTTTTGGGGGAGAGAGGAGACCTGTGGTGCGAGACGGGAAGAGACCGGAGCGCAGTGACGCTTTGGATTTTACTAGGAGTGTTTCGGATGAGTTTTTTAGATGATAAGTGTGTTAGTTGAAGTTTGAGTGTGTGTGCAGTGTTTGTAGTAGTTTTGTTGGTCTGTGTGTCAAAATAAGCCATCGCTACATGGCTGCAGAGCGAGCTCTGATGCACGGAAGAGGAGCAGGCAGGCTGCGGCCCTGTGTGCCAGTAAAATGGTCCCACAAGGCATCAAATACAGAACACACTCCCACACACAGTGGCTTTGATGTACCAGTGATGTCACTCATGCTCTATGACATCACTGATGACTCCCTTTAATTCCAACTCAGTTGCTGTACATATCAGAAGAAGAAAACTTGCTTTCAGTGAAGACTGCTAAGAAAAAGATTTGCAAAAAAGATGGAGAGAACACTGGAGAAAGAAAACCTGGAGCTCAAGCAGACCGTCGAAAACCTACGGAGTAAAATCGAGGAGTTAAAGTCTCGGCCTTGCAGGCCCAGTCGCCTGAAAGCTCAATATGACCTACTGGAAACCCAGAACAACGCTCTCCGTGGGCAGCTGGTGTCAGTTTATGAAGAGCTGGATCAGAAAGAGCACCGATATGAGGATGACTTAAAAGAAGTGCAGGCGTTAGAACATGTCCAAGGATTTCTGAGAGGAGAAGCCCAGGAGCTTCGGACGGAGCTGAAAACGGCAGAGGAGAAGGTGGATCATCAGGCCAGAGAGCTGGACGATCTTTGGGGACAGCTGGACAATCTGCGCAGCCAACAGCGCAGCAAAAGGCAAAAAATCAAGAAGCTGTCCAAGCAGAACGCAGAGCTGATGAACGAAAATGCTCTGCTTCGAGAAAGGCTGGCAGAACAGGAGAACCAGGAGCCGGGATCAGTTCTCAGAGAAGTCGGTACATGGACTGGGACAGTTTTACGGACCATGTACCAGTCGGGAACTCTGAGATATTTTCTGCCAGCATGGATGTTCTCGTTCCCCTGGGTTGGTCTGTAAAACTGGTGCTTGCTTCCTTGTGTAATGTCTGTTTGTTCGTCTGCCGGCACAGTTGAACTGTGAAGTCCTGTGTCGGCATTAGCTCATCGTGTCAGTCCTTGTTGTAAGTGCTACCAGGTTTTAGCTGTGTGCTAACTTCTCTGCCGTGCCGCCTGTTTTTGGACTTTATCATTAAACTCTTTATCATCTTCATAATTATCTGGGTCTCTGCATCACTCCTCACCACCACCTACCACCCTTT
>NW_006799940.1:1151926-1206239 GCF_000485575.1 Poecilia formosa
GTGCTTGCTCCAACTGCTGACTCTCGAGCAGTTGACTCTCGAGTCTGTAAAAGTGGCGCTTGCTCCAACTGCTGACTCAAGAGTCAACTGCTGACTCGAGAGCAGTTGACTCTCGAGTCAACTGCTCGAGAGTCTGTAAAACTGGTGCTTGCTCCAACTGCTGACTCGAGAGTCAACTGCTGACTCGAGAGTCTGTAAAAGTGGTGCTTGCTCCAACTCGAGAGTCTGTAAAAGTGGTGCTTGCTCCAACTGCTGACTCTCGAGTCAACTGCTGACTCGAGAGCAGTTGACTCGAGAGTCTGTAAAAGTGGTGCTTGCTCCAACTGCTGACTCGAGAGTCCGTAGTTTAATCCATAGTTTTCTGTTTATTTTGAGATTTTCTGTGTTTAGTCCTGTTTCCCTGAGTCTCTGTGTTGTCCTGTTAGCCCTTGATTGTTCCGAGGGGTGTCTCGTTCCCTTGATTACCCCGTGTGTATTTATGTCCACCTGTTGTCTCTGTCTCTTGTCGGGTCCTTGTCTAATGTCTGTTTGTTCGTCTGCCGGCACAGTTGAACTGTGAAGTCCTGTGTCGGCATTAGCTCATCGTGTCAGTCCTTGTTGTCAGTNCAGTTGAACTGTGAAGTCCTGTGTCGGCATTAGCTCATCGTGTCAGTCCTTGTTGTCAGTGCTACCAGGTTTTAGCTGTGTGCTAACTTCTCTGCTGTGCCGCCTGTTTTTGGACTGTTTGAGCATCTTTATCATTAAACTCTTCATCATCTTCATAATTATCTGGGTTTCTGCATCACTCCTCACCACCACCTACCACCCTTTATGACAAACTGGAGCTTAAAGTAGCGAACTTTCCAGATTACAGAATAGTTTTTAGTGAATTAAAAAAAACATTTTGGTGAATAAAGTGGAGTGGACTTGCTACTTGTCAGATGACAGAAAACGCTGAAGTATCGTTTACGCTTCAGCACGGAGTAGCGGTTTAAGCAGAGAGGTAATGAAATACAACAGACACTGACAGGCCTCTGCGTCTGCCTTTCTCTGAAGAACTACTGAACGGGAGGAGACAGCCAGGTGAGGAAAAACTGTTCTTATCTATCGATTCGGTATTTTTATCATACAGACATTAGGCTGTTGTTGTTGTGCTATTAGCTAGCTGCTAGCTAACGACTTTGCTTGCAAAGCTAGATAACTAAAAAGCTTCTTCCNTATCATACAGACATTAGGCTGTTGTTGTTGTGCTATTAGCTAGCTGCTAGCTAACGACTTTGCTTGCAAAGCTAGATAACTAAAAAGCTTCTTCCCTGTATCGTTAATGATATCAGCCATTCTTCAGTATCACTTATGCAATAGGGGCACATCGCCCGTTCAAAACATATCATCATTTCCTTTGCTGCATAATGTACATTGTATTTATTCTGGTGTTAGGTAAATGTATCTTGAAGGAGAATAGCACTTAAATAAAAGTCCAACAAGGATATTCATTTAGAATTAAAAATAACTCACCCTGAACTACCATGATAGATAAAATGTATGTACTAAAAGTGTCATTAATGAAGGGGAAAAACTCAATCCAGACTTTAAGTTTAGGGTCTGGTTCACAGAGTATGCAGTTAATTTTTTCCCCAATTCAATGAAAAAAAAAAAAAGAAAAAGAAAAACTAACCTAAAATAAAATTGTAATCAAAACTTTTGGAATTGTAATGATTTCTTTTTTAAAAACAAAATGTTTTGTTTAAATAATTTTTTTCTAATTTAAATAACTAATTTTTGTCTCATGAACTTAAAAAGTTATTTGCCAAACATAAACTTTTATTTACACACATCAGAAATCTTTTGTTGCGAATTTGGGCCCGGCCCACGACGTCATGTGAGAGAAAAGTTTTTTAAGCAAAACTCAGTAGGCTTTTCTCATGGTGACATGCATTAACAATTACATTTTTATTTTTTTCGTTTTTCTGCAGTTCTACATTAAAGTTTGATGCAGATCTGCTTTCCTGAATGGACCATCTTCACCTCCACTGCAGTAGGAAACAGGCAGCTCTTTTTTATAGATTACAGTCCACTAAAAGGTTGCATTGTGCCCTTGTTTACATTTTAAATAGTGTAATTCTGTAAAGACAAATATGTCCGGTGGTCTAGCTCTGATTTACATATTTTGCTAAATTGCGGGTTTGAATATTGCAATACTTTCTTATAACAAAATAGACCTGCAGAAAGAAATTACTAATAAAATATCTTGCATATGCATAGTTGTATACTCTATATAGAGATTTACCTTAGCTTTGATTGTATATCTCACAATTTTATTTATCATTGTTTATTAAACTGTGAAAACTGTGTGGCTTTATTAATAATCTGTCCTAAAATGCGGTTAGATCGATGTGCCCCTTTTTTTTGAGCACTTGCCCCTATAGTGGTCTCTGCACGGCCCTGGCAGGCTGCTTTGCTCCTCAAGCACAAAATGACCAAATTTCTGTCAAGTAAGCGACTGAAGGAACCATCCAGCAGCCTAGCTATGTAGCTCTCTGCTGCAAAAAACCCCCCTAAAAACTACTGGCTGACTAAATCAGAAGGCATGAGGCAATATTTTTGCTAACACATACATATTGCGTAACAGTATTTAAAAAAGTGAGTAACAAACATTGTGCAATGGGGTTCCCCGGCCAGAAGCTAACGCTTTATGCTAACTGTACCAAATTGAAAACATTTCATACATGTTGAACTCATAAATAAACTGTCCCCTTTTCCTGATCATGTTCTCAGAACATAATAGCCTTTTCTTGTGTTTGCTACAACGATGAGAATGATAACATTCTTCCAGACTAAATCCCCCTCTGGCCATATGAGTGAATCCCACTTTCAATTCTGGGAAAGTTATCAAGATGACTATCAAGACCTGGTTTTGCAGAACTTAAACTTGCACTGCCTTATCTTCGCGGTGGGATTCTTTGAGCAATTGAGTCGTCCCGTTTTGTCGATACACATCTTGCTTTTATCTGATCAGGTTGTTTCTTTAAGACACTTTCAGTGCCAACAGAGAAACCGCTGAAAGATGTATGTCAAAGCAGTGAAGATCTTAACCACAGAAACCTCCAACTATCTTGTTCTCTTAGATGTTTATCTCTTTGATCCACATTTAGAGCGACACATCTTTTCCAGGATTCAAGCTGTATAATTGATTAAAAATTAGTTATAAGAAGGGAGTTTATTGGTTAAAATTGTTGTATTAATGTCACTTAATGCTAATTTTCACCACTTTTATATTTAGCTACTGAAAAAGAGTTACCATTGAATAATACACATTAGTCTTCAAAGGTTGTCCAATTTGGACGTTCAGGTAAGAGAGAAGAATTCAGGTCTTTTGTTTGTCCTTTAAAATACATTTTAAGATGGAGGTTTAAGTGGCTAGAGACAGATTTATTTTTTTTGTATTTAAAAGGCATTTATCGTATCGTTTATCATTTATCTCGATAAGAATTCTGATTTATCGTTGCCATGATAATTCCTAATTTAAAAAAAACAACAAATCCGTCCGTATTGTTAGTTGTAGTATTTTTTTTCCCACTGTTTATTCAACGACAGTATCAATAAATATCGATAAATGCAGTCAGTGTGATCAGTATAGTGATAAAAGTCATATTAATTTTTGGGACTGGCGTCTTAAGAAGCGTATAACTAATGGGAATATTTTTCAACAGCAGTATTTGTGGGGCTATGACTGCTGCGCCATGCAGTCATAGCAATAAAAAAATGTAATAGTTCTTATTGTCATTTTTGTTGTTATCACGATAGTACCACAAAATATCGGGATAAAAGATTAAGTCCAAATTGCCCACCTCTAACACATAGAGTTCTTTCTCTTAGAAAAACAGAATATTCAGTGTTTGAAAACAATATCGAGACTTTCAGTAAATTATAAATAATGACAGGACACACGGACATTTTGGGCATCAAACACATTTTATTTGAACTTATGCAGCTTATTTCAACACAGTTAGTGCACATGCAATGTTTAAATTATCACTATATGTTTGTACCAAGTTTTTTGTTTTATTTTGTTTTTTTATTTGAAATGTAAATATTTCAACATTTAGGTAATAAATTAACAAACGTAAGCATTACCAGAAACACCGCCCACAATGTGTGTACACTTTCAACAAAGCATAAAATTACAGAAATTAATAAATCAGCAATGTTTTGTATTTATAGCTTTTTTTTATGAAAATGTTTTTTCTTAAAAACACAAATTCAGTGAGACACCAGAAAAATGAGAGAAAAAATAAAAAATAAAATCACATTTGACTCATGTTTACAATAAGACAAAAATCCAAACAGGTCTTTCACTTAAAGGTATTGTGTGTAGGATTTTTCGCTGGACATTATTTTACCAAACAGATTAACAAGTGCTACAACATGAAGTCACAATGAGCCACTTTAGAGTCGTTTTCTGGAAATTTGGCTTCCAGACAGCAAGAAAAGAGGCAAACGTGACCAACTTTGCACACTTCGTCCAACAATCAAAGTGCATTTTTCAGGATTCCTCAGCAAAGCCAGAACCATTGTTTTGTCTAATGACCAGAGGTAATTAACCACTGCTCAGGCCTGAACAGTGGTTTTATTTAAGACCAACACATATTCTCTTAGAGGATACTACACATAGCACCTTTAACATTTTTCCACCTCAAAACATCAGAAACACAGTAAGAAGTTGTGAAGAAAATGCACAAATCCTTAAAAACGCATCACAGATAAAGAAGCAAACAGAGCATGTACATTTATGAATGTATTGATGATTTTATTTTGTGACCACTGAGAACCACTGAGTGTCGACTTGTTATACGTGTGGTGGAGCATTAAGATGCAAAATAATGCCTTAAAAAACAAAAAAGGAAAACTTTAGTTGTGGGCCTGAGAGATGGAGGTAGAAACGCAGGGAAAGTGGCTAAAATCCAGCTCATACATGATTTATTTAGTATTAAGTACTGTATGTTTCAGTAGCGTAGATATATATGGCTTTCCTCTCTCTAAGCTGTCCAAAGTGCATTTAATGCCGTCATTAAGTAGGAAACGTAGGCGTCTGAAGGTGATATATGTCTTAGGAAGTAGATTTATTTGTTTTCTTGCCAAATGAGTCAACTATGTTCTTTATGCTGCACAAAAAACTGGGCAAATTTACAAGCATTCCTAAATTTATGTACTTAGTTTACGTCTGGTAAACCAAACTAGCAAAGAAAAAAAAGCAAATAAATTAAGATTACTCCTCAAAAGTTGCCAATTTTAGACAAATTTTGTGATTTTTTGACAGCTGACAAAATTTTCTTTGAAAATCAGCAAATGGTTTACATTTTTTGGTATTTATTATGTTTTAAGATTTACTTAAAGTCTAACTAACCCCCAAATCAATGGGCTTTTTTAACTGATAAACTGCCTATGTAGGTTGTTTAAAGTGCTATCGTTATATTTCTTTGCAAATTTCGACATTTTTGTGTACATTTGTTTAGTTTTGTGTTACTTCGCCTATAACCATGTCAGTTGTAATCTGGTCATTGCTTTCCTTTACTTTTCCAGTCTTGCTTAACGAACCAAAGCGTAATTTGGTTCGTTGAAAACGGTGAAAATTTACAACCATTTCCAAATTTTACGTGAATAGTAAAATGTACCAGCAGGGAAAATAGTAAATATATAAATAAATAAAACACCCCCCAAAAGTTGTCAGTTGGACTGATTTTGTGAATTTTTGACAAAAACTGGATTTTTTTTTTTACACTTTTAACCCCCAAATCACCTTTAAAAAAAATTGATAAATTGCCTAAATTGATTATATAGTGTTCTATTGTTATTTCTGTGCAAATTTAGACATTTTCATGTAAGTTTGTGTAGTTTTGCCTAAAACCATCTCATGTGTCTTTGCCATTGCTTTTCTACGCCGTTACACTCAGAGCGAAGCGAAGTGCAGCGAAGAACAACGGCTAATTTTTACCTGACTGCTGCTCAGATCCGTTATTATACAAAAAACACCGTGAAAATTTCCACACATTAATTTTAGATAGTTTACATCTGATAAACTGTTCCAGCAAAGACAGAAGTGCAAAAAACAAAAACTAGAAAAGTTTTCAGTTAGACCAGTTTAGTGACTGTTTAACAAACTGACGATGCATTGGTTTTCATTAAATTGAAAGGAAAAATGTGCTTTACGCTTATTTTGTATTTATCATTTTTACAACTCCACATTTTTTTTAAATAGCTTTCGTTTCCACTGGTTCTGCAAAACTATAATCCTGAAATACAGCCAAACATTTCGCTCAGATGCATAACTGCCTTCTTGGTGAATCAGGCTCAACCAAGCGAACCTGAAGTGCCACCATAATGCTCAAACGCCTTTTTCAAAATCTCATTCTTGCCAACAATTGACTCTCAGTTACATAACCTTCATACTGCAGATGCTTTGTCCTTTGATGATTGGATTATTTTTTAAACCGTCAGTAAATCCGAACGCAGCTTTAAATCAACTTGAGTTCTGGTCATTATTTGCTGTTAATAATCTGAACATCTAAGTTTTTTAAAAGATGCACAAACTCGTCTTTTGGCTGTTCTGTTCTGCAAGCAAATCCACATTTCTTTGAATTGTGTTCACAAGATTTTCTATTAATATTTAAAAGTTGTTTTGAACTATCTTTTTCTACTTAGCTGGTGTTTAGTTCTCACAGCAATAAAAACACATCCATAAAAATAATGTCAGCTTTGTCCACATTTGATAGGCACATTTAGTTACAGACTGGCCTTTGAATGGCTTTTATATGACTAGATTAGCGTTAAACCAGAAGTAAACTTGCACTTTGAGGTGAATACTATTAAAATATTTTTCTTCTCATGGCTTATGGCTCTAGCTTTTCTTATTTATGTATTTTAATACGCTGCATAATTTTTTCTAAAGTAAATTTTAGGTGAGATAAAATATTTTGCTGGTTATAATGTAAAGTGAAGTAAAATTCACAGCTGCCTTACGATTGTGACATCTTTGAACGCGTCGTGTTGTGGATTCTGATTGTGAAGTTTCTACAACATGTATCAGAAAGTTTGACTTATTAGTTGATCTGGCTTAAGAGTTTTAATTTTAAAGTTATTTTTAAAATCCTTTTTTAGAGAACATGAACAAACAAGTCATCAATTAAGAAAATTAATGCAAAATAATATCCTGATGGAAGCTCAGCGACTCAACGTACGGCTTTAAATGTAAATCCATGTATTTGCACAGTTTGGGAAGAAAATAAATCACTAAATGACGCTAGGAACTAATCAAATGTATAATTGCTATTGAGAAAGAAGTAAGACTTCAGGGCGGAGAAGCACTGCTATGTCTGTTAGTAAGGCTAAACCAACGAGAATCTGAAAAAAAATTATGCAAAGCAAACATTTTGAAATCTGATGTCTGTTTTTCCCCATCCTACCAATGAGTTGGTAGTCCACTGGTCCGACAAATCAGAAACGCTTCTCTGTTGGCTTACAACTTGAGAGTGGACCAACTACAACTAAAACCACTTAGGCTGAGTTGGGAGTCGTTTGCTTGCAGTTAAAATGTAAAATCTATTCGTTGTAATCATCAATGTGAAGAAGATGAGAAAAAGTGCAAGCAGCTGCCTATGAGGTTGATAAACCTTTGTACGATAACCGGATCACAGCTTCTAAATAACAGTCAGCATTCAGAGTTATTGTGTGATCCGCTCATCATGATTGGGAAAGAAAACAGATTTTGAGCACGAAATCCTGATTGGCAGTGTCGCTTTTGCTCGTCCAGAATATCAATCTACCTGCATCAATGCTGATAAGCCAACGATCCTGACGGAGTTTGCTCCTCCTCTTTGGGTCTGAAACTGATGGTGGAGGTGCGGAAACGTCCCACTTACAGAGGGATCATTTGTAAACGCAGCGAACACGCACGCAACCTGACTGCAGCAAGAGCCGGACAGCCTTTAAACTCACTGGTTTCCATGGTTACCTGCAATCATCTTGCCGTTTTAACATTAGCTAGCATGTTGTCAGCACACTACAAAGTTTTGCTACCAAATTTACATTAGTGAATGAGATGCGTCTTAAGGAGCCATAAGCATAAAATGCAGGTGAGGCGATAAATGGCGAGAGAAAACGGCACAAACGTCGGACATTACGATGACTACCGTTGGTTTTAGCTGTTACGTTGGCAATATAAGTGCTAAATCTTAAATGTATGCCTGATATATAAAAGAAAAAGGGACGCAGTGCTTTGCTACCAATTATCAACACTACAACAACTAGATAACAATGTTAGGAAAAAGTTTTAATCCCGAAAAAATGAGCGAAGGAGAAGCTAGCATAACTATTTCAGTTATGCTAGCTTGAGTTTGACGATCTTAACATGTGGATGCGACGCCGGACATCTGTGCGTTTCGGCTCAGTTACAAAATAAAAAAAGTGACCTAAACACCAGCTCTGACATATCACAATAAAAACATAAAACTGTAACAGACTGAATGCTGTGTGTGAAATATTTGCGTGTTTTTTGGTGTTAAATTCTGAAACGTAAGGTGCCGTTGTTGTCGGTTGCTATGGCAAGAAAAAAAAGTGGTTCTGAGTTGTTCAACGGTTTTTCTGCATTATTTTCCCTTTGCTGTGGCGCACTACACCAAGTTAATAATACCCACATCGTCAGGTTTCATTTTCTTCTACCGCACCAACAATGGCATGTAAAAAAATCAATTTTTCGCCGTTAAGCGTTGGATGTAAACATACAAGGGGAAGTTAAGCACGCTGTTAAATTACATCCGAATGCTGGTAGCAAAGTGATGAGACGACCAGGAAAGCAGCGGTAAAAAGCCAAAGCGGTTTTAATCCTGTGAAAATGGAGCCTAAACTTTATTTTTAAGTAGGGTTTAGTGGTCTGCTTTTCTAATTAATTGTGGACTCAGCTATCCTTTTATGTAAATAAAGAGAAATTTGTGCTGCATCAGCTGTTGCTAAAAAGCTGGAAACTCAATGAACAAAGCAGAAAAATATATATTTTTTAAAAACTACAATTGTTGAATTAAAATCAACATTAGGCTTAGCTAATGTTGGTCTTGTTTTTGTGTACAACATCCTAGAAACACAATCACCAAATAAATGATTTCTAATGTGTTTTTAACGTTGCACTTCACACAGCCTTATATCTCCCAAGGCATTCTTGTGGCACCGTATTTAACAACCTATCAGTTACTTGATTTTGCCTTTTTCCTCGTTTCGAGACGCGTCATCTGCTCTACACGAACATCGCTGTGTTGCACAAACACTATGGCCGTAGTTTCAGATCTTGCATATTATTTTAAAACTTCTGTGTGGGAGTTATTTTGTTTTTACACATGAAATAATTAATGAAGTACCAGCCCTTCTTTAATGAAAATACAGAGGACACTCGGATGTCTCCGGATACACAAGCTGGAAGTGATTCTGAAATGGGATGCTTCAGGATTATAAATGACATGCTGGTCATTGTCACATTCAAAGGTTTGTTAAAAGTATAAGGTTGAAATAGTTGGACCTGAGATTTAGCAATTTGCTGATGTTCAGAGATTAGCTGTGTATTTATGAGAGTTTGAGGTTTTTCTTGTAACTTGTGAGTAGAAAGAATGTTCTTTTTGGAAATGCTAATTAATGTCTTCCTAAAGTTCACATGGAAAAGAAAAACGCTCCATTCATCTTACTAATCATCTACAAGGGTGGGTAACTTTTAAAACAAAGATGCTAAGAGTGGATCTGAGTGTTAATGAGCCTAATTTTATTAGAGCTTAAACTGCGTGTCATCAGCAAAGAAGGAAAGAAAAATACATATATAGCTTTTATTTTATTCAAAAAATTCTGCTGTACATAATTTTCTAGCATGATTGTGCTTCCGTACCCTCAGAGTAAAGTTGGGTGTGATATCCCTGTGTGATTGAGGGTTGATTAGATCTCAACTGGCACCAATTTCAAGGTCAATAAAAGGTTTTTCAGCATTGGGTAGTAGAACAGCTATTGCTTAAAGGACAGGGATCGAAGGAATTACATATGGCTTGCCTGAACGCCTTGGTGTTTTTGCATAACTGGGTGATTCTCTGCTGTCCGGTTCAGATTCAGGGTGAATGCCGGGTAAATGTGGGCTAAATTCATTGTTAAAATGTTGCTTTTTAGGTACTTATGAATGGGAAAGTGTTTCTAAATGGTGAGTCTTTGCATTATTGAGATGTTTAACTGCCTTCTACTGTAGGCATGGGCCAGTTATTGTTACCGTAATCCAAGGTTACACCATTTTTTCAGCAGAGGTTGAGCTAATGCAGCACTTCCCCTCCCCTACATGTTGCTAAAACACTGACAGTTAGCTTGACTTTTCTTCACATGCAACAAAATGTGGAAATGTTTCCAGTCGTGAAAAATAAACAGTTATTTTATGTATAAGAATCATCACTGTAATATTCAGTGTTATTTGAGAAGTTGTAACAGCCGTTGGTGTTTTTCAGTTTCAAGCGGAAGCAGTAAGATTTCTTTATACATTTTTGCTTTCAGTTTTGGCGAAAATACCATAAAACTGGTGGGAATCTCAAACCAGCCCATGCCTAACTTACAAAGGTGTTTAAAGTAGGCCTGTTGCAATAAATCAATGAATCACAAGACACATTAAAATGAGATCAATCATTTCCATTTTTATGGTTTATTGATCTTTCGACCAAATATTGGATGACAAAAGTATCGAGTCTGGTCTCAACTAATCTTTTTGTTGAAAAACAAGAGACTTTATAATTGATTTTATTTGGCATTTCAGTTTATTTATTTTGGATATTTAAAATATTTTCCATTTCTAGTGTTAGATGTTCATACAAAATTAAAGCTTAATGATATTTGCCATTATATTACTTGAAAATGGTCTCAAAAAACAATATTATCGTTTATCGCAATAACTTGTGGGGCGATTTATCGTCCAGCAAAATTTGTTATTGTGACAGGCCTAATTAAAATACCTAAAAATGGCTACAATGATGTAAAATAGAAAACATCCAAAAGCGCCAGAGCCTTCCTTTAATTGTGCAGGCAAATATGAAGAGTGATATGAAGCCATAAACAAGAGATGGCACATGAAAAATAAATAATTAGCATATAAAAATTTGGATTTAAGAGAAGATGCACCAGCGCCAAACTGGTTCTTCACAGGAGAATTATTAAAATACATAAAAAATAATTAAAAAAAGAAGTGATGAGGACAAAACAAGGAGCCCACCCTGCTTTGTGTACCAATAAGCAGAAAAGGCAACACAGGATGATGAGCAGTGAGGGAGCAGAGGGTGTGCCGGACCAGTGTGTGACTTTAATATGCAGTAAATGATAGAAATAGTGGCTAACGTACGTTAGTTACACATTGGTGGATATCTTGTACTTGGGAGACATGTTATTATGGAACCAGATGAAACTAAAAATGAGGCCCAGGGATTTGGGTATACGTTCGTCGTAGGCAAACGTCATGGCCTCGTGCAGCGGGACTTTGACGACCTCGATGAGTTCCCCCTCGCGCGGGTCGCCTCCGCCGGCGCTCACGCAGTTGTCGTCGGAAACCTCGGCGTAAAACATGGTCTGCTTCGAACCTATTACACCCACACTTGATCTGCAGAGGAAAAAACAAACTTGAAAATCAGTAGTTTGGAAAAAACCCTTGAACTTTCCCACATTTCCTCAAAACTTAATGTGAATGAATGCTTTTCTACTTATTTTTTCATGCATAAAACTGTTAAAATTGGCTGGGCGTTTGTATTAAAGCCTCTTCGGCCTGGTGTAATATTTCTACAGGATTTCCCCAACAGAAAAACAATAATGTGATGAGAATTGAAACTGTGGCAAATACTTTTTCTTCCTCTTATTATTTTTCACAAATATGGAAAATACATCTTCACTTTTTCTATATGAAAACCTTATGTTATTTTCTTGGTCCTAAAACATAAAAGAAGAAATTAAATTAGCAAAGGAAAAATTAGCAAAAAGCAGAAGAAGGTGCTCTGCTTAGAAGAGAATGAAAGTTAACTCGTTTTTTGCTTGTTTATATGGAACGTGCTTTAAAAATGGCCACTGCCATTTTAAAACACGGTGGTGGCAGCATCATGTATTCTACTGTTTAGCTTGTCTGCAAAATAATAAGCTAAAATTTGCATGTATGCATGCGTTAAGTTAGTGCCAAGACATGCCCCAATTTTCAGATTGTTTCAAAATTTATGAAAATTTTAAAAATATTATCTATTTAAAAAATGTTTTAAAAAGTATTGTTTATTTAAAAAAATCAAATAAAATTATGTCTGGTTATGTCTGAGCTGCTTCAATTTTCTTTCAATTTAGTAATTAAGCTTGTTGCAATAAGCAATAAATCACATGATGAATTAAAATCATCTTAAAATGCGTGATTGTTTTTCTCTCTACCAAAAACGGGATGACATAAAACTTCGGTATCCATTTTATGTGCTTCACTTTGGAAATATAAAGTCTTCCAGTTCAAACGATAAACATGCATTAGAAATGAATGTTTGTTGATCTTTGAAAAGGCTCTCAAAACAACAATATTGTTATCATCACAACAAATCCATTTAAGCCAAATACAACAATGAATACTTTTCCAAGGAGCTGTGGAGTAAAATCCCATTAAGTATTGTTTGGGGATTTCCATTTCCTGAGCCGTGTTGCGTTTTTGTGCATGTTTGCCAAATGGAAAGAAGAAAAGAAAAAAAAAAGACCCTTATGGGCTTCATGTGGGTTAAGACGACACCATCCTACACAATGGAAGCCGCCCACACATAACAATGGACCCAGACGACACCAACTCAGCTGCAGGAGGTTTTCAAGTCAAATCAAAAACATATTTTCGTTAGCGTTCAGTCACGCCTGTCCAGGTTTTACTGTCGGATATGGGGCTGCTCACATCCTGGCAGCGCCGGGCGGCCAACATGTTGACAGTGATGAATGGTTTCCCCTGATGTTTCCCCCCAACTCACTCACACTGCTTATTATTTTAAGAAGCTCCAGCAGATATTAGTTGGGTTTCATTTCAGAGGTTCCCCTGAAAACGGCTAGCATTAATATTTTATCTCGTTACACTTCCTCCTGTTTTACACTTCCCTCAGATTAGGGGAAAAAATTATTCCAAATACTAAAACAGTTGCTTACACTAAGAATAAAATCACCAAGTATTAAAAATAAAATGCTTCATTTCTCGTCTATTTTTGCACATTAAAATCATATTTTACACATATTAAATTTTAAGCTACAAAATGAACTAAATTGTTTATTTAGAATAATTTTTTCTTTTATGTATTTTTTTTACTAGCTTAAATGTGACCTGTGATGCTTCTTTGAATATGTTAGGCTAGCTCAGTGGGCGATAAAAACATTTTCATTACATTTTTTGCACCAAATCATTCGTGCTGGAGCTCAGCCTGGGTTGCTAGGTAATGGGCTGGGCTTCACTGGGGTTGCTAGGTAACGGGCTGGGCTTCACTGGGGTTGCTAGGTAACGGCGCAGTGCCTGCTGATTTGTGACTTTCCGAAGGTTTTTGAAACATTTACTGCCAAAAACAGGCTAGATGTTTTTTATTTTTTTGCTTATAGAAGCAGTAAAAACCAAAATAAATGTACAGAAACGTGAATTTTGCATAACAGAGCCTCTTTAGATAGAAACTAGAGAAATGTTTTATTTGATTAGCAGAATCGATAAGATGAATCGACTACTAACATAATAATTTACAACAGCTCTAAAGATAGCTGATATATTGGTTAAATATTGTTTTACATCTTCCTGTATATTCTGAGACACTTACAGAACCTGAACAATAGTCCAGCTGTTATTTAAAGTCTATAACTCTTTGCCTCGTTCAGAAGAATGGAAAGTCTATTTTTACAGCGTATAAAACTGTTTTTCCTTACACCAGGAAGCGACTCCTGAGCCATGAACAGGGGAATTGTTTTTCACTTTATTCACACGGCCTCCAACTTCTGGGTTGCATTTGTTAGGCTTGTCACCGTCTTTCACTCCGACGCGTCTTTGATGGCCAGCAGATTTACGGGAGGAGCTCGGAGGAAGCAGCAGGTGATTCCAAACCCTTATTTCTGAGGAAACGTCTAAAGCGGCGCTAACCTGAATGAAGTAATCCTCTTCAGCTTGGAGGCTGGTATATCGTAGCCACACTCCTCCAGCACTTCCTGCCGGGCGATCTCCTCCAGCGACAGGTCCGGTTTGTCCACCAGGCCAGCGCAGAGCTCGTAGGTGACCCCCGCCGAGGCCGGGGGCCACGGGGACGAAGGAGAGCTCTCCTCGGCTGGGGCCGACTGGCCCTCTTGAGATTCGGAGGCGTCGCCCTCTTCGGCCTTCTCGGCGCCCTGAGAAGTCTTCGTCTTGGCCTTTTCCCACTCACACATGTAAACAGCTGCAGGTGCGAGACAGCAGAAGATTGATGGATATGAATTCATCAAACTGTGTTATATTTAAGGTTAAAAATGTAACCGTGTTCTCGGTTGTGGTTGTTTTTATCTAAACGAGATAAAAAGAGGGGATAAGTCACGGCCCAGACTTCCTTGAATTTAAAGCGCTGCTGCGATTTCTGATAAAAAAGCCGATTAAACATGTCGTTGTTTTAAAAGCGAAAGTGCACACCGGATGCTCAAAAGTCCAAATTTAGATCAGTGACAAAAAAATAAAAGGTACCTGGACGGAACTGCTTGACGAGGACAAAACAGTGAGAGGTGGTGTTGAAGAGCAGCACAGATACACTGCAAAATACAGGAAAAGTCATCGTTAAACACGCCAACATTTCATTTCAGGAGCAGGGATTCATTATAAAAGCCAAAAGCATCTTATGTTATAACATCCCTTCAAAAACAGCTCAGCATTTTCAGGCTTTTTCTTTGCAGTTTTTAGGGTTTAAATGTCATCTAAAGCCAAGTTTCCCACATATTTTGCATTTTCTTGTTGAATCTATTTGTTTGCATCTGATTCCACGTTGGAAGCTCAAATTTTTGCAGCTGTAAGTCAGACTGAGGAGTTTTTTTCTTTTCAGGATAACGATGTTTAACCTTACAGTCAAACCAACATGCAGGGATCATCAGATTTCAGGCTTGATTTTATCACACCGTACTTTATTCTCTTAAAGCAAGTTGTAGCCATTACAACTCCCTTTTAAAATGTAAATTTTAACATCAGGGGTGTCCAAGTAAGTAATAACTTGTTTTTAATCAATAATTTATTAATATTGTTGAATTTTTTTCTAGTTCCACTAGCAGATTATTTCACTTTTAATAAATTTTCCCCATGTTTTAAGCTAAATTATTGACTTAAAACAAGCTCCTATTTCTTCCTGAATGCAGTAGTTTTGACTGATTTCAAACGCACCAATATATTTGCGTTAGAAACTAAACCAAGATGTAAGATTTAGTGCTTTCCAGTGTAAGATTGAATCCCAGAACTGGTTTTTAAAAATAAAACAATTTGCATAAAACACTGCTCAGACAACAAACTTTATAAACGTCTTCATTAAGCTCCGTCAGATGACAAAGGTTTCCAAATTTATCTTCATATTGGAGTTTTCCTGTTCTAAACTCCTAAAAATAAAACCGATACTAAAATAAATGTCATTAGCCGGACTAACAATACTAAAATAAGAATCGGAATCTGGAGAGCAGCAGGTCACATCGCTGGGATTTCAACTCGTCGCAACCAGGATATGGAAATAAAACTAGAGCGAGGGTCAACGGTCACTGCCGTGTGTCCGTCCGTCCGTCCGTCCGTCCGTGTGTGTGTGTGTGTGTGTGTGTGTGTGTGTGTGTTTGTCGGTGAAAACTTGAAGCCTAGGGTCGGCGTTGGGAAAGCGGATGCGTCTGAGGTGGCAGGAAACCCTGCCCCGTCTTTCCCATGCTCAAAGGGAAACCAGGAGATTGCAGTGAAAAGTTTCTAACAATTCCTGAGACGATGATGAACTTCTCTTTGCATTTTTAAATTTCAGATGATGAAAAACACGTTTCGCGCTCAGTGCGCGCCAAAAATATACCTCATGTCAGCTAAATGTTTGTCTACAGGACAGATGGGTCTGCAGTTTGTGACACTGCCTTGGATAAGACAACAAAAAAGCGAGTGGGGGATTGCTGTGACTGAATAGACACTCAGTCGGGAGATAATCTGCATTTTTATTTATACTAACTGAAACATGTGGAGACGTGTTTTAAAGCCCCAAAACAGACATGAAGAATAGCAGGTAATACTTGAACTATAAAGCTGTTTGCCTGCAGGTTTGTTTGCATCATGTTTGTTGCTTCACTGCAAAAACACAAAATCTAACCAAATATCTGTATCTAGTTTCTACTGGGAATATTTTAGTTCACTTAATATAAGACAAAACTAACTTAAACGTACATTTTTAGCAAAACAAAAAATCTTGTTTTAAGTCAATAATTTCTTAATATTGTTGAAAAAGTACCAGATTATTTCACTCAAGACATTTTTACTGTATTATAAGTGAAATAATTTGCCAGTGGAACTAGAACTGGGTTGCTAGGTGACGGGCTGCGCTTGGCTGGCGTTGCTAGGTGACCAGCTGGGCCTGGCTGGCGTTGCTAGGTAACGGCACCAGTGGAACTCAAACTTTTTCATCAATATTAAGGACTTATTGAACTAAAACAAGCTCCTATTTCTTCAATGCAAATAAATTCAAATTCAAAAATACTTATTAATTCCAAACAGAAATTAAATAATGATAATTTTCTTGCTGAATATCTACTTTTAAGTTAGTTCTGTTTTATTTCAAGTGTACCAAGATATGAGCACTAGAAACTGGACCAAAATATGTCTTTGCAGTGCATATCCATGTGTTTCAAATATCTCAATAAATGAAGACCTGAAAATAATAGTCGTCATGAAGAAAATAGAAATAAATATAAATTACGTTAGACAATAGACGATATTAGACACAACATTCCGGTTCGGCCTGGACAGTTTTTACAGAATAGAAAAGGAAAACTTTGTCTCTGCTGATAATTGCGAAGCTTTTGATCCTTTTTAAAAGGGTTTCACACCAGCAGCTTCAGAAACTCGGCTTCTTGCTGCTCCACTTCCTTTCTCAATCACTTCTTTCCTCTCTGCCACCTCGCTGAAAGCACAGAAACAAAAACAACCTTTTCCACTTTGCTGGCTTCCCAGAAGAACATGAGAGCTGCACTTGTGACCAACGTTTTAGGTTTTAGTTTTTTAGTTTTCTCTTCATAAAAATGTCGCTCGCTGATGGGAAGCAGCCAGAGAAACCCTTAAACTAACTTCCAAAAACACAACATATTGGAAAAATGTTATTGTTTTTATTAATATTTTTGTTACATTGCAAACACAAACGTCAGTACATTTTCTTGGTATTTTTTAATTTTGTTTTACTGACATCATTGTGTTGCTTTTTCCTGAAGCTAATCAGAAATTTCTGGCCAGTTTCAGTTCAAACAGCAGCCCGACGCACCACTCAGATCGCAGCTTCAGTGTTTCTCCTTGACTGAATAAAGGGCAACACTGGTGGTTGCCATGGTGACGCTATACCCCTGACTGGGCCGGGATTGGATTTCTGAGATCAGTATTTCCTCATTGATCTAATCGATTAGCCAAATATAGACACTGACAGACAGATGGACCATCTAGTCGCTTTAAAGTCTTTGTAGCTCAGATTTAGACTTTTATAAACGGGAGGTGCCGTCGCATAACTTATAAATTTTAACTTTAATTAGTTATTGATTAACTTTGGGCTCTGATGTCGTCTCCAATATCTCCAAAGACTTTCTGCTTCAGCTTAAACGTGATTTAGGCAAATTTAATGCTTAATTTGGCCTAAACAAAGCACAGCTCTTGGACTTAATAGGAGCTCAGCAAACAATTTGTTCAACTTAAAAAGAGAAATCTTTTATGATTTAAAAAAAAATACATTTTTGTAAATCTCTTCAGTAACAGAAGAANATCAAATAAAATTATGTCTGGTTATGTCTGAGCTGCTCCAATTTTCAGATTTTTATGTAAAAAAAAAAACCCCTATGCTCCAATTTTCTTTCAATTTAGTAATTAAGCTTGTTGCAATAAGCAATAAATCACATGATGAATTAAAATCATCTTAAAATGTGTGATTGTTTTTCTCTCTACCAAAAACTGGATGACATAAAACTTCGGTATCTATTTTATTTGCTTCATCTTGGAATTATAAAGTCTTCCAGTTCAAACGATAAACATGCATTAGAAATGAATGTTTGATGATCTTTGAAAAGGCTCTCAAAACAATATTATCATCACAACAAATCCATTTAAGCCAAATACAACAATGAATACTTTTCCAAGGAGCTGTAGAGTAAAATCCCATTAAGTATTGTTTGGGGATTTCCATTTCCTGAGCCGTGTTGCGTTTTTGTGCATGTTTGCCAAATGGAAAGAAGAAAAGAAAAAAAAAAGACCCTTATGGGCTTCATGTGGGTTAAGACGACACCATCCTACACAATGGAAGCCGCCCACACATAACAATGGACCCAGACGACACCAACTCAGCTGCAGGAGGTTTTCAAGTCAAATCAAAAACATATTTTCGTTAGCGTTCAGTCACGCCTGTCCAGGTTTTACTGTCGGATATGGGGCTGCTCACATCCTGGCAGCGCCGGGCGGCCAACATGTTGACAGTGATGAATGGTTTCCCCTGATGTTTCCCTCCAACTCACTCACACTGCTTATTATTTTAAGAAGCTCCAGCAGATATTAGTTGGGTTTCATTTCAGAGGTTCCCCTGAAAACGGCTAGCATTAATATTTTATCTCGTTACACTTCCTCCTGTTTTACACTTCCCTCAGATTAGGGGAAAAAATTATTCCAAATACTAAAACTAAGAAAAATACTTACACCAAGAATAAAATCACCAAGTATTAAAAATAAAATGCTTCATTTCTCGTCTATTTTTGCACATTAAAATCATATTTTACACATATTAAATTTTAAGCTACAAAATGAACTAAATTGTTTATTTAGAATAATTTTTTCTTTTATGTATTTTTTTTTACTAGCTTAAATGTGACCTGTGATGCTTCTTTGAATATGTTAGGCTAGCTCAGTGGGCGATAAAAACATTTTCATTACATTTTTTGCACCAAATCATTCGTGCTGGAGCTCAGCCTGGGTTGCTAGGTAATGGGCTGGGCTTCACTGGGGTTGCTAGGTAACGGGCTGGGCTTCACTGGGGTTGCTAGGTAACGGCGCAGTGCCTGCTGATTTGTGACTTTCCGAAGGTTTTTGAAACATTTACTGCCAAAAACAGGCTAGATGTTTTTTATTTTTTTGCTTATAGAAGCAGTAAAAACCAAAATAAATGTACAGAAACGTGAATTTTGCATAACAGAGCCTCTTTAGATAGAAACTAGAGAAATGTTTTATTTGATTAGCACAATCGATAAGATGAATCGACTACTAACATAATAATTTACAACAGCTCTAATGATAGCTGATATATTGGTTAAATATTGTTTTACATCTTCCTGTATATTCTGAGACACTTACAGAACCTGAACAATAGTCCAGCTGTTATTTAAAGTCTATAACTCTTTGCCTCGTTCAGAAGAATGGAAAGTCTATTTTTACAGCGTATAAAACTGTTTTTCCTTATACCAGGAAGCAACTCCTGAGCCATGAACAGGGGAATTGTTTTTCACTTTATTCACACGGCCTCCAACTTCTGGGTTGCATTTGTTAGGCTTGTCACCGTCTTTCACTCCGACGCGTCTTTGATGGCCAGCAGATTTACGGGAGGAGCTCGGAGGAAGCCGCAGGTGATTCCAAACCCTTATTTCTGAGGAAACGTCTAAAGCGGCGCTAACCTGAATGAAGTAATCCTCTTCAGCTTGGAGGCTGGTATATCGTAGCCACACTCCTCCAGCACTTCCTGCCGGGCGATCTCCTCCAGCGACAGGTCCGGTTTGTCCACCAGGCCAGCGCAGAGCTCGTAGGTGACCCCCGCCGAGGCCGGGGGCCACGGGGACGAAGGAGAGCTCTCCTCGGCTGGGGCCGACTGGCCCTCTTGAGATTCGGAGGCGTCGCCCTCTTCGGCCTTCTCGGCGCCCTGAGAAGTCTTCGTCTTGGCCTTTTCCCACTCACACATGTAAACAGCTGCAGGTGCGAGACAGCAGAAGATTGATGGATATGAATTCATCAAACTGTGTTATATTTAAGGTTAAAAATGTAACCGTGTTCTCGGTTGTGGTTGTTTTTATCTAAACGAGATAAAAAGAGGGGATAAGTCACGGCCCAGACTTCCTTGAATTTAAAGCGCTGCTGCGATTTCTGATAAAAAAGCCGATTAAACATGTCGTTGTTTTAAAAGCGAAAGTGCACACCGGATGCTCAAAAGTCCAAATTTAGATCAGTGACAAAAAAATAAAAGGTACCTGGACGGAACTGCTTGACGAGGACAAAACAGTGAGAGGTGGTGTTGAAGAGCAGCACAGATACACTGCAAAATACAGGAAAAGTCATCGTTAAACACGCCAACATTTCATTTCAGGAGCAGGGATTCATTATAAAAGCCAAAAGCATCTTATGTTATAACATCCCTTCAAAAACAGCTCAGCATTTTCAGGCTTTTTCTTTGCAGTTTTTAGGGTTTAAATGTCATCTAAAGCCAAGTTTCCCACATATTTTGCATTTTCTTGTTGAATCTATTTGTTTGCATCTGATTCCACGTTGGAAGCTCAAATTTTTGCAGCTGTAAGTCAGACTGAGGAGTTTTTTTCTTTTCAGGATAACGATGTTTAACCTTACAGTCAAACCAACATGCAGGGATCATCAGATTTCAGGCTTGATTTTATCACACCGTACTTTATTCTCTTAAAGCAAGTTGTAGCCATTACAACTCCCTTTTAAAATGTAAATTTTAACATCAGGGGTGTCCAAGTAAGTAATAACTTGTTTTTAATCAATAATTTATTAATATTGTTGAATTTTTTTCTAGTTCCACTAGCAGATTATTTCACTTTTAATAAATTTTCCCCATGTTTTAAGCTAAATTATTGACTTAAAACAAGCTCCTATTTCTTCCTGAATGCAGTAGTTTTGACTGATTTCAAACGCACCAATATATTTGCGTTAGAAACTAAACCAAGATGTAAGATTTAGTGCTTTCCAGTGTAAGATTGAATCCCAGAACTGGTTTTTAAAAATAAAACAATTTGCATAAAACACTGCTCAGACAACAAACTTTATAAACGTCTTCATTAAGCTCCGTCAGATGACAAAGGTTTCCAAATTTATCTTCATATTGGAGTTTTCCTGTTCTAAACTCCTAAAAATAAAACCGATACTAAAATAAATGTCATTAGCCGGACTAACAATACTAAAATAAGAATCGGAATCTGGAGAGCAGCAGGTCACATCGCTGGGATTTCAACTCGTCGCAACCAGGATATGGAAATAAAACTAGAGCGAGGGTCAACGGTCACTGCCGTGTGTCCGTCCGTCCGTCCGTCCGTCCGTGTGTGTGTGTGTGTGTGTGTGTGTGTGTGTGTGTTTGTCGGTGAAAACTTGAAGCCTAGGGTCGGCGTTGGGAAAGCGGATGCGTCTGAGGTGGCAGGAAACCCTGCCCCGTCTTTCCCATGCTCAAAGGGAAACCAGGAGATTGCAGTGAAAAGTTTCTAACAATTCCTGAGACGATGATGAACTTCTCTTTGCATTTTTAAATTTCAGATGATGAAAAACACGTTTCGCGCTCAGTGCGCGCCAAAAATATACCTCATGTCAGCTAAATGTTTGTCTACAGGACAGATGGGTCTGCAGTTTGTGACACTGCCTTGGATAAGACAACAAAAAAGCGAGTGGGGGATTGCTGTGACTGAATAGACACTCAGTCGGGAGATAATCTGCATTTTTATTTATACTAACTGAAACATGTGGAGACGTGTTTTAAAGTCCCAAAACAGACATGAAGAATAGCAGGTAATACTTGAACTATAAAGCTGTTTGCCTGCAGGTTTGTTTGCATCATGTTTGTTGCTTCACTGCAAAAACACAAAATCTAACCAAATACCTGTATCTAGTTTCTACTGGGAATATTTTAGTTCACTTAATATAAGACAAAACTAACTTAAACGTACATTTTTAGCAAAACAAAAAATCTTGTTTTAAGTCAATAATTTCTTAATATTGTTGAAAAAGTACCAGATTATTTCACTCAAGACATTTTTACTGTATTATAAGTGAAATAATTTGCCAGTGGAACTAGAACTGGGTTGCTAGGTGACCAGCTGGGCCTGGCTGGCGTTGCTAGGTAACGGCACCAGTGGAACTCAAACTTTTTCATCAATATTAAGGACTTATTGAACTAAAACAAGCTCCTATTTCTTCAATTCAAATTCAAACATAGTTATTAATTCCAAACAGAAATTAAATAATGATAATTTTCTTGCTGAATATCTACTTTTAAGTTAGTTCTGTTTTATTTCAAGTGTACCAAGATATGAGCACTAGAAACTGGACCAAAATATGTCTTTGCAGTGCATATCCATGCGTTTCAAATATCTCAATAAATGAAGACCTGAAAATAATAGTCGTCATGAAGAAAATAGAAATAAATATAAATTACGTTAGACAATAGACGATATTAGACACAACATTCCGGTTCGGCCTGGACAGTTTTTACAGAATAGAAAAGGAAAACTTTGTCTCTGCTGATAATTGCGAATCTTTTGATGCTTTTTAAAAGGGTTTCACACCAGCAGCTTCAGAAACTCGGCTTCTTGCTGCTCCACTTCCTTTCTCAATCACTTCTTTCCTCTCTGCCACCTCGCTGAAAGCACAGAAACAAAAACAACCTTTTCCACTTTGCTGGCTTCCCAGAAGAACATGAGAGAGCTGCACATGTGACCAACGTTTTAGTTTTCTCTTCATAAAAATGTCGCTCGCTGATGGGAAGCAGCCAGAGAAACCCTTAAACTAACTTCCAAAAACACAACATATTGGAAAAATGTTATTGTTTTTATTAATATTTTTGTTACATTGCAAACACAAACGTCAGTACATTTTCTTGGTATTTTTTAATTTTGTTTTACTGACATCATTGTGTTGCTTTTTCCTGAAGCTAATCAGAAATTTCTGGCCAGTTTCAGTTCAAACAGCAGCCCGACGCACCACTCAGATCGCAGCTTCAGTGTTTCTCCTTGACTGAATAAAGGGCAACACTGGTGGTTGCCATGGTGACGCTATACCCCTGACTGGGCCGGGATTGGATTTCTGAGATCAGTATTTCCTCATTGATCTAATCGATTAGCCAAATATAGACACTGACAGACAGATGGACCATCTAGTCGCTTTAAAGTCTTTGTAGCTCAGATTTAGACTTTTATAAACGGGAGGTGCCGTCGCATAACTTATAAATTTTAACTTTAATTAGTTATTGATTAACTTTGGGCTCTGATGTCGTCTCCAATATCTCCAAAGACTTTCTGCTTCAGCTTAAACGTGATTTAGGCAAATTTAATGCTTAATTTGGCCTAAACAAAGCACAGCTCTTGGACTTAATAGGAACTTAGCAAACAATTTGTTCAACTTAAAAAGAGAAATCTTTTATGATTTAAAAAAAAATACATTTTTGTAAATCTCTTCAGTAACAGAAGAAGAACATGGGTCCATGTTTATTTTACTTATTAGGCCAAAAAGTTGGAAAAAAGAAACCAAAGTCGACCCCAGGACCTGGAGAGTTTTGGATACATTTCCATTTTGCAAGTTTATCTAATTTATCCTGCAAAGATCTTTGTTTTGCAAGCCAAAACATTTCCAATGTTCCCTGCATCACGAGGTGACTTACTTTAAATGTCACATGTGTCACCTAAAGGTCAGTACAAGGACTGCAAGTAAATATTACACTGTCTTCATTTCTCCTAAAGCTTCACATATTGTATTAAACGATTCAAAATTCTGAAAAGGAAACTATTTTTAAAACCCTTTATCTGCATAAACAGAGCTTTTATAATGAAAGTACACAAACAGGGAGCAATAGTTGTAACCAACATCTCCTTAAATAACAACCTGACATCACAGTTTAAAAAAAATACATGAAATAATGATTATGATCATATTTTTTTAGTAAAAAAAAAAAACACAAAGGCTGTGACTCTGGTTGCTCTGGAAAACTAATAAGAATAAAGTCAAAATTTAAACAAGTTGTAATTTGATTGCAGGGGAACTAAAGCGTCTAAAACTGGGGTGTCCAAATTGCGGCTCGGGGGCCATTTGTGGTCGTTGGATTAATTTTGTGTGGTCCTGGTCTGCAATTCAATAATGGCACAAATTTGGCACTCCAACACTTATTGTAATTATTTTAGGATGAGATTTTCTGTTTCATGTTTATATGTTCTTAAAAACAACACAAAGAATTTTTCTATTTTACGTTTTTACTCAAAAACAGACCCATCCATTACATTTGGCTGAAGAAAAGTCTTACTAAAAACATCTTATAGAGACTTAAGAAACGGAAATTAAAAATCCCAAAAAGGTAAATCACTGGAAATATTTAGGAAAACGTAAAATAGACAGAAATCATTTCTAATGGAAGAAAAAAAAAAGTAAAATTTTGGCCTCTGAATACTTTCAGTTTGGGGATTTCTACAAAATTTAAATACACAACTTTTAAATGCTTCTTCCTTTGAAAAAGACATTCCAGCACTGCAAACATAAATCAAACTCAATTCAACAGAAATCCAGAAACAATCCCAGGTTCCTTTCCCTGCAACAACCCAGCAGGATTTCCTCTTTGTGAATAGCTACCTGTCGCCAGGGGAAATCTTTTGTTAGAAACACAGGTTCGACATTTACCGCCTTTCTCTCTGGGGAGCCGTTTCTTTAACAACAATCTCTGTTTGGGGTCAGTAGTGCAGGAAAGAGGCTAGAAATGACCTGAGAGTGACCTCAGGGCATCACTGGGGCTTTGGCACCCAAGTGTCAGATTTCTGTTACAGTTTAGAGTTTTATTACCATTTTATTTCATGTAAAAAACACAAAAAAGCAGGTGCAACGTCCCCTGAAAACAACCATCTTTAACTCAACCATTCAGCCATAAAGGAGTAAAAATACCAGATTTATTAAAGTTGCATTTCAGAGAGAATCAGGATTTAAAAATGTTTTATTTAGTAAACTGTGTAGCAGAAAAACTTTCTAAAATTAATCCAAACTAACAGGTATGTTTATTTCCAGATTACAGAGAGTTACATGGGGTTCCCAAAGTGAAGGCCGGGGGCCGTTTATGGCCCTGGCAGTGATTTGGCGCGGTCCACCAACTGCAATTCAGATATGATACAAATTTATAATTTGGGTAAATTTATATCGGGCGTGATTTTCTTATAACAGAAAGTGTTCATCTTTTTATAACTAAGCTTTTATAATAAGAAGAACCAAGTTCATCCAAAGACTTTTACTAGAAAAACCAACGTTCCTGCACACAAATCAGCTTTTATCTAAACTTGGCTAAATATGGCAAACGTTTTGAAAGAAAATGAACAAAATCCTGTTTTAATAACAGTGAATTTAATAATTTCAGCTAAAAGTCTTTTAATACAAAAACGTGCAAAATCCTGTTTAAATTTTGGATTTGGAATAAATAACACCCGTTTCCTACAAAAAAAAAATTATTTGCTTGATTTAATTTTGCTTTTGTACATTTTCTTAGCCTGTAAGTAGTTTAGACTATTATTTTTGATAAAAAAGTTTGAACACACTGTTTTAAAGTGAAGCTTGAAGAGCTTCTTTTAATTAATGTTTCTTAATTAAAAGAACAAGCATGTTTTAGAGCTTTACAAGCACCGACAGTGACGTTTTCAGCACAATATTTAAACGGGACGCCAGTCCCAAACATGGCCGACTCATTTCCATCTTTGCGAACCGAGGCAGCGTTGAGCATTCGACAGGAGAAAATTCAGATTTTACCTGTCGTGACTCTGCATAAAGTCCCAGGATTTCTTTGTGCCATTCTGTGAAGAAGAAAGAAAAAAAAAAAAAAACAAGAATTAGAGTTTATGAAGCAAAATAACAGATTTCTGAATTCAGCTCTTCATGGTCTTTTCTGCTTGTTTTATTGTTTGTAGTGAGTAACAGGATAGTTGTGGAAAAAGGAAGACTTGATGTTCAGATTGAGGTTAATTTCATTTTTCTGAGCGTAAATTAGAAATTCCTTGGAAAGTGAAACTTTTCATGTCTGGAAGTGGAAATGATAAATTCCTCATGACTGAAACGTGACGCGTCTCTTCCTGCCTGCAGCGACGGAGACATCAGCTTCTGTTTTAATAGTTTACAGTCACATCATCATCATCAAATCACAAGGCTGAAAGCAAACACTTATTTCTGTTGATTTCCAAGATGGCGCCTGCAAACTAAATATAAATGACGGAAAAACTATTTTAGTTGTTTATATTTACATTTTTTGTCACTTTAACCACAAATTCAAGCAGCTTATCAATTAATACTATATGTAAGAAATGACTATAAAATAGAATTAGACAGTATCCACTTTTTGATACCATTAAAGCTCATTAAACTTAGTAACACTGGGGTTTACGGTATTACAATCTGCTTAGATATTTAGAATATGGGTTTTTACTAGTCCACATATTCAACTCATTATGATTATCCATTTCTAAATTTGTCTTAAGGCAAAAAGCCATCAAAATTATTTGTTTTTGTCTTCAAAACCAAAAAATAAAGATTCCAAAAAGTGTAAAATTCTGCAGTTTAACTTTGAGCAGTCCAGGTAACCCAGATTTTAAACTAGAGACGAAATAATTCATTAAAAGAGTCACAAAAAACAGAGAAACAGCCCTTTAGTTTAGCAAATGTAGGACACTAACCTAATCCTAACGTTAGCAGCTATTGGTACCAACAGTTCTAACTTGTTAGCATTGTTAAAAGCTATCGTTAGCATTTTTAGCAGCATCATTAGCATCTATTATTAGTAGTTATAATTAGCATTGTTAGCAGCTATAATTAGCATCGTTAGCAGATATTGTTGTTTCTCCATGTAAAACGAGGCATACTGCTACACAGCAGGCGTCAACAGGAAGTACTTTCTTGAATGTAAAGTATTTAATTTACCTACATACGTCTTACATCAGAGGTTTTTAATGATACAATTTGAAGCAACTGTGCTGCTATTTTTGGATTTCCTTCAAACACATTTAATATCAGACTGAAGGTGTTTGTACAATCTGCCACCTACACTGAATATTTAATATCAAGGAATATCATTAATTTATTTTCAGATTTAAAAAAACAAAATGGAAAAAAAACCTTTGTATTTGAAAATGCAATTAGCACAAACCACAGAGAGTTTACCCTTAAATATATGATGCATTAATAACCCTGTAGCTCCTGTAAATTCAACACTAATTTAGCCGATGTTGCTCTTTCCACATTGCATGCCATCATAAAAAGGGTAAGTTAGCCTACATTTTCAATGCCTAAGGAAATATGACCTTGATTCATATTTAGGCTACACCTCCTCTCCTCCCACAAGCTCAGTGAGACGCAGCGAAGAACGTTTTACCAGAGCAACACGAGACCCGGTGTGAGGCTGTGGTTCAGCGACACCTGAGAAAACGGCGCGAGTCGAGCTGAACGAGGCCAGAGTCGGATTTCTGCAGAGAATCAGCCTTCAAGGCTTCCAACAATGACTAAATCACATGAAGAAGACGACGGAGGACAAGCAGAGAGAGCAGTGAGCCCTCACTCCCAGCCATTAATCCAAGGACAAGACTGGAGTCTTAGCAGAACTACAGACTCTACCTACGTAATTACAATCCTAAAAATCCTGTCATGTCAAGAAGATGGTCCAATTCCTGCAGAGAACGTGAAGCCAAACCTCAGAAACCCGACATCAAAATGGATCTGAACCAAAACCATCAAGCATTTCAATGCATGAGTAACATGAGGTACATTGATACCAACAGAAGGAGTTTCATCCATCAAGCAAAAAAAAAAAAAACCACACACACCAATTTAATGGCATTTTCAGAGATATTTGGGGGTCAGGAGTCAAACTCAAAAATAATTTACTTTTCCAGAATTTACTTAATTCAAATATGCTCAAGCTAATTTCACTTTTTTGTTTAAAAAAAAAAGGTTTTAGTTGTAAACTACATTTGTAATACAAAAATTATGACAACTTGACCAAAACTGCCAAGATATGAAATATTGAAGTGGCAAATGCACTTGCTACAAATTCCAGGTCTTCGTTGTCTTGAATGTATTTTTTTATAACTCAGACTGCAGCTGGAAAAGTCCAACACAAACGAGTCGGAACCAAACCAAGTCAAGTTGATTAGTAAAGAAAATGTGATGAAAAATGACCAGAAATAGAAATTCAACTTGAATGGGTCAAATCCTTGTTTATACTGTTAAAATAATCAGTTTTCCAATTAACTGATCAATCAAGTCCAAACACGTGTTTTTATCAGGTTTGTCAGTTTTCTGGTAAATCTTGTGGCTTGTTTTGGTATGCAGGAAATTGAAGCTTTATTTTATTTTTTTAGTAAAATGGTTTTCTACTAATGAAAACATTATAATAAATTATATGTCTCTGATCTTTATAAAAACCCAGAGCCTTGATAGTGTTTACTGCAGTATGAAAATAGCAGAGCTTACATTTTTCAGTTTTAGTTAAATTAGCCGTTTGTGTCAAACATTGATGCACAGATGGGAGTTTTGTTTCTCAGCATGGTGAGATTTCAAGACGTGAAGTCCACGGGATTGTAGAAATCTCCAACCAATCCAAATAATATCAATTAGACATATTCAGTTTTGATCAGAATAAATCTAATAAGTGTGACTACATGTCTATTCCCAGGCAGGGTGTGAGGTGAAACCAACCCATTTCCTCTCTTCTTTCTCTGGTTTGCAGAGTACACAGATGGCGGGGTTTCCCTCATTACTTGGGCCACTTGCTGAGAGAGGAAGGGCGGGAAGAGCGCGAACGGCCCAGGGGAGACCGAGAGCCACGGCCGACATGGATTACGACAGAGAGATTAGCCCGTGGGGAGAGACGGAGGGAGAGACGGAGGGAGAGATGGAGGGAGGACAGGCAGCATACATGGAAATAATGCAGCCTCTGAAAGGCACCTGTGAGAACGGCCACTACAGGGAGGGATGCACAGGCTTGATCTTTAGGTACTTAAAGTTTAATTACCGTCTCTTAAACTCACCCTCACACGCCTGACAGCCGTGGCAGAGAAAAACCTCGAATGCTGTCCTCGAATACAACAGCACTTTAAATTTCTCCTCTCGTGTTTCGGCTTCAGTCTCATAAAAAGCTGTTGTAGATATATTTAAAAAATAAAAATAAAAAGAGGAGTAAGTTTTTGCCAAAAAATCTCAGAGATATTCTAGATTTCAGAAATTGAGAAATTTCAATTTCAATCAAAATTTTTGATTTTAGCAGAATCTTGACATTTCAAACTCTGAAATTTTCAAGTTTTTTCAGAAAATTTCTGATTAACCTCAAAATTTCTGAGTTTTTTTTTTCTTGAATTCTTTTTACTTCTCAAGGTCAGACATGTCCTTGTTTTTGTAGAAAATGTCTTAGATTAATGTAAAAATTTCAGATTTTTTTCTTTTTTTGTGTAAAATTTCAACTTTTTAAACTCAGAAAATTCCAAGTTTTTCCAGAATATTGTTGAGATTAATCTCAACATTTTTTAGATTTTTTTCTAACATTTTTTTTACTTTGCAAGTTCAGAAATGTCCTTGTTTTTTCTATGCAATTTCTGGGATTATTCTGAAAAATGTCTGATTTTATTTTTCAACTTTTGAAATATTTTAAGTTTTTTTTCCCCCAGAAATTTTCTGAAATTAATCTCAAACAAAATGTTCTAGCAACTTTTTTTTTTACTTCTCAACCTCAGAAATGTCCTTGTTTTATTTAGAAAACTTCTGACTTTTTTGGTGAAAATGACCTTTTTTAATCACAATGGCCCTGATATATACTGTCATATTTATCACAGAATAGATTTATCACTAGAGCTGCCTCACATAAACATCTACTTTTGTCTGAATACATCACTTTAGTTAAAAACTGATCAAACATTCTCTGAAACAGACACACTATACCAGTTTGGTTTTGCGTAGACAAACAGTTTCAGATGAATCACCGAAATCATTATGATGAATAAACTGGGGGCAATTATGCAGCTCTAAGTAGCAACTTGTGATTCTGTGACAGTGCCGGGTAAGACGGATAAGAGGGGTTTCCTGGAGTCAACGAGGGACAATCACCTGCTTTGTAGAGGGAGATGAGACAAAACACCTCTAGACATCAATGAATCAGAGAGCCTCTTGCACAAAGCATTACCCACTTCCACGGTTTGCGTGGAAGCGGGAGCAGATTTGGTCACCGGCTCAGCTGCAGATGTACAGGCGACGAGCATAAAAAGATTGGAGGACACACTCTGTAAAGGAGACAGAAAAGCGTTTGTCTCTGAACAGCTCTTCCTGAGCTCCAATGGGAAAACAATGAAGATGAAACGTTGGCAAGAACAAGAGAGCCCAGCATCATTTCTCTCTGTTATCCAACTGCTGTCTTCTCATTATATTCAACCCTTACATCCTCTGTTTTAGCTCATCAAACTAAATATCTCCTCAAAAACCCTTTACTTTGTGCAGCAATGACACAAAAAGACTTCAATCATCCCTGCTGAAGGCTACCAACTTAAACTTAACTGCCCTAAGCAGCTTTTTTGGGGGGGGGCCCAGACCAACATGTCATGATTTATCATTCCTAAGCTACTCACCTACAATCATTAGCATCATTTGTAATTAGCATGCAGCATGCCAGTGAAATTATGGCTATTGATTTTAATCTTACAGGAGTAACAAAGTAAAACAAAATCATTTAGATTTTGAAATGCAGAGTGGTATCTAATCGTTTCATTTCATTTTAACTATTTGAAAGTAACATTAGCTGATGACACTAAATTTAATATCTTATGTTTCCCCAACAGTGGCAGCAGCCATCAACAGGAACAGATGAATCATTATTATTTTATTATTTATCAAAACAATACAGAAATTGTTTTCCTATGTGTAGTAGCACTGAGTTTGTAATATTCAATGTTATTTAAAATGTATGTATATTTGTCTATCATGCTAGTTTGGTGCTCTTGGGGGCCCCTGGTGGCCCTGCCCCTCAATCACTCGAGGAAGATTTTTCTCAGCAGATTTTTTGTTGATGTGGTGAACACATTAAATAAATTAGGTTTTCAGATGGTCACCTCCAAATTAGATCTAATCGACTTGGTTTTTAGTGTGTAACCAACCAAACACCAAATGCAAGGACAATCCTGTTTCACTTTGGGCGCATGTCCCACATGGACATTTCAAAAAGCCACATGTTAGACTGCAGAGCTCAGCAAGTACGATTAGCCATCATTACTAACTACTTTAGTGTTACTTCATTTATCTCTTCATGCTTGCAAAGCAAAAACAGGGTTTCCCCCAGTGTATCATAAGCCTGGTGTGCCACCAGGCTTTTCCTGTGCCTCCACCAGGCTAAGCATTACTTATTTATTTAAGTCTTTTTAAAATGTTTGCAATTTTTAAGACTTCATAATTGGTGTTCAGGTGTAAGTCTTCCAATCTCTGAACAAGACATGATTATCAAGTGATATTTTCCAAGTCAACTTTAAACATTTTTAACTCAAAAGCACGACGGGCGCTGGATGAATGACTGCACTAGCACCCAACCACTGGGCTTAGCAAGTTTTATGGGGGAAACGCTGCAAAACTTTAGGATTCCTTCAGCCAGCTGACTGGCAGTAAGCAGCAACAGGAAGGGAATGACCAAAACTCTATTTTTCTATGCTTTATGTATTTGGAAATTTGAAAACTTAACCCTAAAGCCTTAATATGGACCTTGATGGACTCCCATCAATTCTTGTCCACAACCAAGATTTTTAAACTACAAAGAAATGAGAAATCCCCTGAGCTCAAAAGCAGCAAATTAGCTAACTTAATTTGTGACTTAAAAACAGATTTATCCTGGACAGCAGCCTGTGTTTGTGTTTGTCTACTTCTCGCTTTGTTTGAGACCATACGGACACACAGACTTGAACTTGGCTTTCTTTCAGTGAGAGCATTCATTATTATACTGTACTCTGCTGTAATCCAGTGGCATTAAACTAACACAACATACTTCATTGATGCTTTATTATGCATAAAGAGGGTAAAAACAAAAGGCAGGCTATCTGTAAACACTCAAAATACATGATAATCAAGTGAAAAAACGTGGAAAGTATTTGAGTTTTCAAACAAGACTGAGTTAGTTTGACATCTGAGATCAACAAGTCTCACCTGCGTCAAAATCCACATTTAAAACATTAAAAACAGCATCTGCTGTCGCATTAAACTGCAAAAACACTGAATTTAGCCAACTAATGTATAATGTAAAGCATGCGCTGCCGTTAACGTGATGCCTGGAAATTAAACAGCCCTCTGTGGGCTACCGTTAGCAATTAGCCTGTTAGCTTAACAGTCGCCAGTTTAAATCAAACAAACAAAAGGTGACAACTGAATCAACGCGAGTGCAACACTGAACAAAGGAGGTTGGATTTCCCCGGCCTTTTAATTTAATTTAATGAGAATGAGCAGAGATGCCAAAGGTCGGGTTTTTAGCCTTCCTCGTCTTAGCTTTGCTGTAGCTGCTAAATGAATGGGGGGTTGGGCTAGCCTCCAGCATCCTCCATCCTCCAACAAGACAACAGATAACTCACCTGATTGTAGAGCACCCGGAACGGCTTCAGGTATTCGGACTCTGTGCACGGAACGACTTCAACGTTATTAATCTCTTCCATAATGTACAGCTGGAGCAGGATTTGGGGGTTTACCGAAGCCGTCTCCGCACACTGACAGTGAAGGAATGCCTACGGAATCCGGGAAAGGATACACGAGCTCTGATTCGAGTAATCTAATTAAATCAAGTCAATTAGGTTGTCCTTGGATTATTGTGGAAAGCGAGACGGTATTTAATCAGTTTTAGAGGTTATTAAGAAGAGGAAAACAAAAAACAATCGATCAAAATGTGTGAATTAAGCGGAATAATATGAAGCACATAATTTAATCCAGCTTGTAGCAGTTTGGTGGTTCGGTTATGTTTAATTTAGAACTGTTTGCCTGATAGCAGCATTTCTAAAATATATATATATACATATATATTCTCCAAAAGCACCTTTATCTTTTATTTGTGGGTAAAAGTTTTCTTCATTTTATACATTAATTGAAAAATCCCAGTTTTTTGTGCAGAGACATAATTCAGTTTGCTCTAAATGTTCTTTGTCTTTGTATATAAAATGTCTGTATGGAAGCATTGGTGCCTTGCAACAAGAAGGTCGTGAGTTTGACTCCCAGCCAGGAGTCTGTCTGCTCTCCATGTGCTCCCACTGGGTCTCTCTTGGTACTCCAGTTTCCTCCCAGTTAAAAAAAACAACACAACAGCTTCATTAATTAGTCTATTCAAAATACTCTTAGGTGTGTGTGTATTGTTGTTTGTTTCTAAAATACAAGTACTTTGGTCCTGGTTGTTATCACACAGGTTTTCCTTTTTTTCCAGTAAATATTTACATCATTTTCCTCGTTTTTGTAACTTTGTGATTAGATTAAAAATATTTTCAAATCTTAAGAAGATCTGATTATTTTTTTATAAAACCTTATATATACAGCATGCTGTCTTTATTAGCATAGCTAATAATATACATCTGTAAGTCTTACTAACATTGTCTGCAAAGGAAATATCTGTAAATATGTTTGAGAAAGGGGCATAATCAAAGCATGCCACTTAATTTGTAAACAACATGTCTTGTTTACAAAAAAAGAAAAGAAAAAAATTAAACTTGTTAAATTTGTGTTTACAATGCACTTGTTTACCTGTAGAAATGACAGCTAGCAAACAACCAAACAGTTGAAGCCGCTGCATGTCACCATTGTGCTTCAGTGTATTCCCAAAGCATAAGTGAGTTTACAGGTCAAATTAAACAAGCACAACAATGACAAACAGTCCCAGGTGGCCTTTGTACTATTTATAGGCCACAATATTTCTGGTATGTGCAAGTGAAGATAAAGTAAAACTTACATGTCCGTAAGAAGAGGTTTTGTCTCCAGACAGGAGTCACATCAGGTACAAACAACATGTCAAACAAAAAAAATAAAAGAATAAAGCACAAACAATGAGATATTTGATAACAAAATCCAATATTTAAAAACAGATCTGAGTATTTTACATGAGAAGTTGAAGGTGAAAGGTTAAGTTTTTCCAAGCATTTCTGTTTTGTTGCAAATTAAAAGAATTTTAGTATTGATCTGCAAATCTTCTGACTGTTACCAAACTGTGTGTACAACTGAATGTAATTTGAACAAAAAAAGTTTAAAGATATTATTAAAAGACTGAGAAACATCTCTTAGTTAAAGAATATAAAACAAAAATAATAATGGGCCAAGTAATGAGCCTGGTGGAACTTCAGGGGTTAAAAACAAAATTTTAATAAGAAAAGTCTAAACAGGACGAACACCTGCCCAATCTACAGCCAGAAAATGTAATTTTTTTGCTTTTTTTTGTGAAAAAAAGCAAAATCAAGAGGTGTTTTTACAAATTAAAGGTGAAAGGTCATCGGTTTTTCCGATGGCTTTTTTCTGATTTACTGGACATTAAAATAATTGAATTAAGAATCTTCTACTTCTGCGGAGCTGATACGATTTAAGATAGATGTACAACTGAATGTGATACGAATATAAATGCTTAAATGTGAAAATGTTAGTGAAAGCATCAAAACGAAAATAATAATGGGCCAATTATTGAGGCCTGTGGAACTCCAGGGGTTAAAAATAGCTTTCACAGAAATGTACTTATCAAATTTTACTACGAAACGTCTAAAGAGCCCGAAATGTCAGCCAGATGAACCAGTCAGTAAGAAAACAACGTACTCAGTGGTATTAAATGTCGGGTTAAGTGTCTTTTCTTAACATTTGAGGGATGTTAAAACTTAAAACTCAGGTCTTCTTGATGAAATTAGTTAACAAGCTGCTGTGATTTAGCAAATTTAAATCTCCTCCGTGACATTTCAGTGACCCCTCAAATCAAAGTCTCTCGTTAGATGAAACACGAACATAATTTCTGTCTCCCCAGTGTTAAATAATGAATAAGAGTTGGGTGTGGGACTTGTTTCTCACAAACCCAACCTTACGGGTGAGGCTACATGATGTCATCCTCTCATATCAATAACAGCCTGGAAAACAATCTTCAGAAACTCCAGTCTCAATGGAGTGGACTTCCTCCAGCCCAGTACCAGCCCAGTCCGCCGCCCACTGCACAAGGACAGGACGTAACACTTTCGCAAACTGATTTACATCGAAATAAATAAAGGCCAAGACCAAACAATGTGCAGACCCAAAGGAGGAACCGGCGTCTCTCCGCTCAATCTATATCAGCCAATCCGGGCAAGCTGCAGGGCACGATAAGACGGGAGGGACCGCTGAGTCGAGGCATTGTGCTGCGGGTCGCCTCCTCTGGTTTGCTGGCACACTCTGAGGGGAACACAAAGAAACGGCAGCAGACCGAAAGGCAGATGAAGCAACAAGAAGTTATAAATACATGAGCGGAGACGAACAATCACCATTCTCAAATCAGGCATGGATTTGTCAGAAACGACTCTGAAGGTTCTGATGAAGATTGTTCTTCTGTTTGTTTGTTTTGTGAAAAAGTAACGTAAGCTTTCCTGAACTTTTCCATTTCGTCACCTTCCTGAAATAATGGCCTAAGGTCAGATTTTCCAAATATTGCATAGGCAAAAAGAAACAAAATAAAAATAAAAATAAATTAAATGTCTTTTGAAACAAAAGAAGTTTTAGGCAATAATTTAAATTATTGTTTTAAATGAAGAAATGAAGAGCCCACTGCACTGAACCCGTTGAAAACCTCATGTGAACATCACCTACAAAGAGTTTTTTCCATGAGTTATCAGCCCTCAGTGAGAAACCGCGGCGCCCGTAACGTGCTAATCCCGTCCATGCGGGCGGCGGGTCCACAGCGGTCAGAACCAATTAGTGCTTCCACTCAGACGATGCAGCGCAGACGTCCATGGGATTCATCCAACACCAAACCTGGAGCCTCTAAAAGCCACTTTATCTGTATTTTTGTCTGTCCTCAAAGTTTCTATTTATTCAATAGTCTAAATTATTGTAACTTTAAAATGATTTTAAATGCTTTTAAAGTTAAAAACATAAAAATAAACAGCAGAAACTAATGTTTTTACATTTTCTCTGTAAAGATACTGTCAATTGTTTGTTTTTAGTATGTACTTTAAATGTTAGAACACAAAAGCTAAAACAATGATCTATAATTAAAGTATTTGTACTAATTTTAAAAATACATGTGTGAAACCTCAGAGTAGTAACTAGTTACATTTACTTGAGTAACGTTTTGCAAAAAATGTACTTTTACTGCGTTGTAGTAACTTTATTATGAAGTATCGCTTCTCTTTCTTGAGTACAATTTCTGGATACTCTACCCCAGGGGTGTCCAAAGTGCGGCCCGGGGGCCATTTGTGGCCCTTGGACTGAGTTTGTGTGGCCCCCAACAGCAGTTTGGCCCAATACAGTTTAAAGAAACCAACCAATCACAGACAGGAGGCGGGTCTTAGCGCTGCCAATCAATCTCATGAACATGCTGTTAAATGTGGTAATGGCGGAGAAACAATTTACATTAAAGAAAATGGTTTATCTCCCGTCATCAGTGGTCATGCTAACTAGCTTTAGCATTCACAACAGGATCTGCTGATGAGGAAAAGCAGCATACACATGAGCATGATTGACAGCGATAAAACTCTTCTGGTTCTGATTCACTGTTTCTAATTAGGAAGACAGAGAGAGAGGAGACAGAGGAGTTTGATTTTTTTCACAGATTATCTCAAGACAGTGACACTTTCAACAAAAATATTAAAATATACATATTTTTAATAAAAGTTACATACTGCAGCTTTAAATGAGGTTTTTCTACTAAATAGAAGAAATTTACCACAAAATATTTTGGAATTTCCTCAGTTTACAGAAAATTCCAGCTTAATACTTCAAGTGTAAGGATGATCAAGCATGCAGTATTTCCCTACATCACCAAATTTGACAATGACCCAATCTGAATCTTCTGATCCCAGAACACAATAGTGCCGTAAAACCCATACAGCTAGTTTTAGAGGTGAAAACGCCTGCCGTGGTCTATCCATAGCAAAGTTTATCAGTCAGGGTCAAGCAGGGATTTAGGCCTGGGCTTTGGGGAATGCACTTAACCAAGGTGGCAGCTGCGTCTCTGTTAGCGGGCCCAGGGTGTGGGTCAAGGTGGCCGCTTTCCGCCCACCCAGCAGTCTGGACGCTCAGCCGCCTTGGGTCTTGTCCAGGAGATGCTCCTAAGTCCTAAATCCCACCACCAGCGCTTGGACTTCAAAATAACACCCCACATCTACAGGGTGCTTGATAAGATCGCACAGATATGTGCACTTTGTGTCTTTGAGGTGTGTTGGGAGGTGATTGAGAAGCCGACATAGGCTATGCTCACACTGCAGCCTGAAGTGACCCAAATCCGATTTTTTGTGAAATCAGATTTTTTTTTGCGTGGTCGCTCACACTTCCAAAAAATTAGGAGACGACTTAAAATGCTCAGTTTCTCTTATTTTACTTTTCATAAGTGTATGTTTGAGTAAAATGAACATTGTTCTTTTATTCTATGAACTACTGACATGTCTCCAAAATTACAAGCAAACATTTAGTATTTATTTGCAGAAAATGAGAAATGGTCAAAATTAGGAAAAAGATGCAGAGCTTTCAGACTTAAAATAATGCTAAGGCAACAAGTTCATATTCATTTATAAACAATACTAATGTTTTAACTCAGGAAGAGTTCAGGAATCAATGTTTGGTGGAATAACCAGGAGGTTTTCAATGGATTCCAATGAAGTGGGCTCTTTATTTTTTCCAGAGCTGTTTCTGTTATCCAGTGTGAACTCCAAACAACCTGAAAGTGTCACGCATGCGCAGTGGAGGGCCCAATAGCGTCACACTTAGCGTGCTCAGTGTTTTGCCAACATCCCAAAAACCGGAAGAAGAAGAAATACTCAGTGTTTGCGGAAGTAAACATAGATGCTAACGGTGGAGCATATTTTACGATTTTAAAGTTGTTGTCCGACCGCAGCCAGCACAGTAACAATTTAATCCTCATTACCGTGTCCGCCATGGTGGTTGTTTTTCTCATAGACATCATATACGTAGACGCCTCATGGAGCGCTGAGTCGTACGTAACAGCGTCCTCCATCTTCTATGTGGCAGCAGAGCGATCGGAGCTCCTTAAGTCCTGTGCTGTGTGGACATATTTCAACCGTTTTACGAAACAAACTGGATTCATTGCCATTACCTCTCACAGGTAAGGATGAAAGATCAGAATTACTTGACTTTGCAGCCAGAAATTTGCTTCTAAACAACCTAAAAATATTTCCTATGTAGTTTAATTGGCCTGAAGTAACTGCTGGTTGTTAGCGTAGCAGCTAACGTTTTCATACTGTTTTCTAATGAGAGACAGCTGATGAAAAACCACTTAGAGGAGAAGTTCATTAAAAACCAGAGGATTTAGTGAGGAAAGATCAGTCAGGATCAGAGCTCGGGCTGCTGTTCTTCAGTCTGTTTCCCAGCTCAGCTTCTCCATGTCAGTATTTAGCTATAAAGATGCTACTTAATATTATTTTATTAAGTTAATAAAATAATAATTATTTTATTAACTTAAAATACTTTGTAGAACGGCACTTTATAAAGTTCGATCCATTCACTTGTATTAGCTTACTGGCACATATTCCACATTCAATATGGCGGACGCTGTCACGTATCGCAGCAACGGGCCGACCCGCTCCATTTGAAAAGATCAGATACGTATCGGATATCCAAGTGTCCTGGGTCGCATTCGGAAAAGAAATACAATCTTTGTTGTTCAGACTGTTATGAAAAGATCAGATACATGTCGCATTAAGACAAAAAATAAAAAATCGTATTTGGGTCACTTCAGGCTTTAGTGTGATCGGAGCCTTAAAGGAGTGATGGCGACAGAACGGAGTTATTAACTGATCCACTGCAGGGCTTTCTTGTCTTCAAATATATTACATTTAAAAACTAAATGTTGATTTAAACGAGCCAGCAGTTTTTTCACATCAATGGCTTTCTGTGAAAGTTGAAAACCTTCCATTTTGTACCCTTGTATTTTTAGAAAAAGCTGTTATTGTTTTCCTCTCCTGTGGCTTGCATGCCCCAGGATGTGTTCAAGGTCAGTATTCCTGTTTTGTCATCATTATTGTACAAGAGAATAGGCACCTCAGCCACAATGCTCAGGGTTTAGTGGGTTTCCTGGTACATGTTAGTCTTCTGCAGAAACAAACAGACCTGAGGGGGTTTCAGGGTGACGGAAAGTGAATGCTAAGGTGACTACAGATGTTTGAAATAACTCAAACTCAGCAGGAAGTTACAGTGAAGTAATCTACCTTAAAGATCTGAACCAAAATGGAGGTCAGCACTTGGTATGTTACAAAGTCTGGATGACAGCTTAAGTTTCTGTGGCGGTTGTTGGTCTTTTTATGGATAATCATTGAAAAATAAAATAATCTTGTTGATAAACTTACAAAAAACACAATAAGATTTTATCAACAAACCCCAATGAAAGAACCATCCATTACTTATATGTCTTATTTTTTCATTCCTTCCGTGTTACTATAACCATTATTAGTAGATTATTATTATTAAATGCCATTATTATCATAATTAGTTTTTAAATATATGTTTACTATATAACTAAGATCATGTAAGTACATTATATGGCATATACATTGGCAATAATGTATATATTATTGCCAATTTGGCAATTATATATTGGCAATAAGTTAATTATTTGCATGCCATATGTGCGATTGTTTTTTAACTATTAATATTATTATTATCACAATTATTATTATTACTATTACTACTATTATGGGTCAGTAAATTTGATTGTCCTGCTATGAGACAGTTTGTAGTCATTTTGTTTTGTTGGTTCTATAGCACAGTAAATTAACTGGCATACGAATACCACAACATGTTTTTATTACATATTTCTGATCAATACAGATAATTAAATTGAGATAAGGGATAAGATTATATAAGTGTTCACTTCTTCCTGCTCTTTTTCAAACAGGAAAGTAGTTGTAAGCTTATTATTTTCAAAACGCTGCAACAATTTAAACAATTTGACTGAAAAGGTGCAGGCAGAAGCAAGTGCCTTACATTAATGTCTCTCCTACTCATCAAACTAAACTAAATTATCCCTTTATCACTCATTACAATGTTTAAAAAACCAAACATACCACTTCTTACATATGAATTACGAAACAGAGTCATAAAAGAAAACAATCCAAAACCAAAACAGATAAAAACAATATTTTTTCTGTATTATTATCGTCTTTATATTTACACATTGCCCGTTTAGTGTTCAGATGGATCTATATGGATGATTGATTGACGTTTAGGTTTTTATGGTATACCGATTTGACCTTTTCGTTCAAAACTTGTTTATGTCAATATGTAACATGCTCATTTTAAATTGTTAAATTAAATAAAGAAAACAAAACAAATAACAAACATTATATTTGTAGGTTCATAGTAACTATCCTTATTTTTGTATAAGAACTATGTCATTTATTGTTGTTTTATGTGTGGATGTACAGTTATGTCACCCCACAGAGATTAAATAAAATCTTTTTGCAAGTGGAAGGCCTGTCTCGTTGTCTCTATCTTTGAAGTTTGACTCTCCGGTCTCCCGCTGAGCAAAATCCTATTTTAACAAGTCAGAGCCGTTGTGTTTTACCTATAGGATGAGCAGAGAATGTGGCAACACACAGTCCTTAAATGTGTGTTGGAGAAATAGGGGCGAGTGGCGGGACGTGGACCCCCCACATCCACCCCTCTGGGAGCGCATGCCAGCAGAGCTAATTATCCGCCAGGGAAGTCCAATAATGACGCGCTCCAAAGCCCCCCGAACAGCATATACTCATTTACAGAGGACCTGAAGTACAGTTCAGTGTATTAGAGGTAGGGGTGATGGACACGATGGTAACAACTGTGAGGAGACATCGCTTCTGTTTAGCCACAAATATTCTAATTATATGGACCCCCTGCATGGTTACATCCGGAAATTTGACGCAGGCGCACAACGCTGGAGGGTAAGAAGACGATTTTTCAACATGGCCTCCATAGCCGCGCTGCTGCGGTAACACAAACAGAAACCAGGAGCTGTAGTCATTATTAAATTAGTGCTAAAGAATAACTCAAAACCACTTTTTTTCTCTCGCTCTCCGTTTGTCTGTTTCGGCTACCCTACACGCAGGCTCGTTGTCATAGCAACTGACAACAACGCCACTTTGGTAGAGCTACCGCTGCTATTAGCTAAGCTAACAATGCGGTTGATTAGCTAATTTAAACCCCTGCTCTACTGAGGATCTGTCTTAGTCGGCCTTTTTTATTTTGTAACTGAACCGAAACACATACAATTTCACATCACATCTGCATGTTACTGTTGTCAAAGTCAACTGAGAATTACTGAACTGTTTCCCAATCCCTCGCTATTTTTTTCTTAAGTTTTTTCCTGACCTTGTTGCCAAAGCAGTGTCACCTTTTTCTTTTATACAGCAGGCATACATCTTAAGATTTAGCGCTTTACATTGACAACTTATCAGCTAAAACCAATGGTAGTCATGGTCAGCCGACACCTTTTTGCCCTCCAACGTGGAGATGGGACGTGACGTCACGCTGCAAGGAGTCCATACTCTCCTATAACTGTAACCTCAGCAGTTAAATATAAAAGCAACGGTCAAAAATAAAAATAAATGGTCAGAGATCATTTCTATGTCATGATAAGGCATCAAATCATTTACACTTTATAAGATTGTTCTTAAAAATGTGCTCTCAAATTGTTTTAATTAATCAGAAATATTTATTTCTGGTATGAAGTAGCATGTCTTGACTCAAATGTATGTATATTTAGACTTTACACCTTTGACCAAACAATGTAAATATAACAGCTGAGCAAAAAAAAAAAGTTAATATTGAAAATCAAGTTAAGATTTGGTGAAAATAAAGTGAAGTTAAACCATAATCTGTGAATCTAACCCCCTTGGTAGCATCACACTCACTCTCATTTGGATATATTTTGATGGAAGAAGAGTCTAAAATGGAAGTGGAGCAGGTATAAATTTAGAACCATGCCACTGATTACAAATTGACCTAGATGTTGGATGAGGATGAACTGATTAGCCCTTCTACGAGTTGCTTATCAGACTTTTTTTTTGCCATCTTCTTACTCCCTTTACAATATGGTGATGCACAAATTATGCTTCATCATATGGAAAACTATCATTATACTCAAATTTATACATGACTTATTTTAATTTTTTCCTATTATTTTTGCCATTTGGTACTGTGATTGTTTTATTTAAGTCGTTTCCTTGCAGCCCAGCTTTGTTTGGCCTGGACTGAAGCTGTCACAGTTGGACTGCAGCAGCACTCGGATAATTATCAGAAGACATGGATGAGTAGTTGGCTGGATGAATTACCTCACCAAGGTCAGAGCAGGAGACCTGAGGTGAATCACTGATCAGAGATACGCTAGGCACTCGTTACTGCAACAGGAGTGGTTGCAGTTTTATTCTAAATTAACGTTTCATGTAAAAGTGACAGTTTTTACATGAGGAGGTTTGAAAACATTTACAATTTAAACTGTTTTTCTGGAGCGAATCACCTTCATTTTTGTGTGTTTTTTTTTTATCTCCATGTTGATTTAAATCATCAAACAAATAAAAAACTGTGTTGTTTTTGGTCATCCCAGTTTTAGATCCTCATTTCTTTTTGTTGTCAGCAGAAGACACTGATGTGGTTACTCAGGTGAAATACTGCACCTGGACAAGGATGTAAACAGATTTAAAACCCGTTTGCCGAAGGCTAAATGTCCCACTTTACAGGATTAAAGCTCTAAAGTGACAACATGCATGGCTAATTTACAAAAATAGTGATTTATTACACCTTACAAGACATACAAAAACATATTACGTAGCACAAGAATAAACTTATTTTACATAATTAAGTCATATGAACATAAAAGACATTTTTAAAGATCTGCTGTGGTTTGGATCAAACCTTTGCTACTCAGCACTTGACACAAAAATATTTCTTAATAATATTATGTTACATGAGGTTGTTTTAGACCTAAATTACTTTAAAATTAAAATATTAAAAGGTTGATAGGAAGCATAAATATCTCACTCCAAAAGAGATTTGAAGCATTTACAGCATGTGTGTCAAACTCAAGGCGCGCGGGACAAAACCGGCCCGCTATGGCTATTTCTGTGGCCCTACAGAACCAAGAGAGACAGAAATAGAACTTCAAAATAATAGTTTTGTGTTTAAATATTATTTTATCAGTAAAATCTAATTTGTTTTTGCTTGTAGAAACTACTTGACTGCTAAATATTAAATTTAGCATCCAAATGTAATCGAAATTTGATTAAAATTGCTACAACCATAGAGGGCTATAGTATTTTAAGTGTTTTAACTTTGTGTTTGTTTTATTCATAATAAATTATTAATAATTTCTACCTGAACCAACACTTTGAGTAGATTGGTGATGTGGCACAAAAATAAAGATAAGTTTGAGTTAAAGACTTCACGAGTCTTATTGTCTTTTTCTTAGCTAAGCTAAGTAAGTAAGATGCAACAGTATGTCAGAGATAATTGCTGCTAATTTTGAAAGGAAATTAAGCTGCTCTTTAAATTATTGGAACGTTTCTTGTTTATTCCATATGAACACTTGAAATGAAGACACACTGCACCACAACCAGCTAATAGAGACGATGCTAATTCTTAATAGAAACACAGTTTTTCCAATATGTCTGCGATGAAAAACATTTAAAATGAAAATCAGACCGAATGAGTCTTTGAGCTGAAAAGGGTTTAACCTTGTTTGATTGACTCTGATGAAACAGAATCCATTAAACCCCCCGTATGGTTCTTACTAACAACTTGGCTGAAAATAATTGCTGCAGATCCTCAGTGATCTAATCTGGCCGTTTCAGTCTCTGTTTGCTGCTACTATGCGGGTTTTTCTTCTTCCATTTGCTCAGAAATCCCTGCAGAGCTTTAACACGTCTCATGTTTTACTGCAGAGTGAAACACAGATCATAAAGCCGAATTTGATTGAAAACAAAGAATAGAAATAAACACAATCAGAAATACTGACCAGATTTGCACCTGTTGATTTATAGTGATTTTATAGCACTTTAAAAAACATTTCCAACAAAACACTAATGCTAATTGGAAAACTGATCTTTTATGACTCTTGCAATGCAAATGCAAGTTCCACATTATTTGTGGAAGTCCCTTTAGCAAAGGATAATTATTGTATAGTTTCTCTTTATCAGGGAAAAGATAATAAAAATTGTGATTTAACGTGGTAAACTTCAACTGATGATGTTTTCCAACCTCAAAAACTGAGTGCATGTCAAGAACTGTTAAACGTTTTTTCTACTGCTGGTTTCACGAGATCATCAATGAATATCAGAACATTTTGACCTTTTAATGACTGAGATTATCCTGTCCTGTTAGTGTTTGGAGGTACAATTACACCATTTGATTATAGAAATATTTGTTTGGAAGAAGCCATTTGTGAAAGTGAAATAAAATAAAAATCATTTTAAAAAGCAGAATTAAAAAAAAATCAACATTTACGGTTGCAGAAACTGGAGGTTTCCTTGGGGTAAGTATTTGATGAAGTAGTTTTTGCCACTTTTATTGTTACTTCATTAAATCTATATACAAAAAAAATAAGAATATTAATCTATTCTCTTATTCATCTATCATCCGTCTATTATTTTCACCTCATGTCAGCTGGTAATTGTGGTGGAGGATCTGTGATGCTGTGGGCCTTTTTCTCCACTAAATTTACTAAAATCCTATTTAAAGTGTCATTTTTTGTTTAATACCAGGAGACATTGATTTTTTTAGCAACTATGAGTCAAGCGATACATTTCGTAATATCAAACTGTAGGTATGATGGAGTTATTTAACAAGAAATAAAGCAAAATACAGATAAGAGGTAAAAAGTTGTCTCTGTAATCGTGCTGTATTTAAATCAAACTGACATTTCAGCCACACTCTTCAATAAATGACAAATCTTTTCAGCTGATCGATTAAAATTAAATGGAGGTGACCTTATGAAGCTGCTGCTCTTCCATTTGGCAGCAGCCATTGTTCTCAGGAGAGGGAGGGATGAACGTGTCTCCCACAACGGCTCACTGGAGTGTGACGGTTTGGAAAGTGCACTTTGACCCCTGAGGCTGCAGCTCAGGGAGGGACCTTCACTGCCCACCCCCTGCCATCGTTTTTGGCTCCGTCCCTGTCAGACTGGTCCCGACTGGGATAAATCTCTTTGTGTCAATTAGTCTGGTCAGTCTGCTGCTATTTGATTGATAAGATAAATAAATTGTAAATTAGTTTATCTAAAAACAATGATAGGGGAGAGTGAGAGAATTAACTTCAAACTGAACTTTGTGCGCTAGAAACATGAATCTAAGAAATTTCTGCTTGACTGGATATGATCTAAACAGAAATATGATGCAAGGTTTGCTGTTTGGGTTAATTATTCTTAACAAAGGAAAGTCAGTACGAGTTGTACGTCTTTCAGAAAAGGTAATGGATTAGTGATTTACAGCCTTATACTGCCCTCTAACGTTTAAACTCGGTATGACAAGGTGAGCAGAACTAATATGTGGCAGAGAAATGCAACAAACTGCTCGTCATTAAAGGAAATACAAAACGTGACATATGTGCAGAACTAAAAAGAAAAAAGATACTTTAAAAAAAGAAATCTAAGGGAAAAATGAACAAAAAAATTTTAAAGATGCAATTATGTCAAAAAAATGTAATAAACTGGAAGGCTGGAGATGCATTTTTGTTTCGATAAGTTAAAACAAAGAATAATTTGAATGTTCACTCAGAATATTTAATTTTAACAGAAACACTGAAATTGTTTGACTTTCTAGCTTAGAAAGCAAACAATTATGCTCTTTTTATGTCATTAACGACGCCGACCTTTATATTTCATTACATTTTAGGAAAGATCTCTGTATGCTAGCTTGGCGGCTTTCTCCAAATCAATTTTGTTAGCATTTTATAATAATATTGTGATTTGGTTGGAATTGTTCCCTCATGTTTACTGACATATCATCTGCACATTTATGTAAGTAAATGACATATCATTTACTTACATAAATGTGACATTTTGTACATTAAAAAACCCGACATTGTACAAACATCATTTTTGTTTTACGTTTTTGATGCTTTGAGGTTTAGAAACAGAAAAATTTTAATGATCTGATCTTAAAGCAAAGTGAGTTACTGTAGAAAAACATTAATCCTTTATTATAACATAAAATCTCACATTAATATGTACAGATATATATTTTTAGTTATGCTAAGAGTTCTTCTGCCTCTTTTAGAGCTCTCTCCATTTCAGCAGCCTCCTGAGAGAAATTCTCTCTCTCTTGATTCATAAGTTCTCGCGCTTTAGTGACGTCCTCCATTGTTGCTTGGATTTCCTAAAAATGACATTAAAACCTCAGCAGAGCTAAACAGAAACGTTGCAACAGGATCACAGAGGTGAGAGAAGACGATGACTTGCCTGTAGCTGAGTACGCTGTTGTGATGCAATGTCCCCAAAAGCCTTTAATTCCCTCAGCAGATCGGTGGAAACACTCTGAAATTTAAGCAGTTATGCGCCGTTGTGGGCATGTTGTCTTGTTTGTGAGACTACACACGCATAATAAAGTGAAAGGGAGATTAATAAAAACATACCATAACTTCTTTCCTTTCGTCTTCCTTCTGTCTCGCTGCATCTCCAACTCGTTCCCCTAAAACTAAAACATTAAACTCATGTTTATTACGACAGGCAACGTTACAAAGGGTAAAATTAAAGACTTGAATTGAAAGTTATCTTTTTCACCTGGGTCTATCTTGGCAGAAACTAGGAGCCTGTGACAGTCCTGCAGGTTTTTCTGAAACTCTACATTCTCCTTCTGAAGCTCGTCGAGTTGCAGCTCCAACTCTTCAACTCTTTGCTGTGATATAAAACGTATATTAAAAGAACACAAACTAATAGACGTTGAATGTTTGTTTCGTTTATTTTTTTACCTGCTTCTCCGACAGGTTTTTCTGTAGCTCCTCCTTTGCAGCCACCAGGTTCTGATTTTGCTCCTTCAGCTCCACCTGTTGCCCATATCTGGTTGAAACTCTGCAGAAAAAAAGGGACATACAAATATGTTGAACACAATAAAAATCTCTGCTGAACATTAATATCATGTAATATGATGCATCACTTACCCTTTGTGAACTTTAGGAGCAACGTTTTTCCTGAAACACAAAAGATTATAATAAATATGAAACGAAACTAACTGAATTTAGAGATTTTTTATTTAATTTTGATGTTACCTTGGGACATTTTCCCTTGAATTTTTCAGATTTGTGTCTGTTTTCTGAACGGTTCTTGCCTCTGGTGGTAAATGTGTGCCTGAAAATACGGATATCCATTAGCATTACTTCAACGAAAGCTAATTTAAATTTAAACATCAAAATATCCATGAAGAATATAATAAAAAGCTCACCTCTTGGAATTTTTGAAGACATTGCGTTTTCCTCACAGAGTGACTTAACGCCAGTGATAATAATAAAAGCACCTGCATTAAGAGGCAACATAAAAATAAGCTTTAAAAAATTAGGATGATGGGAAAATATATATTTTTTCTTTTGCTACTACCACACTTCAAAGAAAAAACACAAATCCTAATTCTTAAAGGAATATCAGATTAGACAGACATTAAAAAAAAAATACACTACCAATACAATTTCAAGATATTTCTGAGATACAGCAAAGATAGCCGTTAATACAAATAGTGCAGAAAAAAAAGGACTCAACATACGTGTGCGGCACCAAAATAACACACTTTAATCCTCCAAAACGGCCATTTCTATCAGTTAAATACACTTAACTGATAGAAACTTTGCACAAATAATTTTATCCTGAAGTACACAATTAACGGCATGTTGCTCAAACCGAGCCAACTGACAGACATAAATATAACATTTGCTGCTGCGATTTAAAAACGCCCGGTCAGTTTACAGTTTGGCAGGTATAAAATAACCCTTAAACACTGTTAAAACATACAAAAACGTTCATTAACAAACAAAAAAAGAGACAATAAACAATTACCTGTTAGGAGACTCAGTAAGAGGCTTTCAACAACAGTCACGAATTTCAAATATGTCCCGCCCTCCATGATCATTTCCGATTTGGCAACAGTTTCCGGTGTAAATAAATTTCTTCAAGAGTTTTCTTTTTTCTTCTTCTTTTTTTTTTAGAAAATATTATTTCGGCTAAATAGTATGTGAACTTTTTTTTTTTACATAATTTGCTATATTATATAATTTAAATATTTATAATTTAATAACTACAATAAAAAAAAAAGAAGCCGCGAGACGAGCACTGTCAGAGCTAATGCGCATGCGTGGAGGCGGCTAAATTCAAAACTCTAGACGTTAGCTTTAGGTTGGAGAATTGCGCACTATCAAAAAACAAATGTCTCATGAAACTTTTTTACGATAGTTAGTAAGTATTAACACAGATGTATTTGGTGTAGAACGAAGAAGTTGATTTACAGTGAATAAGGTACGTGGCGTAATACTAGTTTGACGGGCAGTTTATCAATAGCTTGTTGACTTTAAAGCTAGTGACAACAACTGTTTCTGTTAATAATGTTAGCAATATTATGCATTCCTTTATGTATAAAAAATGAAGCCAAAGATTCTCTCAATGTTTTTCAGAAGGTCTATTTCATGTTTATGTTAATTATGTGTGATTCAACAATGACGCTAATGTTAGCATCCGACTCTTCAATTCAATGTTTTTAATGAATATGCGTTATTTTGAAAGATCAATTTGATCTGAAGTTGATCTTTGGTTAGTAGGATGCTAACGTAGCTTAGCCTTTATACTGCACTTTTATGTGACTAAAGACTGCACAAACTATAAGCGGTGTTTGGGAACATAATGTAATTTGAACCAGTTTTAAACAGTCTGGGGAGTTTTAATAAAGCTGGACCTAAATGATACAAACACTTAAAAACAGACTTCGTTGTATTTTCGCAAGGAGAGTAGGACTTTGCTAATCATAATAAAATAGTTCTCTTGTGAAGAATAACCTAGTCCAGGTGTGATCATTTGTAGCATTTCCTTAAAAGCTGTGACATAACTTTATTAATGTACAGTAAAAGTCCCTTTTAAAATAAATGAGTTATCAGTTAATATTTTCTGGCCTTTTGTTCATGAACATGCCCATCCAAATCATTTAAATCTATACATTTATGTTCTAGTTATTGATCTAATATTTTTTGTACAGGTGAAGATGGAACCTGTGGATCCAGGAAAGAACGTGTAAGTAAAAATATTATTGTTTAGGGTTTTATTTATGGTTGTTCCCTGAACTTTAAACAAGGTTCAAGATTTACAGTCTTTAAAAATACACATATGTAAAAGGAGTTTGTTGATTGATTTTGTAAATAAGAATTTTTATTTATTTATTTGTCTACAATAAAAGATGAATCGAACATTTTAGCCATGATGTAGCTGCAGATTATCAAGCATATGTTGAATTTATTGTTTTTACATCACATTTTTCTGTATGAGTAAAGACTTAAATGGACAAAAACTGACCGAATAATAATTTGTGTTTTTTTGGTACAGTGAAGGCACCGGATGTTCCAAGCGACGCATTTCTTCTGTAAGTGTTACAAATAGTTTATTACAGAAAGTACACATAATCCTTTTCAGGTTTTATTAGTTAAGACAAAAGAGAGAGTGTGAAACTTCCTGTTTCATCCATCTAACCTTTTATCCATCGATCTCTCAGTCATTCATCCATTTTTCCTGGTTCCTTGTTCACATCTTGACCACCATAGAAATATCTGTAATAAGTTATGAGTGAACTCTTGTGTTTGTATTAAAAAAAACATACATTTCACATATAAAATTAATTTCCTAAATTTAAACTTTCAGATTTTAAAGGCACCACGGAAATCATTATTACTGCGGGACTCAGAGCAACAAGAAAATGAGGTAATTGAAATGCTCAGGTTTTGTTTTTTCTGTTGCAACATGTTAAATGGTTAAATGTCGTAAAATAATGATGATGCAAAGTGTTAAAAAAGACAGGTTTTGTTCAGTTATTTTTTATTTTTAATCTCCGCTAGGTGGAACCTGCCAAACCGGTTGAAAAGAGAAATTTGAGGAGAGTAAGTTTTGCTCCAGCCAACGACGTTCTGCTGTTTGCCAAGTGAGTGCAAGAAGAAAACTCCTCCTACGTTTCCAGTTGAAATCGTTTTTACCCAATCAGCTCGTTTGTTTTTAATAGGGATGCTAAGAATGCTTCGCCTGCACGTAACCCTCTTCAAGAGCTAATGGGACCAGGTAGGCAGGAAAATTATACATTATTCCCTTTTATTCACTTGAAGCATGTTTGTAATTGTTCTTCTGTTTTATATCACAGCCACTGCAACAACACAAAACAGGTAAAGAGACCAGTTCAATAAATATCAGTTAATTTATTTGCGTCCGTTTGAGCGTACGTTTTGTTGTTTTAATTAAGGGTTCAGGTGACGACAGCTGAGGACACAAGCCCACAGATCATGGGTAGGAATATTGTTTTATTTGTTAGTATTTTTTGTCTGTTTTTAGTATTTTTAGTAACTCAGCTCTCTGAATGTAGGCATAGACACCCTGCTGAATGCTCCTCTACATGCGTCTCAACAAAGAATAATGGTGAGTGTGAAATTTGGATGCTTAGTTTAGTTTGTAGTTTTGGTACTTCTAGAGATTTTTCATATCTCTCCTATCTACTCACAGTGTACTGTAAGGAAGTGAGGTAATGTAACTCCCGAGAAACATTATGAAGGCGATCGTAGTTGTTGTGATTCGATTAGGGGTTGTAATCTTTATTTTTTTATTTTTTTTATTCAGTGAGTCGACTAGTTCGGGAAAAAAATGTCTTTTGTGTTCCCTTGCAATATTTACTGGTCTGTTTAGTATACAGTCAAAACTTCACACATTTAAAGAGCCTCAGTGAAAATGTGTCTATTCTTAACTCTTAGGTCCAAAAAACTGATTAAAAATCAAATTATTCTCTGCATGTTTATGTCTGTTTGTGTCAGGTTGAGAGGGAACGCCACATGAACACAAAAAGACACAATCAGTGCTGTCAGATATAACTTTAGTATCCTGTGAAAATAGCTCAGAAATAGTCCAAATTGTTTGGATTTACTTTTTCTTCCTTCCCTTCTTATGGAAAGTTTCTGTTTCTATCTTAGAAGATGGAAAGCGATGGAGAGCCCATGTTTGACCTGTTTTGCTTTTGCATTTTGCACGTAGGTTTGTGGTGCATTTCCATCATGGAAAAACCTCATGAAAACCTTATAATACAGCAGAAAATACCGTGGCCTCCGTAAGACGTTCAGTGTTCAATTATGCCACATGAACTGATCCTTTATTGCAAGAGAACACACAAAAAAAATGTCCCCTCTGGCGCTCCGTAGACTAGCATCAGAATTACACTATTTGTTTGATTTGAGGATTTTTGTTACTTTTTATCACCATAATTAATCAAAAAGTTATTTGAAGAAATAAGTTGATATGTACTTATTAATTACTTTGTTACAGAATGGTTTATTTGTTGATATGAGATGAATGAAGCTTAGGATGAACTAGAGGTTTGACTTGCTGTAATAAATTTGCCATTTTATTTTTTGAAGCGGTATGTTTGCTACATTACAACAGCCACAAAATTGTTAAACTAAAAACCTAAAGTTTTTCTTATTTTCTCATTTATTTTTGTGTTTAGTAATTATTCATTGAGTTCATTTGCTTTGACTAGGTCCAATTTGACAGCGGCAGTGGCATTGGGGAGAATACAGTCGTGTTTTCCACAGAGGACGCCGACATGGACATGACTCACAGTCACACCATAAACATCAACAGTGATGCAGATCTGCTTGGAGATCCAGACCATCAGAACTACGATCTGCTGCTCTCAGGAGGGGGGGACGAAGCTGATGTTTTCACAGAAGTGCCTCCCAGTCATTTTGCACAAGCAACAAATCAGGCGTCAGCATTACTGCTGGATAGAAAAACGGATTCAAGTGTGGAAACGAGAGCTGTTTCCACAGCTGCTCCTCTTTTGGATCCTGGCTTTAAAGACTTCCTCTCAAGCCTCTCCAAACTGAGTCCATCCAACACCGGGATGACACTTTTAACCTCCGACGACATAAAATCATCCCTGGCTGCAGATGTTGACAAAGAAAATCAGATGCCAAAATCTCTGAGCAGCAGCAGGAATACTGGAGAATCCTTTAATGGAAGTGGTTTCCGTCCAGACGATGATGTGACCATGGACGTGACTGAAGCCCAGACCGGCTGTACTCTGGACGACAACGACGACGATCCTTTCCAGTGTCTCTTTCCAACTCAAGAGATGTACGAAAAGTCAGAAAGACAGTCGCAAGCCAGAGGAACGAACCAGCAACAGAGCTGTGAAAGCTTGGAGTCGAACGACCAAACAGGTGAGAAATCTCACATCTCTGTCTTTCCAGAAGATTGACAATGAGTGTTTTTGCACATAATTGTGACAAAAAACAAAATAGTAACAAACATGGGTCATTAGTCTGAATATAGAGCTCTGGCAAAAAGACTAAGAGCCCACTGCACTGAACCCCATTAAAACCTCCTGGTTCTTCCTCCAAATATTGACCTCTGAACTCTTCCTGAGTTAAAACATTAATATTGTTGTTTTTAAATGAATATGAACTTGTTTTCTTTGCATTATTTGAGCGCTGAAATCACTGCATCTTTTTGTTATTTTGACCATTTCTCATTTTCTGCACATAAATAAAAAATTTTTTGCTTGTAATTTCAGAGACATGCTGTCAGCAGTTCATAGTATAAAAGAACAAAGTTCATTTTTCCCCAAACTTAAACCTATAAAGAGTAAAATCAGAGAAACTGATTATTTTAAATGGTCTCTCAAGTTTTTTCAGAGCTGCATATAGCTGGGCAAACATTATTTAAACTCATAGTTTCTTTTTTTGTTTGTTTTTTTAAAACTATATTTCTTAATGTAGAAAGTTAGCCAAAGCTCATTTATAACCCCTCTTGATGCTTTATTTTAGACTCAACATCCAACTTTAAAAAGAGGAACAAATAACAGATATACATATCTACAATCGCCTAAAAATACCATTTTAAATTAAAATTACATAAAATTTAATAATAGACTCCACAGCTGGGAAAGATATTGCTGTTATGATAAAATATAAATAACTATTTAAAAACATTTCAGTAAACTGAAAATGATACAAACAGTATCTACACTGTAAGTTGGTTAATCAGCTCAATAGTGGATTTCTAAGCAGTTAATTTACTATTTTTATTTTCTTTTTCAGCCAAGAAATCTTTAATAAACCTTTCTGTGCTCACTCCTCTTGAAAGCCATGAGGTGAGTTTCAGAGATGCTCTCTGAAGTTTTTTTTTTTTAAAGAAGTTTAACATGTGGGTTTTTGGAAAGCAGTCTGACATTAACATTTTGTCATTTCTGTGTTTTCTTGTTTACTTTTTTCCAGGTTTGCTCAGGTTTAAAAAACGACTTCAGAGAGAAAACGGTTGTGTTCACTGCAGATGATTTTATGGACATCACTCAGAATCTGACGGGAAGCATCGCCGGCGCCGACCGCTCCCTGCTGCAGCACAAAATCCCAACGAATGACGTCGGCCGAGAGAACTACCCAAACAGGAGCGGTGTCGACCCGGCAGCTCCTGTTAAACCTGGAGGGGATTTCATCACGAATATGACTGAAGCTCAAACAGCCCTGGGATCAGATGATGTTTTTCAGTTTCTCCTTCCTTCAGAAGAAATGCAGCCTCTCTGTCAAAGTCAGAAAAAGGAAATGTTTGCATTAGGACAGCAGCACAATGATGGAGCACAGTCATCTGATCATAAAGGTACAAAAAAAACCCTCTAATTTATTTTTAGTTTGGTTTTAGTAAGCGGATAACAGACAAAATTGGAGGGGAAATAGCTATAGGAAAATACCTGATGA
>NW_006799940.1:1206249-1245910 GCF_000485575.1 Poecilia formosa
GCCTAAACTTTATTTTTAAGTAGGGTTTAGTGGTCTGCTTTTCTAATTAATTGTGGACTCAGCTATCCTTTTATGTAAATAAAGAGAAATTTGTGCTGCATCAGCTGTTGCTAAAAAGCTGGAAACTCAATGAACAAAGCAGAAAAATATATATTTTTTAAAAACTACAATTGTTGAATTAAAATCAACATTAGGCTTAGCTAATGTTGGTCTTGTTTTTGTGTACAACATCCTAGAAACACAATCACCAAATAAATGATTTCTAATGTGTTTTTAACGTTGCACTTCACACAGCCTTATATCTCCCAAGGCATTCTTGTGGCACCGTATTTAACAACATATCAGTTACTTGATTTTGCCTTTTTCCTCGTTTCGAGACGCGTCATCTGCTCTACACGAACATCGCTGTGTTGCACAAACACTATGGCCGTAGTTTCAGATCTTGCATATTATTTTAAAACTTCTGTGTGGGAGTTATTTTGTTTTTACACATGAAATAATTAATGAAGTACCAGCCCTTCTTTAATGAAAATACAGAGGACACTCGGATGTCTCCGGATACACAAGCTGGAAGTGATTCTGAAATGGGATGCTTCAGGATTATAAATAATGACATGCTGGTCATTGTCACATTCAAAGGTTTGTTAAAAGTATAAGGTTGAAATAGTTGGACCTGAGATTTAGCAATTTGCTGATGTTCAGAGATTAGCTGTGTATTTATGAGAGTTTGAGGTTTTTCTTGTAACTTGTGAGTAGAAAGAATGTTCTTTTTGGAAATGCTAATTAATGTCTTCCTAAAGTTCACATGGAAAAGAAAAACGCTCCATTCATCTTACTAATCATCTACAAGGGTGGGTAACTTTTAAAACAAAGATGCTAAGAGTGGATCTGAGTGTTAATGAGCCTAATTTTATTAGAGCTTAAACTGCGTGTCATCAGCAAAGAAGGAAAGAAAAATACATATATAGCTTTTATTTTATTCAAAAAATTCTGCTGTACATAATTTTCTAGCATGATTGTGCTTCCGTACCCTCAGAGTAAAGTTGGGTGTGATATCCCTGTGTGATTGAGGGTTGATTAGATCTCAACTGGCACCAATTTCAAGGTCAATAAAAGGTTTTTCAGCATTGGGTAGTAGAACAGCTATTGCTTAAAGGACAGGGATCGAAGGAATTACATATGGCTTGCCTGAACGCCTTGGTGTTTTTGCATAACTGGGTGATTCTCTGCTGTCCGGTTCAGATTCAGGGTGAATGCCGGGTAAATGTGGGCTAAATTCATTGTTAAAATGTTGCTTTTTAGGTACTTATGAATGGGAAAGTGTTTCTAAATGGTGAGTCTTTGCATTATTGAGATGTTTAACTGCCTTCTACTGTAGGCATGGGCCAGTTATTGTTACCGTAATCCAAGGTTACACCATTTTTTCAGCAGAGGTTGAGCTAATGCAGCACTTCCCCTCCCCTACATGTTGCTAAAACACTGACAGTTAGCTTGACTTTTCTTCACATGCAACAAAATGTGGAAATGTTTCCAGTCGTGAAAAATAAACAGTTATTTTATGTATAAGAATCATCACTGTAATATTCAGTGTTATTTGAGAAGTTGTAACAGCCGTTGGTGTTTTTCAGTTTCAAGCGGAAGCAGTAAGATTTCTTTATACATTTTTGCTTTCAGTTTTGGCGAAAATACCATAAAACTGGTGGGAATCTCAAACCAGCCCATGCCTAACTTACAAAGGTGTTTAAAGTAGGCCTGTTGCAATAAATCAATGAATCACAAGACACATTAAAATGAGATCAATCATTTCCATTTTTATGGTTTATTGATCTTTCGACTAAATATTGGATGACAAAAGTATCGAGTCTGGTCTCAACTAATCTTTTTGTTGAAAAACAAGAGACTTTATAATTGATTTTATTTGGCATTTCAGTTTATTTATTTTGGATATTTAAAATATTTTCCATTTCTAGTGTTAGATGTTCATACAAAATTAAAGCTTAATGATATTTGCCATTATATTACTTGAAAATGGTCTCAAAAAACAATATTATCGTTTATCGCAATAACTTGTGGGGCGATTTATCGTCCAGCAAAATTTGTTATTGTGACAGGCCTAATTAAAATACCTAAAAATGGCTACAATGATGTAAAATAGAAAACATCCAAAAGCGCCAGAGCCTTCCTTTAATTGTGCAGGCAAATATGAAGAGTGATATGAAGCCATAAACAAGAGATGGCACATGAAAAATAAATAATTAGCATATAAAAATTTGGATTTAAGAGAAGATGCACCAGCGCCAAACTGGTTCTTCACAGGAGAATTATTAAAATACATAAAAAATAATTAAAAAAAGAAGTGATGAGGACAAAACAAGGAGCCCACCCTGCTTTGTGTACCAATAAGCAGAAAAGGCAACACAGGATGATGAGCAGTGAGGGAGCAGAGGGTGTGCCGGACCAGTGTGTGACTTTAATATGCAGTAAATGATAGAAATAGTGGCTAACGTACGTTAGTTACACATTGGTGGATATCTTGTACTTGGGAGACATGTTATTATGGAACCAGATGAAACTAAAAATGAGGCCCAGGGATTTGGGTATACGTTCGTCGTAGGCAAACGTCATGGCCTCGTGCAGCGGGACTTTGACGACCTCGATGAGTTCCCCCTCGCGCGGGTCGCCTCCGCCGGCGCTCACGCAGTTGTCGTCGGAAACCTCGGCGTAAAACATGGTCTGCTTCGAACCTATTACACCCACACTTGATCTGCAGAGGAAAAAACAAACTTGAAAATCAGTAGTTTGGAAAAAACCCTTGAACTTTCCCACATTTCCTCAAAACTTAATGTGAATGAATGCTTTTCTACTTATTTTTTCATGCATAAAACTGTTAAAATTGGCTGGGCGTTTGTATTAAAGCCTCTTCGGCCTGGTGTAATATTTCTACAGGATTTCCCCAACAGAAAAACAATAATGTGATGAGAATTGAAACTGTGGCAAATACTTTTTCTTCCTCTTATTATTTTTCACAAATATGGAAAATACATCTTCACTTTTTCTATATGAAAACCTTATGTTATTTTCTTGGTCCTAAAACATAAAAGAAGAAATTAAATTAGCAAAGGAAAAATTAGTAAGAAGCAGAAGAAGGTGCTCTGCTTAGAAGAGAATGAAAGTTAGCTCGTTTTTTTCCTTGTTTATATGGAACATGCTTTAAAAACGGCCACTGCCTTTTTAAAACACGGTGGTGGCAGCATCATGTATTCTACTGTTTAGCTTGTCTGCAAAATAATAAGCTAAAATTTGCATGTATGCATGCGTTAAGTTAGTGCCAAGACATGCCCCAATTTTCAGATTTTTATTTCAAAATTTATGAAAATTAAAAAAAATATTATCTATTTAAAATTTTTTGTAAAAAGTATTGTTTATTTAAAAAATCAAATAAAATTATGTCTGGTTATGTCTGAGCTGCTCCAATTTTCAGATTTTTATGTAAAAAAAAAAACCCCTATGCTCCAATTTTCTTTCAATTTAGTAATTAAGCTTGTTGCAATAAGCAATAAATCACATGATGAATTAAAATCATCTTAAAATGCGTGATTGTTTTTCTCTCTACCAAAAACGGGATGACATAAAACTTCGGTATCCATTTTATGTGCTTCACTTTGGAAATATAAAGTCTTCCAGTTCAAACGATAAACATGCATTAGAAATGAATGTTTGTTGATCTTTGAAAAGGCTCTCAAAACAACAATATTGTTATCATCACAACAAATCCATTTAAGCCAAATACAACAATGAATACTTTTCCAAGGAGCTGTGGAGTAAAATCCCATTAAGTATTGTTTGGGGATTTCCATTTCCTGAGCCGTGTTGCGTTTTTGTGCATGTTTGCCAAATGGAAAGAAGAAAAGAAAAAAAAAAGACCCTTATGGGCTTCATGTGGGTTAAGACGACACCATCCTACACAATGGAAGCCGCCCGCACATAACAATGGACCCAGACGACACCAACTCAGCTGCAGGAGGTTTTCAAGTCAAATCAAAAACATATTTTCGTTAGCGTTCAGTCACGCCTGTCCAGGTTTTACTGTCGGATATGGGGCTGCTCACATCCTGGCAGCGCCGGGCGGCCAACATGTTGACAGTGATGAATGGTTTCCCCTGATGTTTCCCTCCAACTCACTCACACTGCTTATTATTTTAAGAAGCTCCAGCAGATATTAGTTGGGTTTCATTTCAGAGGTTCCCCTGAAAACGGCTAGCATTAATATTTTATCTCGTTACACTTCCTCCTGTTTTACACTTCCCTCAGATTAGGGGAAAAAATTATTCCAAATACTAAAACTAAGAAAAATACTTACACCAAGAATAAAATCACCAAGTATTAAAAATAAAATGCTTCATTTCTCGTCTATTTTTGCACATTAAAATCATATTTTACACATATTAAATTTTAAGCTACAAAATGAACTAAATTGTTTATTTAGAATAATTTTTTCTTTTATGTATTTTTTTTTACTAGCTTAAATGTGACCTGTGATGCTTCTTTGAATATGTTAGGCTAGCTCAGTGGGCGATAAAAACATTTTCATTACATTTTTTGCACCAAATCATTCGTGCTGGAGCTCAGCCTGGGTTGCTAGGTAATGGGCTGGGCTTCACTGGGGTTGCTAGGTAACGGGCTGGGCTTCACTGGGGTTGCTAGGTAACGGCGCAGTGCCTGCTGATTTGTGACTTTCCGAAGGTTTTTGAAACATTTACTGCCAAAAACAGGCTAGATGTTTTTTATTTTTTTGCTTATAGAAGCAGTAAAAACCAAAATAAATGTACAGAAACGTGAATTTTGCATAACAGAGCCTCTTTAGATAGAAACTAGAGAAATGTTTTATTTGATTAGCACAATCGATAAGATGAATCGACTACTAACATAATAATTTACAACAGCTCTAATGATAGCTGATATATTGGTTAAATATTGTTTTACATCTTCCTGTATATTCTGAGACACTTACAGAACCTGAACAATAGTCCAGCTGTTATTTAAAGTCTATAACTCTTTGCCTCGTTCAGAAGAATGGAAAGTCTATTTTTACAGCGTATAAAACTGTTTTTCCTTATACCAGGAAGCAACTCCTGAGCCATGAACAGGGGAATTGTTTTTCACTTTATTCACACGGCCTCCAACTTCTGGGTTGCATTTGTTAGGCTTGTCACCGTCTTTCACTCCGACGCGTCTTTGATGGCCAGCAGATTTACGGGAGGAGCTCGGAGGAAGCCGCAGGTGATTCCAAACCCTTATTTCTGAGGAAACGTCTAAAGCGGCGCTAACCTGAATGAAGTAATCCTCTTCAGCTTGGAGGCTGGTATATCGTAGCCACACTCCTCCAGCACTTCCTGCCGGGCGATCTCCTCCAGCGACAGGTCCGGTTTGTCCACCAGGCCAGCGCAGAGCTCGTAGGTGACCCCCGCCGAGGCCGGGGGCCACGGGGACGAAGGAGAGCTCTCCTCGGCCGGGGCCGACTGGCCCTCTTGAGATTCGGAGGCGTCGCCCTCTTCGGTCTTCTCGGCGCCCTGAGAAGTCTTCGTCTTGGCCTTTTCCCACTCACACATGTAAACAGCTGCAGGTGCGAGACAGCAGAAGATTGATGGATATGAATTCATCAAACTGTGTTATATTTAAGGTTAGAAATGTAACCGTGTTCTCGGTTGTGGTTGTTTTCATCAAAACGAGATAAAAAGAGGGGATAAATCACGGCCCAGACTTCCTTGAATTTAAAGCGCTGCTGCGATTTCTGATAAAAAAGCCGATTAAACATGTCGTTGTTTTAAAAGCGAAAGTGCACACCGGATGCTCAAAAGTCCAAATTTAGATCAGTGACAAAAAAATAAAAGGTACCTGGACGGAACTGCTTGACGAGGACAAAACAGTGAGAGGTGGTGTTGAAGAGCAGCACAGATACACTGCAAAATACAGGAAAAGTCATCGTTAAACACGCCAACATTTCATTTCAGGAGCAGGGATTCATTATAAAAGCCAAAAGCATCTTATGTTATAACATCCCTTCAAAAACAGCTCAGCATTTTCAGGCTTTTTCTTTGCAGTTTTTAGGGTTTAAATGTCATCTAAAGCCAAGTTTCCCACATATTTTGCATTTTCTTGTTGAATCTATTTGTTTGCATCTGATTCCACGTTGGAAGCTCAAATTTTTGCAGCTGTAAGTCAGACTGAGGAGTTTTTTTCTTTTCAGGATAACGATGTTTAACCTTACAGTCAAACCAACATGCAGGGATCATCAGATTTCAGGCTTGATTTTATCACACCGTACTTTATTCTCTTAAAGCAAGTTGTAGCCATTACAACTCCCTTTTAAAATGTAAATTTTAACATCAGGGGTGTCCAAGTAAGTAATAACTTGTTTTTAATCAATAATTTATTAATATTGTTGAATTTTTTTCTAGTTCCACTAGCAGATTATTTCACTTTTAATAAATTTTCCCCATGTTTTAAGCTAAATTATTGACTTAAAACAAGCTCCTATTTCTTCCTGAATGCAGTAGTTTTGACTGATTTCAAACGCACCAATATATTTGCGTTAGAAACTAAACCAAGATGTAAGATTTAGTGCTTTCCAGTGTAAGATTGAATCCCAGAACTGGTTTTTAAAAATAAAACAATTTGCATAAAACACTGCTCAGACAACAAACTTTATAAACGTCTTCATTAAGCTCCGTCAGATGACAAAGGTTTCCAAATTTATCTTCATATTGGAGTTTTCCTGTTCTAAACTCCTAAAAATAAAACCGATACTAAAATAAATGTCATTAGCCGGACTAACAATACTAAAATAAGAATCGGAATCTGGAGAGCAGCAGGTCACATCGCTGGGATTTCAACTCGTCGCAACCAGGATATGGAAATAAAACTAGAGCGAGGGTCAACGGTCACTGCCGTGTCTGTCTACTCGTGTGTGTGTGTGTGTGTGTGTGTGTGTGTCGGTGAAAACTTGAAGCCTAGGGTCGGCGTTGGGAAAGCGGATGCGTCTGAGGTGGCAGGAAACCCTGCCCCGTCTTTCCCATGCTCAAAGGGAAACCAGGAGATTGCAGTGAAAAGTTTAACAATTCCTGAGACGACGATGAACTTCTCTTTGCATTTTTAAATTTCAGATGATGAAAAACACGTTTCGCGCTCAGTGCGCGCCAAAAATATACCTCATGTCAGCTAGATGTTTGTCTACAGGACAGATGGGTCTGCAGTTTGTGACACTGCCTTGGATAAGACAACAAAAAAGCGAGTGGGGGATTGCTGTGACTGAATAGACACTCAAACAGTCAGGAGATAATCTGCATTTTTATCTATACTAACTGAAACATGTGGAGACGTGTTTTAAAGCCCCAAAACAGACATGAAGAATAGCAGGTAATACTTGAACTATAAAGCTGTTTGCCTGCAGGTTTGTTTGCATCATGTTTGTTGCTTCACTGCAAAAACACAAAATCTAACCAAATATCTGTATCTAGTTTCTACTGGGAATATTTTAGTTCACTTAATATAAGACAAAACTAACTTAAACGTACATTTTTAGCAAAACAAAAAATCTTGTTTTAAGTCAATAATTTCTTAATATTGTTGAAAAAGTACCAGATTATTTCACTCAAGACATTTTTACTGTATTATAAGTGAAATAATTTGCCAGTGGAACTAGAACTGGGTTGCTAGGTGACGGGCTGCGCTTGGCTGGCGTTGCTAGGTGACCAGCTGGGCCTGGCTGGCGTTGCTAGGTAACGGCACCAGTGGAACTCAAACTTTTTCATCAATATTAAGGACTTATTGAACTAAAACAAGCTCCTATTTCTTCAATGCAAATAAATTCAAATTCAAAAATACTTATTAATTCCAAACAGAAATTAAATAATGATAATTTTCTTGCTGAATATCTACTTTTAAGTTAGTTCTGTTTTATTTCAAGTGTACCAAGATATGAGCACTAGAAACTGGACCAAAATGTCTTTGCAGTGCATATCCATGCGTTTCAAATATCTCAATAAATGAAGACCTGAAAATAATAGTCGTCATGAAGAAAATAGAAATAAATATAAATTACGTTAGACAATAGACGATATTAGACACAACATTCCGGTTCGGCCTGGACAGTTTTTACAGAATAGAAAAGGAAAACTTTGTCTCTGCTGATAATTGCGAAGCTTTTGATCCTTTTTAAAAGGGTTTCACACCAGCAGCTTCAGAAACTCGGCTTCTTGCTGCTCCACTTCCTTTCTCAATCACTTCTTTCCTCTCTGCCACCTCGCTGAAAGCACAGAAACAAAAACAACCTTTTCCACTTTGCTGGCTTCCCAGAAGAACATGAGAGCTGCACTTGTGACCAACGTTTTAGGTTTTAGTTTTTTAGTTTTCTCTTCATAAAAATGTCGCTCGCTGATGGGAAGCAGCCAGAGAAACCCTTAAACTAACTTCCAAAAACACAACATATTGGAAAAATGTTATTGTTTTTATTAATATTTTTGTTACATTGCAAACACAAACGTCAGTACATTTTCTTGGTATTTTTTAATTTTGTTTTACTGACATCATTGTGTTGCTTTTTCCTGAAGCTAATCAGAAATTTCTGGCCAGTTTCAGTTCAAACAGCAGCCCGACGCACCACTCAGATCGCAGCTTCAGTGTTTCTCCTTGACTGAATAAAGGGCAACACTGGTGGTTGCCATGGTGACGCTATACCCCTGACTGGGCCGGGATTGGATTTCTGAGATCAGTATTTCCTCATTGATCTAATCGATTAGCCAAATATAGACACTGACAGACAGATGGACCATCTAGTCGCTTTAAAGTCTTTGTAGCTCAGATTTAGACTTTTATAAACGGGAGGTGCCGTCGCATAACTTATAAATTTTAACTTTAATTAGTTATTGATTAACTTTGGGCTCTGATGTCGTCTCCAATATCTCCAAAGACTTTCTGCTTCAGCTTAAACGTGATTTAGGCAAATTTAATGCTTAATTTGGCCTAAACAAAGCACAGCTCTTGGACTTAATAGGAACTTAGCAAACAATTTGTTCAACTTAAAAAGAGAAATCTTTTATGATTTAAAAAAAAATACATTTTTGTAAATCTCTTCAGTAACAGAAGAAGAACATGGGTCCATGTTTATTTTACTTATTAGGCCAAAAAGTTGGAAAAAAGAAACCAAAGTCGACCCCAGGACCTGGAGAGTTTTGGATAAATTTCCATTTTGCAAGTTTATCTAATTTATCCTGCAAAGATCTTCGTTTTGCAAGCCAAAACATTTCCAATGTTCCCTGCATCACGAGGTGACTTACTTTAAATGTCACATGTGTCACCTAAAGGTCAGTACAAGGACTGCAAGTAAATATTACACTGTCTTCATTTCTCCTAAAGCTTCACATATTGTATTAAACGATTCAAAATTCTGAAAAGGAAACTATTTTTAAAACCCTTTATCTGCATAAACAGAGCTTTTATAATGAAAGTACACAAACAGGGAGCAATAGTTGTAACCAACATCTCCTTAAATAACAACCTGACATCACAGTTTAAAAAAAATACATGAAATAATGATTATGATCATATTTTTTTAGTAAAAAAAAAAAACACAAAGGCTGTGACTCTGGTTGCTCTGGAAAACTAATAAGAATAAAGTCAAAATTTAAACAAGTTGTAATTTGATTGCAGGGGAACTAAAGCGTCTAAAACTGGGGTGTCCAAATTGCGGCTCCGGGGCCATTTGTGGTCCTTGGATTAATTTTGTGCGGCCCCGGTCTGCAATTCAATAATGACACAAATTTGGCACTCCAACACTTATTGTAATTATTTTAGGATGAGATTTTCTGTTTCATGTTTATATGTTCTTAAAAACAACACAAAGAATTTTTCTATTTTACGTTTTTACTCAAAAACAGACCCATCCATTACATTTGGCTGAAGAAAAGTCTTACTAAAAACATCTTATAGAGACTTAAGAAACGGAAATTAAAAATCCCAAAAAGGTAAATCACTGGAAATATTTAGGAAAACGTAAAATAGACAGAAATCATTTCTAATGGAAGAAAAAAAAAAGTAAAATTTTGGCCTCTGAATACTTTCAGTTTGGGGATTTCTACAAAATTTAAATACACAACTTTTAAATGCTTCTTCCTTTGAAAAAGACATTCCAGCACTGCAAACATAAATCAAACTCAATTCAACAGAAATCCAGAAACAATCCCAGGTTCCTTTCCCTGCAACAACCCAGCAGGATTTCCTCTTTGTGAATAGCTACCTGTCGCCAGGGGAAATCTTTTGTTAGAAACACAGGTTCGACATTTACCGCCTTTCTCTCTGGGGAGCCGTTTCTTTAACAACAATCTCTGTTTGGGGTCAGTAGTGCAGGAAAGAGGCTAGAAATGACCTGAGAGTGACCTCAGGGCATCACTGGGGCTTTGGCACCCAAGTGTCAGATTTCTGTTACAGTTTAGAGTTTTATTACCGTTTTATTTCATGTAAAAAACACAAAAAAGCAGGTGCAACGTCCCCTGAAAACAACCATCTTTAACTCAACCATTCAGCCATAAAGGAGTAAAAATACCAGATTTATTAAAGTTGCATTTCAAAGAGAATCAGGATTTAAAAATGTTTTATTTAATAAACGGTGTAGCAGAAAAACTTTCTAAAATTAATCCAAACTAACAGGTATGTTTATTTCCAGATTACAGAGAGCTACATGCGGTTCCCAAAGTGAAGGCTGGGGGCCGTTTATGGCCCTGGCAGTGATTTGGCGCGGTCCACCAACTGCAATTCAGATATGATACAAATTTATAATTTGGGTAAATTTATATCGGGCGTGATTTTCTTATAACAGAAAGTGTTCATCTTTTTATAACTAAGCTTTTATAATAAGAAGAACCAAGTTCATCCAAAGACTTTTACTAGAAAAACCAACGTTCCTGCACACAAATCAGCTTTTATCTAAACTTGCCTAAATATAGCAAACGTTCTGAAAGAAAATGAACAAAATCCTGTTTTAATAACAGTGAATTTAATAATTTCAGCTAAAAGTCTTTTAATACAAAAACGTGCAAAATCCTGTTTAAATTTTGGATTTGGAATAAATAACACCCGTTTCCTACAAAAAAAAAATTATTTGCTTGATTTAATTTTGCTTTTGTACATTTTCTTAGCCTGTAAGTAGTTTAGACTATTATTTTTGATAAAAAAGTTTGAACACACTGTTTTAAAGTGAAGCTTGAAGAGCTTCTTTTAATTAATGTTTCTTAATTAAAAGAACAAGCATGTTTTAGAGCTTTACAAGCACCGACAGTGACGTTTTCAGCACAATATTTAAACGGGACTCCAGCTTAGTCCCAAACATGGCCGACTCATTTCCATCTTTGCGAACCGAGGCAGCGTTGAGCATTCGACAGGAGAAAATTCAGATTTTACCTGTCGTGACTCTGCATAAAGTCCCAGGATTTCTTTGTGCCATTCTGTGAAGAAGAAAGAAAAAAAAAAAAAAACAAGAATTAGAGTTTATGAAGCAAAATAACAGATTTCTGAATTCAGCTCTTCATGGTCTTTTCTGCTTGTTTTATTGTTTGTAGTGAGTAACAGGATAGTTGTGGAAAAAGGAAGACTTGATGTTCAGATTGTGGTTAATTTCATTTTTCTGAGCGTAAATTAGAAATTCCTTGGAAAGTGAAACTTTTCATGTCTGGAAGTGGAAATGATAAATTCCTCATGACTGAAACGTGACGCGTCTCTTCCTGCCTGCAGCGACGGAGACATCAGCTTCTGTTTTAATAGTTTACAGTCACATCATCATCATCAAATCACAAGGCTGAAAGCAAACACTTATTTCTGTTGATTTCCAAGATGGCGCCTGCAAACTAAATATAAATGACGGAAAAACTATTTTATAAAACTATTATAGTTGTTTATATTTACAATTTTTGTCACTTTAACCACAAATTCAAGCAGCTTATCAATTAATACTATATGTAAGAAATGACTATAAAATAGAATTAGACAGTATCCACTTTTTGATACCATTAAAGCTCATTAAACTTAGTAACACTGGGGTTTACGGTATTACAATCTGCTTAGACATGTAGAATATGGGTTTTTACTAGTCCACATATTCAACTCATTATGATTATCCATTTCTAAATTTGTCTTAAGGCAAAAAGCCATCAAAAGTGTAAAATTCTGCAGTTTAACTTTGAGCAGTCCAGGTAACCCAGATTTTAAACTAGAGACGAAATAATTCATTAAAAGAGTCACAAAAAACAGAGAAACAGCCCTTTAGTTTAGCAAATGTAGGACACTAACCTAATCCTAACGTTAGCAGCTATTGGTACCAACAGTTCTAACTTGTTAGCATTGTTAAAAGCTATCGTTAGCATTTTTAGCAGCATCATTAGCATCTATTATTAGTAGTTATAATTAGCATTGTTAGCAGCTATAATTAGCATCGTTAGCAGATATTGTTGTTTCTCCATGTAAAACGAGGCATACTGCTACACAGCAGGCGTCAACAGGAAGTACTTTCTTGAATGTAAAGTATTTAATTTACCTACATACGTCTTACATCAGAGGTTTTTAATGATACAATTTGAAGCAACTGTGCTGCTATTTTTGGATTTCCTTCAAACACATTTAATATCAGACTGAAGGTGTTTGTACAATCTGCCACCTACACTGAATATTTAATATCAAGGAATATCATTAATTTATTTTCAGATTTAAAAAAACAAAATGGAAAAAAAACCTTTGTATTTGAAAATGCAATTAGCACAAACCACAGAGAGTTTACCCTTAAATATATGATGCATTAATAACCCTGTAGCTCCTGTAAATTCAACACTAATTTAGCCGATGTTGCTCTTTCCACATTGCATGCCATCATAAAAAGGGTAAGTTAGCCTACATTTTCAATGCCTAAGGAAATATGACCTTGATTCATATTTAGGCTACACCTCCTCTCCTCCCACAAGCTCAGTGAGACGCAGCGAAGAACGTTTTACCAGAGCAACACGAGACCCGGTGTGAGGCTGTGGTTCAGCGACACCTGAGAAAACGGCGCGAGTCGAGCTGAACGAGGCCAGAGAATCAGCCTTCCAACAATGACTAAATCACATGAAGAAGACGACGCAGGACAAGCAGAGAGAGCAGTGAGCCCTCACTCCCAGCCATTAATCCAAGGACAAGACTGGAGTCTTAGCAGAACTACAGACTCTACCTACGTAATTACAATCCTAAAAATCCTGTCATGTCAAGAAGATGGTCCAATTCCTGCAGAGAACGTGAAGCCAAACCTCAGAAACCCGACATCAAAATGGATCTGAACCAAAACCATCAAGCATTTCAATGCATGAGTAACATGAGGTACATTGATACCAACAGAAGGAGTTTCATCCATCAAGCAAAACAACACACACACTCCAATTTAATGGCATTTTCAGAGATATTTGGGGGTCAGGAGTCAAACTCAAAAATAATTTACTTTTCCAGAATTTACTTAATTCAAATATGCTCAAGCTAATTTCACTTTTTTGTTTAAAAAAAAAGTTTTAGTTGTAAACTACATTTGTAATACAAAAATTATGACAACTTGACCAAAACTGCCAAGATATGAAATATTGAAGTGGCAAATGCACTTGCTACAAATTCCAGGTCTTCGTTGTCTTGAATGTATTTTTTTATAACTCAGACTGCAGCTGGAAAAGTCCAACACAAACGAGTCGGAACCAAACCAAGTCAAGTTGATTAGTAAAGAAAATGTGATGAAAAATGACCAGAAATAGAAATTCAACTTGAACGGGTCAAATCCTTGTTTATACTGTTAAAAGAATCAGTTTTCCAATTAACTGATCAATCAAGTCCAAACACGTGTTTTTATCAGGTTTGTCAGTTTTCTGGTTAATCTTGAGGCTTGTTTTGGTATGCAGGAAATTGAAGCTTTATTTTATTTTTTTAGTAAAATGGTTTTCTACTAGTGAAAACGTTATAATAAATTATGTCTCTGATCTTTATAAAAACCCAGAGCCTTGATAGTGTTTACTGCAGTATGAAAATAGCAGAGCTTACATTTTTCAGTTTTAGTTAAATTAGCCGTTTGTGTCAAACATTGATGCACAGATGGGAGTTTTGTTTCTCAGCATGGTGAGATTTCAAGACGTGAAGTCCACGGGATTGTAGAAATCTCCAACCAATCCAAATAATATCAATTAGACATATTCAGTTTTGATCAGAATAAATCTAATAAGTGTGACTACATGTCTATTCCCAGGCAGGGTGTGAGGTGAAACCAACCCATTTCCTCTCTTCTTTCTCTGGTTTGCAGAGTACACAGATGGCGGGGTTTCCCTCATTACTTGGGCCACTTGCTGAGAGAGGAAGGGCGGGAAGAGCGCGAACGGCCCAGGGGAGACCGAGAGCCACGGCCGACATGGATTACGACAGAGAGATTAGCCCGTGGGGAGAGACGGAGGGAGAGACGGAGGGAGAGACGGAGAGAGGACAGGCAGCATACATGGAAATAATGCAGCCTCTGAAAGGCACCTGTGAGAACGGCCACTACAGGGAGGGATGCACAGGCTTGATCTTTAGGTACTTAAAGTTTAATTACCGTCTCTTAAACTCACCCTCACACGCCTGACAGCCGTGGCAGAGAAAAACCTCGAATGCTGTCCTCGAATACAACAGCACTTTAAATTTCTCCTCGTGTTTCAGCTGCAGTCTCATAAAAAGCTGTTGTAGATATATTTAAAAAATAAAAATAAAAAGAGGAGTAAGTTTTTGCCAAAAAATCTCAGAGATATTCTAGATTTCAGAAATTGAGAAATTTCAATTTCAATCAAAATTTTTGATTTTAGCAGAATCTTGACATTTCAAACTCTGAAATTTTCAAGTTTTTTCAGAAAATTTCTGATTAACCTCAAAATTTCTGAGTTTTTTTTTTCTTGAATTCTTTTTACTTCTCAAGGTCAGACATGTCCTTGTTTTTGTAGAAAATGTCTTAGATTAATGTAAAAATTTCAGATTTTTTTCTTTTTTTGTGTAAAATTTCAACTTTTTAAACTCAGAAAATTCCAAGTTTTTCCAGAATATTGTTGAGATTAATCTCAACATTTTTTAGATTTTTTTCTAACATTTTTTTTACTTTGCAAGTTCAGAAATGTCCTTGATTTTTCTATGCAATTTCTGGGATTATTCTGAAAAATGTCTGATTTTATTTTTCAACTTTTGAAATATTTTAAGTTTTTTTTCCCCCAGAAATTTTCTGAAATTAATCTCAAACAAAATGTTCTAGCAACTTTTTTTTTTACTTCTCAACCTCAGAAATGTCCTTGTTTTATTTAGAAAACTTCTGACTTTTTTGGTGAAAATGACCTTTTTTAATCACAATGGCCCTGATATATACTGTCATATTTATCACAGGATAGATTTATTACTAACGCTGTCTCACATAAACATCTACTTTTGTCTGAATATATCACTTTAGTTAAAAACTGATCAAACATTCTCTGAAACAGACACACTATACCAGTTTTGTGCAGAACCTGTGCGTAGACAAACAGTTTCAGATGAATCACCGAAATCATTATGATGAATAAACTGGGGGCAATTATGCAGCTCTAAGTAGCAACTTGTGATTCTGTGACAGTGCCGGGTAAGACGGATAAGAGGGGTTTCCTGGAGTCAACGAGGGACAATCACCTGCTTTGTAGAGGGAGATGAGACAAAACACCTCTAGACATCAATGAATCAGAGAGCCTCTTGCACAAAGCATTACCCACTTCCACGGTTTGCGTGGAAGCGGGAGCAGATTTGGTCACCGGCTCAGCTGCAGATGTACAGGCGACGAGCATAAAAAGATTGGAGGACACACTCTGTAAAGGAGACAGAAAAGCGTTTGTCTCTGAACAGCTCTTCCTGAGCTCCAATGGGAAAACAATGAAGATGAAACGTTGGCAAGAACAAGAGAGCCCAGCATCATTTCTCTCTGTTATCCAACTGCTGTCTTCTCATTATATTCAACCCTTACATCCTCTGTTTTAGCTCATCAAACTAAATATCTCCTCAAAAACCCTTTACTTTGTGCAGCAATGACACAAAAAGACTTAAATCATCCCTGCTGAAGGCTACCAACTTAAACTTAACTGCCCTAAGCAGCTTTTTTGGGGGGGGGCCCAGACCAACATGTCATGATTTATCATTCCTAAGCTACTCACCTACAATCATTAGCATCATTTGTAATTAGCATGCAGCATGCCAGTGAAATTATGGCTATTGATTTTAATCTTACAGGAGTAACAAAGTAAAACAAAATCATTTAGATTTTGAAATGCAGAGTGGTATCTAATCGTTTCATTTCATTTTAACTATTTGAAAGTAACATTAGCTGATGACACTAAATTTAATATCTTATGTTTCCCCAACAGTGGCAGCAGCCATCAACAGGAACAGATGAATCATTATTATTTTATTATTTATCAAAACAATACAGAAATTGTTTTCCTATGTGTAGTAGCACTGAGTTTGTAATATTCAATGTTATTTAAAATGTATGTATATTTGTCTATCATGCTAGTTTGGTGCTCTTGGGGGCCCCTGGTGGCCCTGCCCCTCAATCACTCGAGGAAGATTTTTCTCAGCAGATTTTTTGTTGATGTGGTGAACACATTAAATAAATTAGGTTTTCAGATGGTCACCTCCAAATTAGATCTAATCGACTTGGTTTTTAGTGTGTAACCAACCAAACACCAAATGCAAGGACAATCCTGTTTCACTTTGGGCGCATGTCCCACATGGACATTTCAAAAAGCCACATGTTAGACTGCAGAGCTCAGCAAGTACGATTAGCCATCATTACTAACTACTTTAGTGTTACTTCATTTATCTCTTCATGCTTGCAAAGCAAAAACAGGGTTTCCCCCAGTGTATCATAAGCCTGGTGTGCCACCAGGCTTTTCCTGTGCCTCCACCAGGCTAAGCATTACTTATTTATTTAAGTCTTTTTAAAATGTTTGCAATTTTTAAGACTTCATAATTGGTGTTCAGGTGTAAGTCTTCCAATCTCTGAACAAGACATGATTATCAAGTGATATTTTCCAAGTCAACTTTAAACATTTTTAACTCAAAAGCACGACGGGCGCTGGATGAATGACTGCACTAGCACCCAACCACTGGGCTTAGCAAGTTTTATGGGGGAAACGCTGCAAAACTTTAGGATTCCTTCAGCCAGCTGACTGGCAGTAAGCAGCAACAGGAAGGGAATGACCAAAACTCTATTTTTCTATGCTTTATTTGGAAATCTGAAAACTTAACCCTAAAGCCTTAATATGGACCTTGATGGACTCCCATCAATTCTTGTCCACAACCAAGATTTTTAAACTACAAAGAAATGAGAAATCCCCTGAGCTCAAAAGCAGCAAATTAGCTAACTTAATTTGTGACTTAAAAACAGATTTATCCTGGACAGCAGCCTGTGTTTGTGTTTGTCTACTTCTCGCTTTGTTTGAGACCATACGGACACACAGACTTGAACTTGGCTTTCTTTCAGTGAGAGCATTCATTATTATACTGTACTCTGCTGTAATCCAGTGGCATTAAACTAACACAACATACTTCATTGATGCTTTATTATGCATAAAGAGGGTAAAAACAAAAGGCAGGCTATCTGTAAACACTCAAAATACATGATAATCAAGTGAAAAAACGTGGAAAGTATTTGAGTTTTCAAACAAGACTGAGTTAGTTTGACATCTGAGATCAACAAGTCTCACCTGCGTCAAAATCCACATTTAAAACATTAAAAACAGCATCTGCTGTCGCATTAAACTGCAAAAACACTGAATTTAGCCAACTAATGTATAATGTAAAGCATGCGCTGCCGTTAACGTGATGCCTGGAAATTAAACAGCCCTCTGTGGGCTACCGTTAGCAATTAGCCTGTTAGCTTAACAGTCGCCAGTTTAAATCAAACAAACAAAAGGTGACAACTGAATCAACGCGAGTGCAACACTGAACAAAGGAGGTTGGATTTCCCCGGCCTTTTAATTTAATTTAATGAGAATGAGCAGAGATGCCAAAGGTCGGGTTTTTAGCCTTCCTCGTCTTAGCTTTGCTGTAGCTGCTAAATGAATGGGGGGTTGGGCTAGCCTCCAGCATCCTCCATCCTCCAACAAGACAACAGATAACTCACCTGATTGTAGAGCACCCGGAACGGCTTCAGGTATTCGGACTCTGTGCACGGAACGACTTCAACGTTATTAATCTCTTCCATAATGTACAGCTGGAGCAGGATTTGGGGGTTTACCGAAGCCGTCTCCGCACACCGACAGTGAAGGAATGCCTACGGAATCCGGGAAAGGACACACGAGCTCTGATTCGAGTAATCTAATTAAATCAAGTCAATTAGGTTGTCCTTGGATTATTGTTGATATTTTGGAAAGCGAGACGGTATTTAATTAGTTTTAGAAGTTATTAAGAAGAGGAAAACAAAAAAACAATCGATCAAAATGTGTGAATTAAGCGGAATAATATGAAGCACATAATTTAATCCAGCTTGTAGCAGTTTGGTGGTTCGGTTATGTTTAATTTAGAACTGTTTGCCTGATAGCAGCATTTCTAAAATATATATATATACATATATATTCTCCAAAAGCACCTTTATCTTTTATTTGTGGGTAAAAGTTTTCTTCATTTTATACATTAATTGAAAAATCCCAGTTTTTTGTGCAGAGACATAATTCAGTTTGCTCTAAATGTTCTTTGTCTTTGTATATAAAATGTCTGTATGGAAGCATTGGTGCCTTGCAACAAGAAGGTCGTGAGTTTGACTCCCAGCCAGGAGTCTGTCTGCTCTCCATGTGCTCCCACTGGGTCTCTCTTGGTACTCCAGTTTCCTCCCAGTTAAAAAAAACAACACAACAGCTTCATTAATTAGTCTATTCAAAATACTCTTAGGTGTGTGTGTATTGTTGTTTGTTTCTAAAATACAAGTACTTTGGTCCTGGTTGTTATCACACAGCTTTTCCTTTTTTTCCAGTAAATATTTACATCATTTTCCTCGTTTTTGTAACTTTGTGATTAAATTAAAAATATTTTCAAATCTTAAGAAGATCTGATTATTTTTTTATAAAACCTTATATATACAGCATGCTCTTTATTAGCATAGCTAATAATATCCATCCGTAAGTCTTACTAACATTGCCTGCAAAGGAAATATCTGTAAATATGTTTGAGAAAGGGGCATAATCAAAGCATGCCACTTAATTTGTAAACAACATGTCTTGTTTACAAAAAAAGAAAAGAAAAAAATTAAACTTGTTAAATTTGTGTTTACAATGCACTTGTTTACCTGTAGAAATGACAGCTAGCAAACAACCAAACAGTTGAAGCTGCTGCATGTCACCATTGTGCTTCAGTGTATTCCCAAAGCATAAGTGAGTTTACAGGTCAAATTAAACAAGCACAACAATGACAAACAGTCCCAGGTGGCCTTTGTACTATTTATAGGCCACAATATTTCTGGTATGTGCAAGTGAAGATAAAGTAAAACTTACATGTCCGTAAGAAGAGGTTTTGTCTCCAGACAGGAGTCACATCAGGTACAAACAACATGTCAAACAAAAAAAATAAAAGAATAAAGCACAAACAATGAGATATTTGATAACAAAATCCAATATTTAAAAACAGATCTGAGTATTTTACATGAGAAGTTGAAGGTGAAAGGTTAAGTTTTTCCAATCATTTCTGTTTTGTTGCAAATTAAAAGATTTTTAGTATTGATCTGCAAATCTTCTGACTTTTACCAAACTGTGTGTACAACTGAATGTAATTTGAACAAAAAAAGTTTAAAGATATTATTAAAAGACTGAGAAACATCTGTTAGTTAAAGAATATAAAACAAAAATAATAATGGGCCAAGTAATGAGCCTGGTGGAACTTCAGGGGTTAAAAACAAAATTTTACTAAGAAACGTCTAAACAGGACGAACACCTGCCCAATCTACAGCCAGAAAATGTAATTTTTTTGCTTTTTTTTGTGAAAAAAAGCAAAATCAAGAGGTGTTTTTACAAATTAAAGGTGAAAGGTCATCGGTTTTTCCGATGGCTTTTTTCTGATTTACTGGACATTAAAATAATTGAATTAAGAATCTTCTACTTCTGCGGAGCTGATACGATTTAAGATAGATGTACAACTGAATGTGATACGAATATAAATGCTTAAATGTGAAAATGTTAGTGAAAGCATCAAAACGAAAATAATAATGGGCCAATTATTGAGGCCTGTGGAACTCCAGGGGTTAAAAATAGCTTTCACAGAAATGTACTTATCAAATTTTACTACGAAACGTCTAAAGAGCCCGAAATGTCAGCCAGATGAACCAGTCAGTAAGAAAACAACGTACTCAGTGGTATTAAATGTCGGGTTAAGTGTCTTTCCTTAACATTTGAGGGATGTTAAAACTTAAAACTCAGGTCTTCTTGATGAAATTAGTTAACAAGCTGCTGTGATTTAGCAAATTTAAATCTCCTCCGTGACATTTCAGTGACCCCTCAAATCAAAGTCTCTCGTTAGATGAAACACGAACATAATTTCTGTCTCCCCAGTGTTAAATAATGAATAAGAGTTGGGTGTGGGACTTGTTTCTCACAAACCCAACCTTACGGGTGAGGCTACATGATGTCATCCTCTCATATCAATAACAGCCTGGAAAACAATCTTCAGAAACTCCAGTCTCAATGGAGTGGACTTCCTCCAGCCCAGTACCAGCCCAGTCCGCCGCCCACTGCACAAGGACAGGACGTAACACTTTCGCAAACTGATTTACATCGAAATAAATAAAGGCCAAGACCAAACAATGTGCAGACCCAAAGGAGGAACCGGCGTCTCTCCGCTCAATCTATATCAGCCAATCCGGGCAAGCTGCAGGGCACGATAAGACGGGAGGGACCGCTGAGTCGAGGCATTGTGCTGCGGGTCGCCTCCTCTGGTTTGCTGGCACACTCTGAGGGGAACACAAAGAAACGGCAGCAGACCGAAAGGCAGATGAAGCAACAAGAAGTTATAAATACATGAGCGGAGACGAACAATCACCATTCTCAAATCAGGCATGGATTTGTCAGAAACGACTCTGAAGGTTCTGATGAAGATTGTTCTTCTGTTTGTTTGTTTTGTGAAAAAGTAACGTAAGCTTTCCTGAACTTTTCCACTTCGTCACCTTCCTGAAATAATGGCCTAAAGTCAGATTTTCCAAATATTACATAGACAAAAAGAAACAAAATAAAAATAAAAATAAATGAAATGTCTTTTGAAACAAAAGAAGTTTTAGGCAATAATTTAAATTATTGTTTTAAATGAAGAAATGAAGAGCCCACTGCACTGAACCCGTTGAAAACCTCATGTGAACATCACCTACAAAGAGTTTTTTCCATGAGTTATCAGCCCTCAGTGAGAAACCGCGGCGCCCGTAACGTGCTAATCCCGTCCATGCGGGCGGCGGGTCCACAGCGGTCAGAACCAATTAGTGCTTCCACTCAGACGATGCAGCGCAGACGTCCATGGGATTCATCCAACACCAAACCTGGAGCCTCTAAAAGCCACTTTATCTGTATTTTTGTCTTTCCTCAAAGTTTCTATTTATTCAATAGTCTAAATTATTGTAACTTTAAAATGATTTTAAATGCTTTTAAAGTTAAAAACATAAAAATAAACAGTAGAAACTAATGTTTTTACATTTTCTCTGTAAAGATACTGTCAATTGTTTGTTTTTAGTATGTACTTTAAATGTTAGAACACTAAAGCTAAAACAATGATCTATAATTAAAGTATTAGTACTAATTTTAAAAATACATGTGTGAAACCTCAGAGTAGTAACTAGTTACATTTACTTGAGTAACGTTTTGCAAAAAATGTACTTTTACTGCGTTGTAGTAACTTTATTATGAAGTATCGCTTCTCTTTCTTGAGTACAATTTCTGGATACTCTACCCCAGGGGTGTCCAAAGTGCGGCCCGGGGGCCATTTGTGGCCCTTGGACTGAGTTTGTGTGGCCCCCAACAGCAGTTTGGCCCAATACAGTTTAAAGAAACCAACCAATCACAGACAGGAGGCGGGTCTTAGCGCTGCCAATCAATCTCATGAACATGCTGTTAAATGTGGTAATGGCGGAGAAACAATTTACATTAAAGAAAATGGTTTATCTCCCGTCATCAGTGGTCATGCTAACTAGCTTTAGCATTCACAACAGGATCTGCTGATGAGGAAAAGCAGCATACACATGAGCATGATTGACAGCGATAAAACTCTTCTGGTTCTGATTCACTGTTTCTAATTAGGAAGACAGAGAGAGAGAAGACAGAGGAGTTTGATTTTTTTCACAGATTATCTCAAGACAGTGACACTTTCAACAAAAATATTAAAATATACATATTTTTAATAAAAGTTACATACTGCAGCTTTAAATGAGGTTTTTCTACTAAATAGAAGAAATTTACCACAAAATATTTTGAATTTCCTCAGTTTACAGAAAATTCCAGCTTAATACTTCAAGTGTAAGGATGATCAAGCATGCAGTATTTCCCTACATCACCAAATTTGACAATGACCCAATCTGAATCTTCTGATCCCAGAACACAATAGTGCTGTAAAACCCATACAGCTAGTTTTAGAGGTGAAAACGCCTGCCGTGGTCTATCCATAGCAAAGTTTATCAGTCAGGGTCAAGCAGGGATTTAGGCCTGGGCTTTGGGGAATGCACTTAACCAAGGTGGCAGCTGCGTCTCTGTTAGCGGGCCCAGGGTGTGGGTCAAGGTGGCCGCTTTCCGCCCACCCAGCAGTCTGGACGCTCAGCCGCCTTGGGTCTTGTCCAGGAGATGCTCCTAAGTCCTAAATCCCACCACCAGCGCTTGGACTTCAAAATAACACCCCACATCTACAGGGTGCTTGATAAGATCGCACAGATATGTGCACTTTGTGTCTTTGAGGTGTGTTGGGAGGTGATTGAGAAGCCGACATAGGCTATGCTCACACTGCAGCCTGAAGTGACCCAAATCCGATTTTTTGTGAAATCAGATTTTTTTTTGCGTGGTCGCTCACACTTCCAAAAAATTAGGAGACGACTTAAAATGCTCAGTTTCTCTTATTTTACTTTTCATAAGTGTATGTTTGAGTAAAATGAACATTGTTCTTTTATTCTATGAACTACTGACATGTCTCCAAAATTACAAGCAAACATTTAGTATTTATTTGCAGAAAATGAGAAATGGTCAAAATTAGGAAAAAGATGCAGAGCTTTCAGACCTAAAATAATGCTAAGGCAACAAGTTCATATTCATTTATAAACAATACTAATGTTTTAACTCAGGAAGAGTTGAGGAATCAATGTTTGGTGGAATAACCAGGAGGTTTTCAATGGATTCCAATGAAGTGGGCTCTTTATTTTTTCCAGAGCTATACCGATAATCCAGTGTGAACTCCAAACAACCTGAAAGTGTCACGCATGCGCAGTGGAGGGCCCAATAGCGTCACACTTAGCGTGCTCAGTGTTTTGCCAACATCCCAAAAACCGGAAGAAGAAGAAGAAATACTCAGTGTTTGCGGAAGTAAACATAGATGCTAACGTTGGAGCATATTTTACGATTTTAACGTTGTTGTCCGACCGCAGCCAGCACAGTAACAATTTAATCCTCATTACCGTGTCCGCCTGGTGGTTGTTTTTCTCATAGACATCATATACGTAGACGCCTCATGGAGCGCTGAGTCGTACGTAACAGCGTCCTCCATCTTCTATGTGGCAGCAGAGCGATCGGAGCTCCTTAAGTCCTGTGCTGTGTGGACATATTTCAACCGTTTTACGAAACAAACTGGATTCATTGCCATTACCTCTCACAGGTAAGGATGAAAGATCAGAATTACTTGACTTTGCAGCCAGAAATTTGCTTCTAAACAACCTAAAAATATTTCCTATGTAGTTTAATTGGCCTGAAGTAACTGCTGGTTGTTAGCGTAGCAGCTAACGTTTTCATACTGTTTTCTAATGAGAGACAGCTGATGAAAAACCACTTAGAGGAGAAGTTCATTAAAAACCAGAGGATTTAGTGAGGAAAGATCAGTCAGGATCAGAGCTCGGGCTGCTGTTCTTCAGTCTGTTTCCCAGCTCAGCTTCTCCATGTCAGTATTTAGCTATAAAGATGCTACTTAATATTATTTTATTAAGTTAATAAAATAATAATTATTTTATTAACTTAAAATACTTTGTAGAACGGCACTTTATAAAGTTCGATCCATTCACTTGTATTAGCTTACTGGCACATATTCCACATTCAATATGGCGGACGCTGTCACGTATCGCAGCAACGGGCCGACCCGCTCCATTTGAAAAGATCAGATACGTATCGGATATCCAAGTGTCCTGGGTCGCATTCGGAAAAGAAATACAATCTTTGTTGTTCAGACTGTTATGAAAAGATCAGATACATGTCGCATTAAGACAAAAAATAAAAAATCGTATTTGGGTCACTTCAGGCTTTAGTGTGATCGGAGCCTTAAAGGAGTGATGGCGACAGAACGGAGTTATTAACTGATCCACTGCAGGGCTTTCTTGTCTTCAAATATATTACATTTAAAAACTAAATGTTGATTTAAACGAGCCAGCAGTTTTTTCACATCAATGGCTTTCTGTGAAAGTTGAAAACCTTCCATTTTGTACCCTTGTATTTTTAGAAAAAGCTGTTATTGTTTTCCTCTCCTGTGGCTTGCATGCCCCAGGATGTGTTCAAGGTCAGTATTCCTGTTTTGTCATCATTATTGTACAAGAGAATAGGCACCTCAGCCACAATGCTCAGGGTTTAGTGGGTTTCCTGGTACATGTTAGTCTTCTGCAGAAACAAACAGACCTGAGGGGGTTTCAGGGTGACGGAAAGTGAATGCTAAGGTGACTACAGATGTTTGAAATAACTCAAACTCAGCAGGAAGTTACAGTGAAGTAATCTACCTTAAAGATCTGAACCAAAATGGAGGTCAGCACTTGGTATGTTACAAAGTCTGGATGACAGCTTAAGTTTCTGTGGCGGTTGTTGGTCTTTTTATGGATAATCATTGAAAAATAAAATAATCTTGTTGATAAACTTACAAAAAACACAATAAGATTTTATCAACAAACCCCAATGAAAGAACCATCCATTAATTATATGTCTTATTTTTTCATTCCTTCTGTGTTACTATAACCATTATTAGTAGATTATTATTATTAAATGCCATTATTATCATAATTAGTTTTTAAATATATGTTTACTATATAACTAAGATCATGTAAGTACATTATATGGCATATACATTGGCAATAATGTATATATTATTGCCAATTTGGCAATTATATATTGGCAATAAGTTAATTATTTGCATGCCATATGTGCGATTGTTTTTTAACTATTAATATTATTATTATCACAATTATTATTATTACTATTACTACTATTATGGGTCAGTAAATTTGATTGTCCTGCTATGAGACAGTTTGTAGTCATTTTGTTTTGTTGGTTCTATAGCACAGTAAATTAACTGGCATACGAATACCACAACATGTTTTTATTACATATTTCTGATCAATACAGATAATTAAATTGAGATAAGGGATAAGATTATATAAGTGTTCACTTCTTCCTGCTCTTTTTCAAACAGGAAAGTAGTTCTAAGCTTATTATTTTCAAAACGCTGCAACAATTTAAACAATTTGACTGAAAAGGTGCAGGCAGAAGCAAGTGCCTTACATTAATGTCTCTCCTACTCATCAAACTAAACTAAATTATCCCTTTATCACTCATTACAATGTTTAAAAAACCAAACATACCACTTCTTACATATGAATTACGAAACAGAGTCATAAAAGAAAACAATCCAAAACCAAAACAGATAAAAACAATATTTTTTCTGTATTATTATCGTCTTTATATTTACACATTGCCCGTTTAGTGTTCAGATGGATCTATATGGATGATTGATTGACGTTTAGGTTTTTATGGTATACCGATTTGACCTTTTCGTTCAAAACTTGTTTATGTCAATATGTAACATGCTCATTTTAAATTGTTAAATTAAATAAAGAAAACAAAACAAATAACAAACATTATATTTGTAGGTTCATAGTAACTATCCTTATTTTTGTATAAGAACTATGTCATTTATTGTTGTTTTATGTGTGGATGTACAGTTATGTCACCCCACAGAGATTAAATAAAATCTTTTTGCGAGTGGAAGGCCTGTGTCGTTGTCTCTATCTTTGAAGTTTGACTCTCCGGTCTCCCGCTGAGCAAAATCCTATTTTAACAAGTCAGAGCCGTTGTGTTTTACCTATAGGATGAGCAGAGAATGTGGCAACACACAGTCCTTAAATGTGTGTTGGAGAAATAGGGGCGAGTGGCGGGACGTGGACCCCCCACATCCACCCCTCTGGGAGCGCATGCCAGCAGAGCTAATTATCCGCCAGGGAAGTCCAATAATGACGCGCTCCAAAGCCCCCCGAACAGCATATACTCATTTACAGAGGACCTGAAGTACAGTTCAGTGTATTAGAGGTAGGGGTGATGGACACGATGGTAACAACTGTGAGGAGACATCGCTTCTGTTTAGCCACAAATATTCTAATTATATGGACCCCCTGCATGGTTACATCCGGAAATTTGACGCAGGCGCACAACGCTGGAGGGTAAGAAGACGATTTTTCAACATGGCCTCCATAGCCGCGCTGCTGCGGTAACACAAACAGAAACCAGGAGCTGTAGTCATTATTAAATTAGTGCTAAAGAGTAACTCAAAACCACTTTTTTTCTCTCGCTCTCCGTTTGTCTGTTTCGGCTACTACACGCAGGCTCGTTGTCATAGCAACTGACAACAACGCCACTTTGGTAGAGCTACCGCTGCTATTAGCTAAGCTAACAATGCGGTTGATTAGCAAATTTAAACCCCTGCTCTACTGAGGATCTGTCTTAGTCGGCCTTTTTTATTTTGTAACTGAACCGAAACACATACAATTTCACATCACATCTGCATGTTACTGTTGTCAAAGTCAACTGAGAATTACTGAACTGTTTCCCAATCCCTCGCTATTTTTTTCTTAAGTTTTTTCCTGACCTTGTTGCCAAAGCAGTGTCACCTTTTTCTTTTATACAGCAGGCATACATCTTAAGATTTAGCGCTTTACATTGACAACTTACCAGCTAAAACCAATGGTAGTCATCGTCAGCCAACACCTTTTTGCCCTCCAACGTGGAGATGGGACGTGACGTCACGCTGCAAGGAGTCCATACTCTCCTATAACTGTAACCTCAGCAGTTAAATATAAAAGCAACGGTCAAAAATAAAAATAAATGGTCAGAGATCATTTCTATGTCATGATAAGGCATCAAATCATTTACACTTTATAAGATTGTTCTTAAAAATGTGCTCTCAAATTGTTTTAATTAATCAGAAATATTTATTTCTGGTATGAAGTAGCATGTCTTGACTCAAATGTATGTATATTTAGACTTTACACCTTTGACCAAACAATGTAAATATAACAGCTGAGCAAAAAAAAAAAGTTAATATTGAAAATCAAGTTAAGATTTGGTGAAAATAAAGTGAAGTTAAACCATAATCTGTGAATCTAACCCCCTTGGTAGCATCACACTCACTCTCATTTGGATATATTTTGATGGAAGAAGAGTCTAAAATGGAAGTGGAGCAGGTATAAATTTAGAACCATGCCACTGATTACAAATTGACCTAGATGTTGGATGAGGATGAACTGATTAGCCCTTCTACGAGTTGCTTATCAGACTTTTTTTTTGCCATCTTCTTACTCCCTTTACAATATGGTGATGCACAAATTATGCTTCATCATAAGGAAAACTATCTTCATAAGACTCAAATTTATACATGACTTATTTTAATTTTTTCCTATTATTTTTGCCATTTGGTACTGTGATTGTTTTATTTAAGTCGTTTCCTTGCAGCCCAGCTTTGTTTGGCCTGGACTGAAGCTGTCACAGTTGGACTGCAGCAGCACTCGGATAATTATCAGAAGACATGGATGAGTAGTTGGCTGGATGAATTACCTCACCAAGGTCAGAGCAGGAGACCTGAGGTGAATCACTGATCAGAGATATGCTAGGCACTCGTTACTGCAACAGGAGTGGTTGCAGTTTTATTCTAAATTAACGTTTCATGTAAAAGTGACAGTTTTTACATGAGGTTTGAAAACATTTACAATTTAAACTGTTTTTCTGGAGCGAATCACCTTCATTTTTGTGTGTTTTTTTTTTATCTCCATGTTGATTTAAATCATCAAACAAATAAAAAACTGTGTTGTTTTTGGTCATCCCAGTTTTAGATCCTCATTTCTTTTTGTTGTCAGCAGAAGACACTGATGTGGTTACTCAGGTGAAATACTGCACCTGGACAAGGATGTAAACAGATTTAAAACCCGTTTGCCGAAGGCTAAATGTCCCACTTTACAGGATTAAAGCTCTAAAGTGACAACATGCATGGCTAATTTACAAAAATAGTGATTTATTACACCTTACAAGACGTACAAAAACATATTACGTAGCACAAGAATAAACTTATTTTACATAATTAAGTCATATGAACATAAAATACATTTTTAAAGATCTGCTGTGGTTTGGATCAAACCTTTGCTACTCAGCACTTGACACAAAAATATTTCTTAATAATATTATGTTACATGAGGTTGTTTTAGACCTAAATTACTTTAAAATTAAAATATTAAAAGGTTGATAGGAAGCATAAATATCTCACTCCAAAAGAGATTTGAAGCATTTACAGCATGTGTGTCAAACTCAAGGCGCGCGGGACAAAACCGGCCCGCTATGGCTATTTCTGTGGCCCTCCAGAACCAAGAGAGACAGAAATAGAACTTCAAAATAATAGTTTTGTGTTTAAATATTATTTTATCAGTAAAATCTAATTTGTTTTTGCTTGTAGAAACTACTTGACTGCTAAATATTAAATTTAGCATCCAAATGTAATTGAAATTTGATTAAAATTGCTACAACCATAGAGGGCTATAGTATTTTAAGTGTTTTAACTTTGTGTTTGTTTTATTCATAATAAATTATTAATAATTTCTGCCTGAACCAACACTTTGAGTAGATTGGTGATGTGGCACAAAAATAAAGATAAGTTTGAGTTAAAGACTTCACGAGTCTTATTGTCTTTTTCTTAGCTAAGCTAAGTAAGTAAGATGCAACAGTATGTCAGAGATAATTGCTGCTAATTTTGAAAGGAAATTAAGCTGCTCTTTAAATTATTGGAACGTTTCTTGTTTATTCCATATGAACACTTGAAATGAAGACACACTGCACCACAACCAGCTAATAGAGACGATGCTAATTCTTAATAGAAACAGTTTTTCCAATATGTCTGCGATGAAAAACATTTAAAATGAAAATCAGACCGAATGAGTCTTTGAGCTGAAAAGGGTTTAACCTTGTTTGATTGACTCTGATGAAACAGAATCCATTAAACCGCCCGTATGGTTCTTAATAACAACTTGGCTGAAAATAATTGCTGCAGATCCTCAGTGATCTAATCTGGCCATTCAGTCTCTGTTTGCTGCTACTATGCGGGTTTTTCTTCTTCCATTTGCTCAGAAATCCCTGCAGAGCTTTAATGCATGGCTCGTGTTTTACTGCAGAGTGAAACACAGATCATAAAGCCGAATTTGATTGAAAACAAAGAATAGAAATAAACACAATCAGAAATACTGACCAGATTTGCACCTGTTGATTTATAGTGATTTTATAGCACTTTAAAAAACATTTCCAACAAAACACTAATGCTAATTGGAAAACTTATCTTTTATGACTCTTGCAATGCAAATGCAAGTTCCACATTATTTGTGGAAGTCCCTTTAGCAAAGGATAATTATTGTATAGTTTCTCATTATCAGGGAAAAGATAATTATAAAAATTGTGATTTAGCGTGGTAAACTTCAACTGATGATGTTTTCCAACCTCAAAAACTGAGTGCATGTCAAGAACTGTTAAACGTTTTTTCTACTGCTGGTTTCACGAGATCATCAATGAATATCAGAACATTTTGACCTTTTAATGACTGAGATTATCCTGTCCTGTTAGTGTTTGGAGGTACAATTACACCATTTGATTATAGAAATATTTGTTTGGAAGAAGCCATTTGTGAAAGTGAAATAAAATAAAAATCATTTTAAAAAGCAGAATTAAAAAAAAATCAACATTCACGGTTGCAGAAACTGGAGGTTTCCTTGGGGTAAGTATTTGATGAAGTAGTTTTTGCCACTTTTATTGTTACTTCATTAAATCTATATACAAAAAAAATAAGAAAATCCATCTATTTTCTATCATCCGTCTATTATTTTCACCTCATGTCAGCTGGTAATTGTGGTGGAGGATCTGTGATGCTGTGGGCCTTTTTCTCCACTAAATTTACTAAAATCCTATTTAAAGTGTCATTTTTTGTTTAATACCAGGAGACATTGATTTTTTTAGCAACTATGAGTCAAGCGATACATTTCGTAATATCAAACTGTAGGTATGATGGAGTTATTTAACAAGAAATAAAGCAAAATACAGATAAGAGGTAAAAAGTTGTCTCTGTAATCGTGCTGTATTTAAATCAAACTGACATTTCAGCCACACTCTTCAATAAATGACAAATCTTTTCAGCTGATCGATTAAAATTAAATGGAGGTGACCTTATGAAGCTGCTGCTCTTCCATTCGGCTTGACAGCAGCTATTGTTCTGAGGAGAGGGAGGGATGAACGCGTCTCCCACAACGGCTCACTGGAGTGTGACGGTTTGGAAAGTGCACTTTGACCCCTGAGGCTGCAGCTCAGGGAGGGACCTTCACTGCCCACCCCCTGCCATCGTTTTTGGCTCCGTCCCTGTCAGACTGGTCCCGACTGGGATAAATCTCTTTGTGTCAATTAGTCTGGTCAGTCTGCTGCTATTTGATTGATAAGATAAATAAATTGTAAACTAGTTAATCTAAAAACAATGATAGTGGAGAGTGAGAGAATTAACTTCAAACTGAACTTTGTGCGCTAGAAACATGAATCTAAGTAATTTCTGCTTGACTGGATTTGATCTAAACAGAAATATGATGCAAGGTTTGCTGTTTGGGTTAATTATTCTTAAAAACAAAGCAAAGGAAAGTCGGTACGAGTTGTACGTCTTTCAGAAAAGGTAATGGATTAGTGATTTACAGCCTTATACTGCCCTCTAACGTTTAAACTCGGTATGACAAGGTGAGCAGAACTAATATGTGGCAGAGAAATGCAACAAACTGCTTGTCATTAAAGGACATACAAAACGTGACATATGTGCAGAACTAAAAAGAAAAAAAGATACTTTAAAAAAAGAAATCTAAGGGAAACATGAACAATTTTTAAAGATGCAATTATGTCAAAAAAATGTAATAAACTGGAAGGCTGGAGATGCATTTTTGTTTCGATAAGTTAAAACAAAGAATAATTTGAATGTTCACTCAGAATATTTAGTTTTAACAGAAACACTGAAATTGTTTGACTTTCTAGCTTAGAAAGCAAACAATTATGCTCTTTTTATGTCATTAACGACGCCGACCTTTATATTTCATTACATTTTAGGAAAGATCTCTGTATGCTAGCTTGGCGGCTTTCTCCAAATCAATTTTGTTAGCATTTTATAATAATATTGTGATTTGGTTGGAATTGTTCCCTCATGTTTACTGACATATCATCTGCACATTTATGTAAGTAAATGACATATCATTTACTTACATAAATGTGACATTTTGTACATTAAAAAACCCGACATTGTACAAACATCATTTTTGTTTTACGTTTTTGATGCTTTGAGGTTTAGAAACAGAAAAATTTTAATGATCTGATCTTAAAGCAAAGTGAGTTACTGTAGAAAAACATTAATCCTTTATTATAACATAAAATCTCACATTAATATGTACAGATATATATTTTTAGTTATGCTAAGAGTTCTTCTGCCTCTTTTAGAGCTCTCTCCATTTCAGCAGCCTCCTGAGAGAAATTCTCTCTCTCTTGATTCATAAGTTCTCGCGCTTTAGTGACGTCCTCCATTGTTGCTTGGATTTCCTAAAAATGACATTAAAACCTCAGCCGAGCTAAACAGAAACGTTGCAACAGGATCACAGAGGTGAGAGAAGACGATGACTTGCCTGTAGCTGAGTACGCTGTTGTGATGCAATGTCCCCAAAAGCCTTTAATTCCCTCAGCAGATCGGTGGAAACACTCTGAAATTTAAGCAGTTATGCGCCGTTGTAGGCATGTTGTCTTGTTTGTGAGACTATACACCCATAATAAAGTGAAAGGGAGATTAATAAAAACATACCATAACTTCTTTCCTTTCGTCTTCCTTCTGTCTCGCTGCATCTCCAACTCGTTCCCCTAAAACTAAAACATTAAACTCATGTTTATTACGACAGGCAACGTTACAAAGGGTAAAATTAAAGACTTAAATTGAAAGTTATCTTTTTCACCTGGGTCTATCTTGGCAGAAACTAGGAGCCTGTGACAGTCCTGCAGGTTTTTCTGAAACTCTACATTCTCCTTCTGAAGCTCGTCGAGTTGCAGCTCCAACTCTTCAACTCTTTGCTGTGATATAAAATGTATATTAAAAGAACACAAACTAATAGACGTTGAATGTTTGTTTCGTTTATTTTTTTACCTGCTTCTCCGACAGGTTTTTCTGTAGCTCCTCCTTTGCAGCCACCAGGTTCTGATTTTGCTCCTTCAGCTCCACCTGTTGCCCATATCTGGTTGAAACTCTGCAGAAAAAAAGGGACATACAAATATGTTGAACACAATAAAAATCTCTGCTGAACATTAATATCATGTAATATGATGCATCACTTACCCTTTGTGAACTTTAGGAGCAACGTTTTTCCTGAAACACAAAAGATTATAATAAATATGAAACGAAACTAACTGAATTTAGAGATTTTTTATTTAATTTTGATGTTACCTTGGGACATTTTCCCTTGAATTTTTCAGATTTGTGTCTGTTTTCTGAACGGTTCTTGCCTCTGGTGGTAAATGTGTGCCTGAAAATACGGATATCCATTAGCATTACTTCAACGAAAGCTAATTTAAATTTAAACATCAAAATATCCATGAAGAATATAATAAAAAGCTCACCTCTTGGAATTTTTGAAGACATTGCGTTTTCCTCACAGAGTGACTTAACGCCAGTGATAATAATAAAAGCACCTGCATTAAGAGGCAACATAAAAATAAGCTTTAAAAAATTAGGATGATGGGAAAATATATATTTTTTCTTTTGCTACTACCACACTTCAAAGAAAAAACACAAATCCTAATTCTTAAAGGAATATCAGATTAGACAGACATTAAAAAAAAAATACACTACCAATACAATTTCAAGATATTTCTGAGATACAGCAAAGATAGCCGTTAATACAAATAGTGCAGAAAAAAAAGGACTCAACATACGTGTGCGGCACCAAAATAACACACTTTAATCCTCCAAAACGGCCATTTCTATCAGTTAAATATGTACCCTTTTACACTTTGCACAAATAATTTTATCCTGAAGTACACAATTAACGGCATGTTGCTCAAACCGAGCCAACTGACAGACATAAATATAACATTTGCTGCTGCGATTTAAAAACGCCCGGTCAGTTTACAGTTTGGCAGGTGTAAAATAACCCTTAAACACTGTTAAAACATACAAAAACGTTCATTAACAAACAAAAAAAGAGACAATAAACAATTACCTGTTAGGAGACTCAGTAAGAGGCTTTCAACAACAGTCACGAATTTCAAATATGTCCCGCCCTCCATGATCATTTCCGATTTGGCAACAGTTTCCGGTGTAAATAAATTTCTTCAAGAGTTTTCTTTTTTCTTCTTCTTTTTTTTTTAGAAAATATTATTTCGGCTAAATAGTATGTGAACTTTTTTTTTTTACATAATTTGCTATATTATATACTTTAAATATTTATAATTTAATAACTACAATAAAAAAAAAAGAAGCCGCGAGAGGAGCACTGTCAGAGCAAATGCGCATGCGTGGAGGCGGCTAAATTCAAAACTCTAGACGTTAGCTTTAGGTTGGAGAATTGCGCACTATCAAAAAACAAATGTCTCATGAAACTTTTTTACGATAGTTAGTAAGTATTAACACAGATGTATTTGGTGTAGAACGAAGAAGCTGATTTACAGTGAATAAGGTACGTGGCGTAATACTAGTTTGACGGGCAGTTTATCAATAGCTTGTTGACTTTAAAGCTAGTGACAACAACTGTTTCTGTTAATAATGTTAGCAATATTATGCATTCCTTTATGTATAAAAAATGAAGCCAAAGATTCTCTCAATGTTTTTCAGAAGGTCTATTTCATGTTTATGTTAATTATGTGTGATTCAACAATGACGCTAATGTTAGCATCCGACTCTTCAATTCAATGTTTTTAATGAATATGCGTTATTTTGAAAGATCAATTTGATCTGAAGTTGATCTTTGGTTAGTAGGATGCTAACGTAGCTTAGCCTTTATACTGCACTTTTATGTGACTAAAGACTGCACAAACTATAAGCGGTGTTTGGGAACATAATGTAATTTGAACCAGTTTTAAACAGTCTGGGGAGTTTTAATAAAGCTGGACCTAAATGATACAAACACTTAAAAACAGACTTCGTTGTATTTTCGCAAGGAGAGTAGGACTTTGCTAATCATAATAAAATAGTTCTCTTGTGAAGAATAACCTAGTCCAGGTGTGATCATTTGTAGCATTTCCTTAAAAGCTGTGACATAACTTTATTAATGTACAGTAAAAGTCCCTTTTAAAATAAATGAGTTATCAGTTAATATTTTCTGGCCTTTTGTTCATGAACATGCCCATCCAAATCATTTAAATCTATACATTTATGTTCTAGTTATTGATCTAATATTTTTTGTACAGGTGAAGATGGAACCTGTGGATCCAGGAAAGAACGTGTAAGTAAAAATATTATTGTTTAGAGTTTTATTTATGGTTGTTCCCTGAACTTTAAACAAGGTTCAAGATTTACAGTCTTTAAAAATACACATATGTAAAAGGAGTTTGTTGATTGATTTTGTAAATAAGAATTTTTATTTATTTATTTGTCTACAATAAAAGATGAATCGAACATTTTAGCCATGATGTAGCTGCAGATTATCAAGCATATGTTGAATTTATTGTTTTTACATCACATTTTTCTGTATGAGTAAAGACTTAAATGGACAAAAACTGACCGAATAATAATTTGTGTTTTTTTTGGTACAGTGAAGGCACCGGATGTTCCAAGCGACGCATTTCTTCTGTAAGTGTTACAAATAGTTTATTACAGAAAGTACACATAATCCTTTTCAGGTTTTATTAGTTTCATCCATCTGACCTTTTATCCATCGATCTCTCAGTCATTCATCCATTTTTCCTGGTTCCTTGTTCACATCTTGACCACCATAGAAATATCTGTAATAAGTTATGAGTGAACTCTTGTGTTTGTATTAAAAAAAACATACATTTCACATATAAAATTAATTTCCTAAATTTAAACTTTCAGATTTTAAAGGCACCACGGAAATCATTATTACTGCGGGACTCAGAGCAACAAGAAAATGAGGTAATTGAAATGCTCAGGTTTTGTTTTTTCTGTTGCAACATGTTAAATGGTTAAATGTCGTAAAATAATGATGATGCAAAGTGTTAAAAAAGACAGGTTTTGTTCAGTTATTTTTTATTTTTAATCTCCGCTAGGTGGAACCTGCCAAACCGGTTGAAAAGAGAAATTTGAGGAGAGTAAGTTTTGCTCCAGCCAACGACGTTCTGCTGTTTGCCAAGTGAGTGCAAGAAGAAAACTCCTCCTACGTTTCCAGTTGAAATCGTTTTTACCCAATCAGCTCGTTTGTTTTTAATAGGGATGCTAAGAATGCTTCGCCTGCACGTAACCCTCTTCAAGAGCTAATGGGACCAGGTAGGCAGGAAAATTATACATTATTCCCTTTTATTCACTTGAAGCATGTTTGTAATTGTTCTTCTGTTTTATATCACAGCCACTGCAACAACACAAAACAGGTAAAGAGACCAGTTCAATAAATATCAGTTAATTTATTTGCGTCCGTTTGAGCGTACGTTTTGTTGTTTTAATTAAGGGTTCAGGTGACGACAGCTGAGGACACAAGCCCACAGATCATGGGTAGGAATATTGTTTTATTTGTTAGTATTTTTTGTCTGTTTTTAGTATTTTTAGTAACTCAGCTCTCTGAATGTAGGCATAGACACCCTGCTGAATGCTCCTCTACATGCGTCTCAACAAAGAATAATGGTGAGTGTGAAATTTGGATGCTTAGTTTAGTTTGTAGTTTTGGTACTTCTAGAGATTTTTCATATCTCTCCTATCTACTCACAGTGTACTGTAAGGAAGTGAGGTAATGTAACTCCCGAGAAACATTATGAAGGCGATCGTAGTTGTTGTGATTCGATTAGGGGTTGTAATCTTTATTTTTTTATTTTTTTTATTCAGTGAGTCGACTAGTTCGGGAAAAAAATGTCTTTTGTGTTCCCTTGCAATATTTACTGGTCTGTTTAGTATACAGTCAAAACTTCACACATTTAAAGAGCCTCAGTGAAAATGTGTCTATTCTTAACTCTTAGGTCCAAAAAACTGATTAAAAATCAAATTATTCTCTGCATGTTTATGTCTGTTTGTGTCAGGTTGAGAGGGAACGCCACATGAACACAAAAAGACACAATCAGTGCTGTCAGATATAACTTTAGTATCCTGTGAAAATAGCTCAGAAATAGTCCAAATTGTTTGGATTTACTTTTTCTTCCTTCCCTTCTTATGGAAAGTTTCTGTTTCTATCTTAGAAGATGGAAAGCGATGGAGAGCCCATGTTTGACCTGTTTTGCTTTTGCATTTTGCACGTAGGTTTGTGGTGCATTTCCATCATGGAAAAACCTCATGAAAACCTTATAATACAGCAGAAAATACCGTGGCCTCCGTAAGACGTTCAGTGTCAATTATGCCACATGAACTGATCCTTTATTGTGAGAGAACACACAAAAAAAGGTGCTCCATGTCCCCTCTGGTGCTCCGTAGACTAGCATCAGAATTACACTATTTGTTTGATTTGAGGATTTTTGTTACTTTTTATCACCATAATTAATCAAAAAGTTATTTGAAGAAATAAATTGAAATGTACTTATTAATTACTTGGAGACAGAATAGTTTATTTGTTGATATGAAATGAATGAAGCTTAGGATGAACTAGAGGTTTGACTTGCTGTAATAAATTTGCTATTTTATTTTTTGAAGCGGTATGTTTGCTACATTACAACAGCCACAAAATTGTTAAACTAAAAACCTAAAGTTTTTCTTATTTTCTCATTTATTTTTGTGTTTAGTAATTATTCATTGAGTTAATTTGCTTTGACTAGGTCCACTTTGACAGCGGCAGTGGCATTGGGGAGAATACAGTCGTGTTTTCCACAGAGGACGCCGACATGGACATGACTCACAGTCACACCATAAACATCAACAGTGATGCAGATCTGCTTGGAGATCCAGACCATCAGAACTACGATCTGCTGCTCTCAGGAGGGGGGGACGAAGCTGATGTTTTCACAGAAGTGCCTCCCAGTCATTTTGCACAAGCAACAAATCAGGCGTCAGCATTACTGCTGGATAGAAAAACGGATTCAAGTGTGGAAACGAGAGCTGTTTCCACAGCTGCTCCTCTTTTGGATCCTGGCTTTAAAGACTTCCTCTCAAGCCTCTCCAAACTGAGTCCATCCAACACCGGGATGACACTTTTAACCTCCGACGACATAAAATCATCCCTGGCTGCAGATGTTGACAAAGAAAATCAGATGCCAAAATCTCTGAGCAGCAGCAGGAATACTGGAGAATCCTTTAATGGAAGTGGTTTCCGTCCAGACGATGATGTGACCATGGACGTGACTGAAGCCCAGACCGGCTGTACTCTGGACGACAACGACGACGATCCTTTCCAGTGTCTCTTTCCAACTCAAGAGATGTACGAAAAGTCAGAAAGACAGTCGCAAGCCAGAGGAACGAACCAGCAACAGAGCTGTGAAAGCTTGGAGTCGAACGACCAAACAGGTGAGAAATCTCACATCTCTGTCTTTCCAGAAGATTGACAATGAGTGTTTTTGCACATAATTGTGACAAAAAACAAAATAGTAACAAACATGGGTCATTAGTCTGAATATAGAGCTCTGGCAAAAAGACTAAGAGCCCACTGCACTGAACCCCATTCAGAGGTCCAAATATTGACCTCTGAACTCTTCCTGAGTTAAAACATTAATATTGTTGTTTTTAAATGAATATGAACTTGTCTTCTTTGCATTATTTGAGCGCTGAAAGCACTGCATCTTTTTGTTATTTTGACCATTTCTCATTTTCTGCACATAAATACTAATTTTTTGCTTGTAATTTCAGAGACATGCTGTCAGCAGTTCATAGTATAAAAGAACAAAGTTCATTTTTCCCAAACTTAAACCTATAAAGAGTAAAATCAGAGAAACTGATTATTTTAAATGGTCTCTCAAGTTTTTTCAGAGCTGCATATAGCTGGGCAAACATTATTTAAACTCATAGTTTCTTTTTTTGTTTGTTTTTTTAAAACTATATTTCTTAATGTAGAAAGTTAGCCAAAGCTCATTTATAACCCCTCTTGATGCTTTATTTTAGACTCAACATCCAACTTTAAAAAGAGGAACAAATAACAGATATACATATCTACAATCGCCTAAAAATACCATTTTAAATTAAAATTACATAAAATTTAATAATAGACTCCACAGCTGGGAAAGATATTGCTGTTATGGTAAAATATAAATAACTATTTAAAAAACATTTCAGTAAACTGAAAATGATACAAACAGTATCTACACTGTAAGTTGGTTAATCAGCTCAATAGTGGATTTCTAAGCAGTTAATTTACTATTTTTATTTTCTTTTTCAGCCAAGAAATCTTTAATAAACCTTTCTGTGCTCACTCCTCTTGAAAGCCATGAGGTGAGTTTCAGAGATGCTCTGAAGTTTCTTTTTAAAGAAGTTTAACCTGTGTGTTTTTGGAAAGCAGCCAGACATTAACATTTTGTCATTTCTGTGTTTTCTTGTTTACTTTTTTCCAGGTTTGCTCAGGTTTAAAAAACGACTTCAGAGAGAAAACGGTTGTGTTCGCTGCAGATGATTTTATGGACATCACTCAGAATCTGACGGGAAGCATCGCCGGCGCCGACCGCTCCCTGCTGCAGCACAAAATCCCAACGAATGACGTCGGCCGAGAGAACTACCCAAACAGGAGCGGTGTCGACCCGGCAGCTCCTGTTAAACCTGGAGGGGATTTCATCACGAATATGACTGAAGCTCAAACAGCCCTGGGATCAGATGATGTTTTTCAGTTTCTCCTTCCTTCAGAAGAAATGCAGCCTCTCTGTCAAAGTCAGAAAAAGGAAATGTTTGCATTAGGACAGCAGCACAATGATGGAGCACAGTCATCTGATCATAAAGGTACAAAAAAAACCCTCTAATTTATTTTTAGTTTGGTTTTAGTATATATATATATATA
>NW_006799940.1:1245943-1308274 GCF_000485575.1 Poecilia formosa
TATAACTTAAATTGTTGTGGTTGTAGTTGGGCCTGTCACAATAATCAATAAATCAATTATCGCATGATAAATTAAAACAAACTCAATAATCTCCAATTTTATGATTTACTGTTTCTCTCTTTCTACCAACAACTGGACGATAAAAGTCTCCAGCTTGGAGTTTTGGTCTCAACTAAACGATTTTTTGGAGGATAATCTTGTTTCCAGAGACTTAATAATTCATTTTATTAGTTGTTTCTGTTGTTTTGTTGATTTGTTTTGGATATTTAAATGTTTTCCAGTTCCAGTGTTTAAATGTTCAATAGAATTTAAAGTTTATTGATCTTTGTGAATGTTTTCTTGCATTATTATGCCATTATTATCATTATATTACTGACAAATTGTCTCAAAACAACAATATTATTGTTTATCGCAATAACTTCTGGGACGATTAATCGTCCAGAAACATTAGTTATTGTGACAGGCCTAGTTATACCATTATCTATACACTTTATATGTCCTTAAAAATATAAACTAGTTTGTTTTAAAACAGTTGAAAAACAGTTTTTAATAAACAATATACTTTGATGAGTACCGTCAACGAAATCATACATATCAAATAAGTTGGTCAATGTTTCATTTATTTTGGTTCAAAAGCAACTAAACGGGTTTTTAGTCTTGATTTAACTCAGAGTTTTAGCTGTTTTGTGGTTTTCTGGAAGTTTGTTCCAGATTATTTAAATAAAATCTGAAACTTAAATGAAATTTTATCATTTTGGAAACCAGAAAGTTTAAAGATTAAAATATCTCGATACTCATAACTGACACATCTGGTAGAGATTAAACTTTAATGGGTTTTTTGATCATTTTAGTGCGTCTATTTCCGTCCTCTGCTGTTATAAGTGGTTTTGCTGTTTATTTAATTGTACTTGTAGAAGAAGACGACGGTTGTCTCCCATTGTACATTCAGTGATAAAACAGATACAGTTGATGTGATTTATTTTACTTCTCCAGGTTTAAAAACCTCAAAGCTGAACATGGAGCCACAAAGGCATCAGTTGATGGTAAATAAGCTGCTTTTTATTTTATTTGTCTAAATCCCAGAATTGTAATTTGTATCTGTCAGCATAAAAGCTGTAACTTAAAACAGAAATTCACTTTTTGAGAAAAACAGGTGTTTTGACATCTTGTATTTTCTCCGTAACCAGACTTTTATGCTGCCTGAATATTTCTGGGTTTTTTTTTATTTTTTTTTTTTTTTTAGCAAAATTAAGATTTATTGTGTTTTACGTCAGTAGTGATTTTAGAGGCACTACTTTATGTTCTCAGGCATTTATAATTTGAATATTTATAAACAAATATTCATGAGTAACTGAATGAACACTCCACAAACACAAGATCTTACCAAGTCTAGTTTCTAGTGCAAATATCTTAATACACTTGAAAAAAGGCAAAACTATCTTCACAGTAACTTAAGATAGTTTTAATACTTGGGATATTTAATAGATGTATTTTATTTAATAAATCTTATTTTATTTTATTTAATAAATCTTATTTTATAAGTCTTGTTACAAGTTAATTTGTCTTCCAATAGAACAAGTACTTTTCCATCAATATTAAGGAATTATTTACTTAAAACAAGCTGCTATATCTTACTAAAAAAGTTACTTTTCAGTTAGTTTTTAATTATTTCAAGTTCACTGAGATATTTTCACTAGAAACTAGACCAAATATATTTGGTAAGTTCTTGTGTTTTTGCAGTGCAGATATTTTTCAATAGATATTGTGTGATTAGAAAGCTGTAGTTGTACTGCTGGTATGCAAATTGTTAAATACTTCGATGTTTATGAGCTACAACTGTTAATATAAAATATCCATATTGCTGACTTTGCCTCTCTACAGGATAAAATTGCAGCTCCAGATGACTACAGAGAAAAAACGTTGCCGTTGTCTGCTGATGACTGTTTGGACGTGACACAGAGTCGCACCGTACACATCTCCACTAACATCAAACCGAATCCGCTCCAAAACGACAACATGGCGCCCTCATGCGAGGAGAAATCCATCAGATTCTATGCAGACGACGTCACAATGGATATGACTCAGTGCCTCACCACGAATATAGCCACAGATTTAGCATCAGACAAATTTACATCCTTACTCAGTTTATCAACACCAAACAATTGCACCGCTGATTCAACAATGATGACTGATGGATTTACAGTTTATCTGGAAGACAACATGGACATGACTGAAGCTCAGACAGGACGCATTTTGGAAGCTGAAGTGAGCGAAGAAATGCTACATAAACACGAGTCCCTTCAGGCTGTTGTACCCACTGAAGCTACGCACCGCCAAAGTGTTCATGGGAAGACAGAGAGGAACTTACATCAACAGCATAAAGAAGGATTCGGCGCATCAGATTATACAGGTGACGTAATGCAGACAGTTTTATATTTATTATTATTATTTGACCAAAACGTGTTTAGAACTAGCAAGTTCTAAAACATCTCCAGGCATATGAAATAACAAGGTAAACCACTAATTGTCAACATTAAAAGTGTTGACAATTAGTGGTGTAATCCAGTTTAATGTAAACTGGATTTCTGTTTAAATATTTTTTTATGTTTACGTGCAGAAACTTCAACAAAGACCTCTCTCAAGACAATAATGCAAAGAAACCAGGTGAGATTAAAGTTTTAAGTAAATTATATTTGAGTGTCAACTTTTTTTAATGCAGTAATTTTCCATTAAAATTTAATGGAAAATTCTGTTTCCTCAGGTTGAGTTTGAGTCTAAAGATGACGGCAGAGAGAAAACCGTGAGATTTGACGCAGCTGATGTCTGCATGGATGTGACTCGATGCAACACAATGGACATTAGCAGTGATTTACCATTTCCAAACCAGGATTTGGCTGCAGATGGAGAGAAAACCGTAAGATTCGGTGCAAATGATGCAGAAATGGATGTGACCAAAAGCCACACAGTAAATATTCTGAGCGATTTACCTCTGCAGTCTTTGACAAATGTGGCCTTACCTGCAAATGGCGAGAAAACGGTGAGGTTCAATGCAAATGACGCAGCAATGGATATAACGAGAAGTCACACAGTGGACATTGCTCATGATTTAAATGTGCTTGTACATAAAAAAGAGGATTTCTTACCTGCTGAAGGTGAGAGAACACAGAGGTTTGGTGCAAGTGATGCAGAAATGGATGTGACCAAATGCTACACGGTGAATATCATGAGGGATTTGCCTTTGCAGTCTTTCCCAAATGTGGCCATTCCTTCAAATGGAGAGAAAACGTTGAGGTTCAGTGCAAAGGATGCCGAAATGGATGTGACCAAAAGCCACACTGTAAATATTATGAGGGATTTCCCAAATGTGGCCGTTCCTTCAAATGGAGAGAAAACCGAGCATTTCATTTCAAATGAAGCAGCAATGGATGTGACGAGAAGTCACACTGTCAAGATTTTCACCGATGCAAAAATGGCCTTAAACCAAAACGAGAACTTGCTGCCTGCTGGTGGAGACAAGACGGTGCGGTTCAATGCAAATGATGCAGCCATGGATATAACGAAAAGTCACACTGTGAACATCGTACACGATGTAGACCTGCTTCCACACCAAAACGTGGACGCTTTACCCGCTGATGGTGAGAGAACCGTAAGGTTTGGGGTAAACGACGCAGAAATGGACGTGACCAAAAGCCACACAGTAAATATTAGGAGGGATTTGACTCTGTGGTCTTTTCCAAATTTGACCATGCCTTCAAATGGAGAGAAAACGGTGCGGTTCAGTGCAAATGAGGCAGCCATGGATGTGACCAGAAGTCACACTGTGAACATCGTACAAGATTTAGACCTGCTTCCACACCAAAACGTGGACGCTTTACCCGCTGATGGTGAGAGAACCGTAAGGTTTGGGGTAAACGACGTAGACATGGAATCGACAAAAAGTCTGACGGGGAAGGTTCTTGTGAATTCAAATGTGTTGTCAGACCAAATTGCTAACCCGCTGTCTGCTAAAGAAGAGAATCTAGCTTGGCTGGCAGCAAATGATGTTACTATGGATATTACCCGAAGCCACACTGTAAGCATCGTGACAGATTTCGACCAGATTACGGAGTCTTCTCCCACCGACAAAGAGAGGATAAGCAACACCTTTGTGGATGAGACAGGAAGTGACACAAAAAGCATTTCGAAGAATTATAAACTAGCGTCACTTCACAACGCCGAATTGTTGCCGAAATCTGGAGAGAAAACCACAAAATTCACAACAAATAATGCAACTTTGAATATGACTCACTGCCCTAGAGTAAATATTGTTAATAATCCCCTATTTCACCCTGTTATGTCAGATCAAAACTCTGAGAACATGAATGATACCCTCACTATAAAGGAAATGGACAAAATGGACAGTGGAAACTGTGGTCTGGATTCAAATCCATCTCCATCAACACAATCCGATCTGTTTCAGACGAGCTGTGCCCAGGTTGAGGCTAACAGAAACACACCATCATGTCCAGACTCAAGTCATTCCCTCCGTAAAACACAGGAACTCGACACTGGTCCTGAAAATGAATCCTCAAGCTTGGGCTCAAATGTGGACAAGCCGATAAATAAAACCAAAACCGACACTGAGGAAATCTGTGCAAGCGTGAATCAAACTGATCCGTTGGCGTCATCTACAGATGATCCACCTCAAGGTGTTTCTTCCAAACAAAACCCTCATTCAAAAAGTTTCAAGGAATCGGTGTCTGATGAACCTCGACCTGGAGCAGAAACACAGGCTGTATCACAGAAGATGGAAAGCTCACCCAGTAACGCAGATCAAAATGCCGTTGTTCCGTCTTCGCGGATGTCCAGACGAAAGAGTTTAGCCGATCTCCAGTCTAAAGTGAAACGCTTGAGCCAGTTGATAAATGCGGCTCCTGATCCTCCTGCCGTGGAAACCTGCACAGTTTCATTGCTTCATCCGGATCCCAGTCTGGAAACAAATACCAATGATGCAGAAGCAGAACCACTTTCTGTTGCAACCAGTTCAACTCCTTTCAGCTTAAAGACGAAACAGCTGATGTCAAGGCTGTCAGTGGGAGGCTTTAAACCAAAACTCCCTAAAAGAAACACAGCGGATGACTTGAATAAATCTGCTATTAAAGAACCTACAAAGACATTCACTGTCAGCGTACCCAATCAGCTGAGCCAATTTGACAAATTCACTGATATTCACGATGAAGAACTGGTTGACTGCGAAGATTTTTCTGAAACGATTGACACAATGACTCCTGAGAAATTCTCTAAGAAGGACAACTCGTCCGATCAGTTCTCCACGTTTCAGCCTTTGGAGGAAGTTTTTGCTTATATGGACGACTTCATGTCCAGCAGCCAGAGACAAAAGAGGTCTCTGCTGGAAAATGAAGACGAGACAGAGGAGGATGAGAAGAGGAAGAAGATGTGCACAGAGTTTGCTGAACCGGTATGTCAGAAATAAATGAATATTTTTGTTTTTAGGTTCCTGAAATTGCTATTTAAATCTTTTAAGTTTTATATGTATATTATACTGAGCAACATTAATGAAGTCAAAGTGGCAATGAAAGCAAAATGCCTCAGAATATTTTCAGTTAAAATCTTAAATACTGTGAGGCTCCACAAAAGACTCAAAGTTCTTAAAGGGAACTGATTATGCTAAATTCACATTTGTGTCTCATCTGCTTAAAAAAACAACCTGGTGCTTTTTTTAGCTGTAATTAAATGACTTTTGGTGTCTAGAAAATAAGTTGTTTCAAAAAACCTCCCAAATATTGACTAACATTCAAGGGCCACTGGGCCGTTTCCCAGCCACCCCACCGAATCCCAGCACTGTTACCTAGCAACCCAAGCAAATCTCCAGCACATTTGGTCAGCTGGTTTTACCACTGTATGCTGTACAATGGCTGCTGGAAAAGAGAAGTGTTTTGTTGTTTTAAAACAGAGAAACCTTACTGGATTTTTGTTAGTTGTAAACGAGACTCTACTTCTGCTTTTCAAAGTGCCTTTTTGCAGCCACTTTCAAGTGCGAGTGTAAATGTTGAGGGGGCGTGGCCAGCAGCAGTTTTTTTTATTTTGGATTTAAAGTGACAAGAGATCTTAGGAGGTCAAATAGGCAGAACTGAGCAGATGTGAGAACAATTTTGTACACAAAATGGAATGAACATGTTTTATATAGTCCATAGACTGTTTAACAATGCATCCTTCGTAGAAATCAGATATTTTACCCTAGAAATCACCTCCAAAACAAGCATTTTCCCTACAAAAAAACAATGGTATTACAGGTTACAATAAAAAAAAGTCTTAGTCTGTTTTTCTTCTTCTACATCTTGTTGGTATAAAAATCACTTCTTGCTCATCGTTTCTTGTTTAATTTCTCCGCAGGCGTCTCAGTCTGATGTTGACGATGAAAGCAACATGGCCGCTGCTCGTACGCAGACCATCGGCTCCCCCAGCAACATAATTAGCAGATGTGAAATTGCATCAGAGTCAAGTAAGATGCCACAGTTTAAAATGAGGGCATTGATATTCTTACTCATCTGTTGATTTTTTTTTTTTTTGTAATTCTCACTTTTTAATGTTTTTCTAGCTTTCAAACACAGCCTGTTTGAATCCCAGCTTGAAGACTACAGCAGCGATGGACAAAAAGTATGTCCTTTAAGACAAATTCAAATTGAAAACGTGATTTGAAATCGTGTATACATCCGTTATTGTCTCGGTTTCAGAAACTCGAAGATGGCACAATTACAGTCTTGGAGTTCTTCAATCTCTTCAGCATAGATTTTGTCATCCATAATCCTCGGCAGAGCGTCCTTCCTGGCAGAGTACGGTTCTTTTTTTTTTTGTATATTCACATTTACGTAATCCAAGCTAAATTTTGCTTTGATTGTTATTATTTATTTTGTTCTTGCAGCTTCTGGAAAACTCGGATGCAACGGCATTGGATTTATTAAAAGATAAACATATAAGCCGTCCTAAACAAACGGTTTATGAGGCAGATGTCAAGTCCCTCACAGAAAAAGTGGAAGGGTTTGTATTTTTATTATTATTATTATTATTTTTTAATTTAGACAAAGTTAAACATACCACTTTGCTCAAGGTTCAATGTTTTTGTATTTGTCCCTTTTCCAGGCTGAAGTATCGAATGCAAGATTTAGGAAAACCTCTTAAGACTGTAAATAGATCTTTGTGGGAGGAAGTGAATCAATTCACAGAGAAAGAGGTACTAAAGAATGAATCTTATTTGTTTCATGGGTCCGATGGTGAACTTCCACAATTTAATCGTGTGCGTGCAAGAAGGTTGACTTCATTACAGGTTCACTGTATTTATTTGAACAACAGAGGAAATCAAGTTATTGGTTAACGTCAGTCCAGCAGCTTCTGCCCCTAAACATTAAATAAAATATAATAAATAATCCTAAACAAACTACAAAACAATAGCTCTCAATAAGCAGTTAAGCTGTAAAATTTTAACTGTTAATAATGTTAACAGTTAAAACACAAAAATTTGCAAAATTACTCATGAAAAACACTGCATATGATTGAATTTGTCTAAAATATATGCAAAAGACACAGAGCTGATCCTAATACTCAGCAGTTACAGAATGGCAACAGAAAGAGGGGGAGGAGCTAACACTTACCGGTTGCTACGGTAACCACTAACTGCCAAGAGCAGAACAGGGGAGGAGCTAACGCTTACCGGTTGCTACGGTAACCACTAACTGCCAAGAGCAGCCTAAAACCTTGTTCCATGTGTGACTTTTTTCTTTTGCTTTCGTCACCAGCTCAAATCTTTCGGCGCTAAGCTAAAGGAGAGAAACAACTTCTTCAGAAAAAACAGCAAAGTTCAGAGTCACGAAATGAAGGCGGAGCTCTACGCAAACCTTGTTCGAGTTAATCTGGTGAGGCTCTTTGCAACAATATCGTTAAGGTTGCGTGTTCAGAAGCTGTTTTTATTTTATTTCTTGTTTGTTTTTTTCAGGAGGAGCAGCAGAAACTGAGGGGAACAATCAGTCAGGCAGATGAGATGATTCAAACTCTGGACGGCTGCATCAGCGAATTGGAAGCAGGTACACATCGGAAAATAACAACCTGCAATTATTACGCTCCAAACAACATATTGTGAACTCTACTTAAATAATGAGAGTGTATTTAGTTTTTCACACACAGATTTAGCTTTATTTTAGTAAAAATGAAATATTTAGTGTTTCATACATTGAAATTAGATAGACTATCAGGGAGAAAACAGCATTAGAAAGGACAGGTTGATGTGTTTTCCTTTTCCTACAGAACTGGATGCAGTTGTGGAAAAAGGCTCAGAAAACAAACCTAGTTTAAAATCACTACAGGAAGGTAATTTGTCATAAATCTCATCTACTTTACTTGTTTTTTTCTAACTTATTTGAACCTAAATAATGAAATTGTGTTTTCTTATAGAAATGTCAAAGGTCACTGAGACTTTGGCTGACCATGAAAGGTGAGTTAAGATTATTTTAGTCCTCTTACCATGTTAGCTTCTTAGAAATTTTCTCATATTCAGTTTTAATGTTGTTTATTGAGTCTAACAAATACTTTTGGTTTGTTTTAGACAAACATCTGAACTGGATTTGGAGAAAAAGAAGAATTCCTGTGAACTAACGAAGCTGAAAGCTGAAGAGAGGAAGCTGGAAAACTACATCGACGCGCTGAACATGTCCGTTTGTTTTCAGGGGGGTTCATGCTTTTGTGTCAGAGAATATTGAAGATTAATTTGATTTATTTTATCAGGCTGAATGAATGGAGGCTTGAAGAGAAAGACGACAAGAAGGACAACTGTTCAGTTTTCACATTCCTCCATAAGACCTTGTTCCTGCGGTTGGTGTATGAAAAGACCAAAGGTGAGATTTTTTTTTTTTTTTTTTTTTTTTTTTTTTTTTTGTTATTTCATAGTCTGATGCGTAAATATTTAGTTAAATTATTACTAATTTGAAATGGGGTTACCATGACCAGTTGAGAAAAATTTGTTGTTTGTTTTATTAAATGTACACTCTGGATGGGTGTGAGAAAAGAAAACGAAGCTTGAAAATTTTGTAGGGCTGTAATATGCAAAATGTCACAAATTTGTAACAAATTGGGGGCCAAAACTGTTGCGTTGAAAATAGTTGAGGGTTCGAATTTTTAATTCTAATTCTTCTTTTAATGAAAAATTAATTATGTCAAAATTTCTTCTTTTTTCAGCTAAACACTAAACCAAATACACATTATGATACAACATTGTCTAACTTCAATGTATATATATATAGAACTCTTGATAACAAGACATTTGTCATTCTTTCTTTAAAAAAATCTTTATTTAGCTAAATTTAACATAAATCTTCTTTTGATGTTTTGTCTTATTTACTGTCAGATTAAAGTAAAAGCAAACAAATGCTGAATAGCTTCTATTTTTAACATGAATTAAAATTAATTTTATCCATTTGTCCATCCGTCTGATCATTCATACTTTCTTCCTCTTCTTTTCTTTACATTATTTTTATTTATTCTTACTAAAAACATTTTATTAGGAAGCTTTATCTAATATCTTTTTTTTTTTTTAAGGAAACGATGCTGACAGCAAATCTGAGAGGAAAATGACAAACATCAGCTTCAAGTTTAATCTCAGTGGTGAGAAAATAATCTTGTTTATCTCTAATCTGTCCCTGCATTAATTCAATCTGACCATGATTGTGTTTGTTTCTAATTTTGTTTAAAGCTTTATTTTTTTCCCCCTGACAGATGAGAAGTCGCAGTGTCACGCTCGTCTAGTTCATAAACTAGTCTCGCAGTTCATCGAGGGAGAGTCTGACTGGGTGGAGAAATATCCCAGCAGTGGGCACGTCCCAAAGGTTGGTGTGAAAACGCACGTTTGCTTTTAAGAGTTACATTCAGCTGTTATAATTCCTGCTTAAACTTTAAAAACAGATAAAAGTAGGAAAAATCCGCTTTAGGTCATAGATGATTAGACTGATTAAAATAATAGCACATAAACCCCCTTGCATGATGGTGTGTATATCGGGAAATTTGACGCATGCGCACAACGCTGAAAGAAAAAAAAAAGACGATTCTTTTGCATGGACTTGGTCCAGTCCATTATTGTCGCGCTGCCGCGGTGGAACAAACTGAAACCTGGAGATGTAGGTATTATTAGTTTAGTGCAGTGCACCACAGGAAAGGAAATTAACGCAGAAAAACAACTCAAAACCACTTTTTTCTCTCGCTCTGTTTACTAAGTCGGCTACGCTATACGCAGACTCGTTGCCACAGCAACTGTCAACAACACCACTTTTCAGGATTCAGCACCGAAAACAAGAAACACTCAAACGTTTTCCGCACAAAGAACAGAACATTCAGTCCGTTACAGTACTATGTTTTCAGGCTTGATGCGATTAGCAATAGGTGAACTGTGGTATATTAGCTATCGCTGCTGTTAGCTAAGCTAACACTGCGGTGTATGATTAGCTAAGCACGGAGATTGAGGGTGCGTTCACACTGCAGCCTGAAGTGACTCAATTCTGATTTTTTTGGCAATTCCGATTTTTTTGCCGGGGCCGTTCACACTGCCAGTAAATGCGACCTGTATGCGTTCTGCAGTCTGAACGAGCAAACGACCTGAAACGGCCTTCTACTGCTTGCGCAGTAGAGGGCGCAATAGCGTCAGCGTTCTCAGGGTTCTGCCAACCACCATAAAAAGAAGAAGTGCTCAATGTTTGCGGAAGTAAACAAGGAGGCTAACGGTGGAGCTTAGCCTACATATTTGAAGTTGTTGTCCGGCCGGAGCAGCATATTAACAACTTAATCCTCACATAATCCGTCATGGTTGTTGTTTTTCTTCCCACTTGCGCATATCAGGACGCAGAATAGTGAGATTTGTTGAGAATCAGTGACGTTCAGTTCGGATGAAGGCGACCTGAAGTTGCAAGTTGACGTATTTTGTCCGTTTTTCTGCAGCTTCTCCAAGACGTCAGCTTGGTGGTGAGCCGCTGCCGCCTGGTTGGCGAGGAGCTGCGGCTCCTGAAGATGTGGGGAAATCTTCGCTTTGATATCCTCCACATCAGCTGCTCCCACACCCAGTAAGTCTCACCTCCATTACCAATCAGCATCAACCATTTAAACCCCCAGTTTACTGCAAACACCTACATATATAGATTTTTTTTTGTCGGACTGTAGAATTTGGCTATATGAAGAAAACGGACATTCTCAGTTTTACTTTATGCCATATTTTCTGTCTTGATGGATGAGTGTTTTGCATCATTTTAAAAGCAAAGTTGCGTTACATAATGCCTCTAAATTTTGACCCGGTTCCTATACGTTCTGGAAACATCATCATAAACAGTACTTTCTTTGCGCCTTTCTTCTTCTAGAATCCACGTTGTCTTCAGCAGTCTGAGAAAGCTTTCCAAGTTTGAGGTCGTCTTCGGTGTCAGGTTGACTGACCAGATCTGCGTCTTCCATGTGCAAAGCTTTAAAAACCTGATCGGAAACACAACGTAAGTGAAGCAGAGATGGAAATCAACAGGTCAAATTCAGTAAACTAGTAAAATGATGAAATAATTTATGGATAGAAATGACATTGAGAAAAGATTTTCAACCTGTGGCTTTAGTTCATTTTCCTTTTTCATCACAATTGTCCATTCCTTGGCTGGAAAAACAGTCTCATAGACTTTATTATTTAGAAAACTTCTTGATCAGAACTGATAAAAATGGTTATTGTCTCATCAATTAATTGTAAAGATTTGGTAATTCAAACATTTCAGTTAAAGTGCATTTATATTAAAAATCTAAATCAGAGCATTTTTTCAAGATTATTTCTTGCTTTAAAACTCCTGAATCTTCTCCACAACATTGATTCAGGTTTATTGAAGTAGGAAAAAACTTAAAATACAAATGATAACAACCCTTGATCTCACTGTAACATTTCAAACTCTGTCAGAACCAATTAATTTTTAATAATTGTGGTTTATTTGTAGGATCCAACAGATTGAGGAAGTTGTGGCTTCGCTCAGTCCAGGAAGGGACCTGTTTACCAGGATCATCAAGAAAATTCATGAAACTCTTCTTTCGTAACATCAAAATGTCTCAGATCGCATTTAGGTCCCAGGTTATTGTAATCAAACATTGTAAATATAGAAATTAACGACATGATACTTTTGGCTACATTTTATAAATAAAGCAAATATAAATATGTTTCACTTACTTTTTTTTTTCACATGATCAAATAAGTCTTAACTGTCTGTGTTTAAGTTTCTTTGTGAACAAAGCTTGGTGCATTGTGTTTAAAAATAATGTAAAAATTTGGCCTTTTCAGCACAAGCAGTGAAAACATGACATGTATTTTAATGGCAGCATCTAAAAACTGTCAAGTATTATGAAAATTTAAAACAAAACTTAAAAATTATCCTAATAAAAATTGAGCTTTATTTGATTTTCCTTAGAGATTATACTTTGTTTCCACTTTCTCCTGTAGTCTGAAAACAGTCTTCTAGTTTAGTTAGATGTTGAATATGTACATGTTACACCTCTGCCAAAAAAACTCAGAAATTTTGAGATTAATTAAAAAAACTGTTCTGGGAAACAAACAAGGTAATTTATGTTTAAAATTTGCTAAAAAGAAACTCATAATTTGAGATTGTCAGAAATTTTCTAAGAAAAACGTGAAATTTCTAAGTTTGAGAAGTCTAAAGTTTGCTTGAAAAACTCAGATTTTGAGATTTTGAGTCAGAATAAACTTGGAAATTTATAAGTTTCAAAAATTTTCAACTTTAAGATATTTTCTCAGTTTTAAAACTTTAAAATTTTCATCAGTAATGGTAACCTTTTTTCTAGCAAATCTTTTGACTTTTCCTAGTGTCTGAAACCAGCTCTTAGTTTTACTGCATTTTGAGCTATAAGGACCCTCCTGATGGAGGCAGGATAAAAATAACTACACATTGTTAACATATTATTTACATGTTATTTCCTCTCAACAATGAAATATCCACTTCAACAATGGAAGATCCACTAAGAGTCACACGCAAGGGATTTCCTGGCTAATTTCCTTTGCTGATTCATATTTTGACTGTTATTCAAAATTCATATTTTGCATGTTTATATACTTCCAATTGGTTTTCTACTGCTTCTAAAAACAGCCGTAGCGTTTTAAAAAGAAAGGACAAAAAAACAGCAGTCCCAGCGGCACTCTGCCCGTTACCTAGCAACCCCCGAGGCGCTCTGCCGTCACCTAGCAACCCGAGCCAGAGCTCCTGCACGTTTGGACATTTGTTTTTACCGTTGAACTGGAGCAAAACCTGACGGAACCGGATAAAGAAGCAAAGAAATGGTATATAACTTTATATTTATAACTTTGATTGATTTCATGATTAATTTTTACAGGAAAAAGTTGGAGGATTTGCACAACAAACATGAGAGGAAAGAAGTTATGGAAGTTTTTCTTTTATTATTTCCACTTGAATATGCATAGAGTCACAGAAAGATTGAAACATACACTTATCCTAATACATATCTTAGCAATAATCTACACTACATTGCTCAGGATAAAAACAAAATTTTACTAAAAAAAATACCATGAATCTTAGCTGCAACTTTCCCTATTAAGGTATCTGATGTTTCATTGCATTTTCAGAAAATTCAGAAATTCAGAAAAGGCATTCTTATTGCAAAAGCATAAAAATAATATCCCATTTAAAATAAAATACAATACAGAGCCAGAGGTTCCTGGTTTTATTTAATTAAATTTCAAAAATACTTTATTGATCCCAAAGGGAAATTAAATATTGTTGTAGCTCAGATTTTTCAAAGAGTTATTGTATATGGTGATTATGGCTGTTGGCAGGAAAGATCTCTTGTAGCAGTCTGTATTACAGCGAATCTGAGAAAGCCTCTGACTGAAGATACTCCGTTTTCCCAAGACAATGAACAGGATGATTAACCTGAAATCTTTAGAAATGTCTATCTTATCAAAATGTTTTTAATCCTAGTGTATAAAATCAGTATCAGGAGACAGAATTACAGTATTTTACATGGATACTCTGTACACTTTTTCTACTGGTTGCAGTTTTGATTTCTCTGTCCCACCACAGATCACGTGTCTTTTTGTTTGTCAAAATTCACATACGGGTTCACAACACACTCCAGTCCAGTTTTAAGAGTACTGATGCTGGTGTTGGAGCTTCCAGAGTTTCCCTTGGCCTTGGCGCTGCCTGGTCCGACTCGGGTTGTCTTGTAGTAGTAGATGAACAGGAAGAACCCTGGCAGACACAAAGACAGGACGATTCTCACTAAGTAAAAATATTAAGATGATCATGATACCTTTTATTTATAACCACCTTTTTAAGACAAGTAAGCTATCTCTGCAGGGCAAATTTAAAACAGTAGAAGAAAAATGATTGCATTTAAGTGTTATGAAATTTGTCCAACTGAAGGGAGAAATCAAAAATATATAAAGAAGCATTAAATTGCATAAAGCTATGCATGTAAACAGCAACATTTTTTCCAATTTCTTTTTCCTTGAGCTCTAGCTTCCCATGGACAACACAAGCAAACCTTCTTAGTTTTGATTTAATCATTGCTTATTCCATAACTTTATCAGCTTTACTAAATTCATAGGTTGTTGAAATGTATACATTTTTATGCATTTATTCAGCAGGTGAAAAAGTCAGTTTGTTCAGACCCAACAAACTGATCATTTTGTTGATGTTACACCACTTTTTATTTTATCAATACTCTAAAAATCTGAGTAGTTTTTAATCTTTGGTTGCTAAATCCATTTTCTGCTTTATATTCTAAATGGAAACATTGAAACCAAACATGGGTTTCCAATCAAATATTCATTACGTCTTCTGTAGATACCACTGTAGTGTTTATATTTAGCGAATACAACTTCCCCTTTATGTCTTGACAGTGTCGTAAAACGTTATCAAGTCCATAAATGCCATTAAAAACTATAGTAGAACATATTAAATCCTTTTAGCTTAAAATATTTCTTTCTCCACCACATTTTTAAAGGTCTGAAAAGGCTCCAAGTTCACCAACATGAAATTATAAAAAAAAAAAAAACGTTCACACTTATTTGTATTATGTAGTTAATGTTCAACATTTTCTTTAATGTACTAGGGCTGGACAATAAATCAATAACACTTTATATAGTGACAGACATATGATCAATATTAATAGATAATACGTCTCAATGAAATCCAGTCCGATATCACGCAGCATTCTGGGGGATTAAGTCAGAGAAAAGACCAAGATTGGTGGGAACTCACTCACTCTTTGGTTACCTAGCAACAACTTGTTAAGTAACTTGTGGTTGCCTAGCAACAACCTGTTGAGTAACTTGTGGTTGCCTAGCAACAACCTGTTGAGTAACTGCAACTGCAGCAGTTTAAGTTTTTGTCACTGTGCCTCATACCTGCTTAAAATAAAAACATTGAGTGGAAACTGTGAATAAAACAGGAAAAGTCACACCACCAGTTTGATAATATGTCAAATATTTAAAAACTAATGAATAATTATTGATATTGACTGATATGAAATGCCAGTTATACCTTATACTTTTTTCATATATATATATGAAAATATGTCTTTCTCCTGCACATTTTTAAGGTATAAAACAACTTTAAGCTCTAACATTTGTAACACTTTATCTAATTTATTTATTTATTCTTCCATGTACTATTTACCACACACTCACCCGTTTTATGTACATGTTAATTTTCCTATTTTAAATCTTAAAGTTTCTTTAAGCTCTATATTTTTCAAGTGTCAAGTGAATTTGTTTTACCAGTGAAAATAAAATGGTTAAAATTCTCCATTTACAGATAAAAAGACACATTTTACATTTCTATCTTATAAAAGTGGCCGACTACCATTTTTATGAGCTAAAAATGTTGAATTTCATGCCCCATGTAGAAATTAGCGACATGTTTCAGCTGAATACCTTGAAATGAGTTGAGGATTGTGAAAATGTAGGTGGCTATCATCCGAAAGGAACCGTAGGCGAAGAAGGCGAAGCCCCACGTGACGCCCAGCTGACAGCACAGACCCAGAATGATCACTATTTTCCTGCCACTTCCTGTTTCCTGTTGGTTCGCTGCTTTGCTTCTCTTCATACAAAAGAGCCAGGATAACATGATGACGACTGTGGTGAAGGTGAAGAGGAAGACCACCGCATAGTAGCCAACGTTGACGATGTAATGGATGTTATTGTCGTTAATCCAGCACCTGTGAACAGTAAGATTAATCAGTTTGACATAATAACAATGTAAATAAGACTGCATGTCATTCAATGATGTGTTAGTCTCACATTGCCACGTCGTTCGCAGGATTATCAGTGTAGATGGTCTGTTTCCCATATTTCTTCAGGCTGCCGATGATAATCACCACTATGCTTGGTAGAACTGGAAAAGCAGTCACATATAAAAATTAAGTAGCAAAATTCATCTCATAAATTGTGTATTTATCTGTTTTACAAATAATCTCAAGTTATGACAAAGTGCTATATAATGATGCGATTGGTTTCCAGAAACTTTGATGGATCTTTCATAAATTTACCGAGTACTTTCCAGCAACTTTTCTGAAACTTACCAAGTACTTCAATGTGACTTTTATGAAACTTTACAAATATTTACCTTAAACTTACCAGGTACTTGTTAGGTTATAGCAAAGTTCTTGTAAAATAACCTCCAATTTGGACTGATTTGACATTCCCTAACCACAGTTGAAGAATTTGGCCTCCCAAATTGATTCAGATGGAAAATGTTAGGTACAACACAAAGTATTTATCTTTTAATAATGTTTTTTGCTTTCTTTTTGATTTCATAGTAAGTAGAACCACAAAAGTCCATCAAATTTTACTCAAAATCCACCAAAAAAGCTGCATTAAACTAATAAAAACTCAATACAACAAAGGTTTTCAAAGATAATAAGTAACAGTAAACAAGGTAATTTAAAAATAATAACTCTAATTTGGTGAACCTTGACCTCTTTCGACATAACCATTTTGGCCCATGTGATAAAAAGTTTGAAGTTTGCTCAAACTACCATAACGGTAGCTGGTAAGTTTAATGGCAAATGAAGGAAAGTACCTGGTAAATTTAATCAAAGTTTCATGAAATCCATAAAAGTCCTAGAAAAGTAAAGCACATAATGATTCCTGTAGATTTCAGGTAAGTCCTGGAAGGTCAGGCTTTATTATCGAAGGATGAACTCACTCCAGGTGGTGACAGAAACTTTGAGCAGGTAGCGCTTTATTGCGATATTCCCTCCTCGGTACAGCTGCAGACAGAGGTGGAAGCTTTGTGCAGCAAACCAGCTGAAAGTGGCCAACATGGAGTAATGCATCACCGCTGCCATTATCTCACAACCCACATCGCTGTTCAGCTTCGCCACAAAGTGATTGATGACGAAGGTAAAATTCAGCAGGAACAAGGCACAAACCAGGTGGATGAGGATCTGTGTGGAAGTACTGGCCTTCGTCTTCCTGTGAGGACACAATAATTAACATAATTATTTAGTTTACCTTTTAAGTATTTAAGTAGTTAGATGTTGGTACCATCTGGATGTGGTGCTGTTTGGTACCTTGCAACTATATTTTCAAATTCTAACCCAATCTAAATAAAGACTTTAATTCAAGCTGATTTTCTTGATAAAAAATATTATTTATTGATACTATAGGGAAATAAGTTTAAAAGTGTCATTTTAAGTTTAGACTACAGAAAAGCCTTTAAAATTATGTCTAATTTAAAAAGGAAATGCATTTGCAGATTGACTGGTGAATGTATTTTAACAAGCTATATTGAACTTCAAATGCATTTTCCTTGCAGGTATGGCTCCATTTCAGCAGAAATAAAAACATATAAGAATTATTGCCCAGAAACATTTTTACAACAATGAAAAACATTACCCAAGCACACATTTCACGTTATACAGCAAATTTGTGTTGTCGGACTTTGCAACAAAAATATGTGGAAGTGTACAAATTACAAATCTGCAAATTGCAAAAGTGATAGCTATTACTAGCTTCATAAGTAGCGTTTGTATGAACCGTATGCAATGTTTTGAATTATATGCGGGAAATTCCCCCATAGTATTGGTATTGTTTCAGTAGAGCAGAAATTTGCTGAGGTACTTCAAAATAACCGTCAGCTTGTCGATGTTGTGATTCGGTTTCGATAGGTCAATCTTTTTCAAACTGTGGTCCGCGGGCGCCCCCCAGTGGTTTGCGAGGTACTGCATGTAAACAACCGTTTATTTGCCGTCACGTGAGCCAAAGTGCGATGCTACAGCTAGCTTACCGAAGGATTGTTTTAAAAATAATAATGGATAAATGGCTTAAGACCTGGTCACTAAAAGGAAAAGCTGAATATACCGGTTAAAAGTTTCTCAAGGTGAGTTTCAGAAATTTTATTTTCGAACATTATTACGATACATAGCATGCTACGCGCTATGTTGCGAGAAGATGCCCATGCTAATTGGATCTTAACACCTATAATAAAATTAATTGCTGAAAGAATGTGTATGTTTTTGCCAACGCAACTCAAGTCTATTTTTCTTTTATTATGTTTCTAAATTACAAATAGTACTAAAATGTTATCAGTGCACACAACACTTGTAGTAAAGAACTTGTTTGATTTGCATGTGTTTTCTCTTTGAAAAGCTTAGAATCCATACTTCCAGAATCTGTAAATAACTCAAAATGTCCTGCATAGTAGTAGTAGTTCATGGTTTTACCCTGGCCTCACATTTACAAAACAGCGCTACCTTTCACATTAGGACGAACAAAGACAATGATGTTTTCATTTCAAGTTGTACATATTAAGATGTATTATTGCGAGGCAGTTTCGAGTTAGGTAGTCAGTGAGTGTTTAATAAATGAATTAAGTGATTCTTAGCCTGAAAATGTTTGAGCAACACTGTTCTACATATACTGATAAAAAGGTGGGTGATGCATTTGCATGCTGTGCTACATTTGTTTGAGGGAGTTTTCAGCTGGACCCCAACAACGAAGCCAGTATTCAACATTTACATCTACCTGCTGTAAATAGTTCAGACCAGAACTCACCACAGAGTTTCATTGGACCAAATGGCCAACTTATTTACATAAAATTCCAAACATCAACCATAATGAAACAGCAACTCCATTGATTCAAGAGTTTTTACTATAACTGCTGTTTTTATTTACTGCTACTGCATTTGTAATCCTTACAGCTTTTACACTCACTTTCTTTTCCTTGTAATCTCATTATTTCACTGAAATAAGTTGAATTTCCAACCTGTGAACTTTTTTTATTGCATTATTATCTGTATTTTTATGTTTTATCACAGTATGTGACACCTATTTCAGCTTAGAAATGTGGAAAAGCTCTTCTACACTTCCAATTACGTTGCTTCTAAGTCGATATAAGTTATAATAATTTTAAGTGGACGGGTTTCACAATTTAAAAAAAAATCTTAATGCTTTTCTTTGAATTTTGGTTGCATTTCCAGTCAATTTCTGCCAAGAGAAGATATTTATTTATTTGTTTATTTTCTTATCCATTCAGGTTTGATCTTTGAATCAATTAAGAACAAAAAACTTTAAAGTCCTTCACAAAATCTAAAGGTTCAACCACCAAGAATACAGAAAAGTTTGACATTTTCGAGATAAGGTACTAAGACCTTTTTTAATTATGTTTGACCATATTGAAAATGAGTATTTATATCTGATTCCTACCTTATCAGGCAGTACATGAAGAGGATTATGCCGAGAAAGAAAATGGACAATCCGCACCCAGCCTGCGTGATGATGGTGAGGATGTTCAGGTCAGAGCTGGAGATGGTTTCATTTATGGGAGTCTGTAAGAAGCAAAAACATTAAAAAAACACTTTTAAAAATCATTTTATTACATGATTTAAAACTGGTAACGGGAATATGTAGTCAACAGGAGACTGTATTTGAGGGTGGTGGTGATATTTGGCTGGAATCCATGTTTTTATGAATGATTAATAACTGACCATCAGGATAGCAAAGAACGTCAGATGTGAACATCGGCATTTGATGTGGCTTCCATTCACAATCGTTTCACATCCTTCATCAGTCCAGTTTGGTTTACTTCCTGTAAGACAGGAACAAATCAGAACAGTGACGATGAATTAAACGCTTTCTGCAGCTTCCATTTACCATCTGAAAAGAAATATGTTTTATAAAACCAGGAAGTCAGATTGAAACATTTTATCATAATCAGGCTGCAGTTTTAACTCGGATTTCAGGCAGTCAGAGGCCAAATATTGTCAGCAAGTAGATTTTTTTTTTTTGTTGTTGTTGGTTTTGCTAAATATTAAAACTTCAGTTAAAGAGGTGAAACTGAAAATGTTTTCTGCTTTGGTTGAACTTGCCACCAGATGTTGACTGCAAATTTTTTATTTACTGGAAAACAAATCCCAAGTTTTAAAAACAAATGAAACAATTTGTCTACTAATTCAGATCTCTTTTAAAGTAAATACTCGTATTTACGCACCATTTCTTATGTTTTAATTAAATGATGGACTGACTAAAAAGCTGTTTTAAAGTAAAGAGTTTGCCTTAAAAGTATATTTTTTTAATTTCTATTTTCCTCTTGGCATCCTGTGTTGGTAAATAAAATATGAAAATGCTCAAACCAACTAGCTATTGATTGGTCGTATTCAGAATTTAAAAAAATTAAAGTTACCGTTGCCATTCCATGAGTGACAAGATGGAATCTGTTTATTCTGCAAATAAAAACAGATCAACATTAACCAAGTGCTTTTTTTGTTTTGTTTTTAACTCAGGCAGCCATTTTAAAATTTAAATATCTGATTTTTTAATGAACTCACGAAAGCTAGCTGCTTGAAATTGATGTCTATTGTGTCAGTGAGGTTCTTGATTTCGGCTCCCATGTCAATCGCGAGAACTTCGTTTCCAAGTAAAGTGCTGTTATTCTCATCCTGAAAAAAATACAAGAAACATAGCAACTTCCTTTAAAAAATGGGTATATTATTAAAGAAAATGCTTTTCAAACCTTTACCTGACTGATATTTAAGATCCGCAGAACAACTGCAAACGGTACGGTGATGTTTGAGCTGACTGCTTTTTGAAAAGCTTCTTGAGACACGGTGACAGATCTGGAAAATGTCTCCAGAGTTCCACTGTCTTCTATGATCTGTAAGAAAAAGTTTTAATGTCTATAATATTTTGTTTATTCTAAGTTCTTTTAGAGGTGTGCCGATCGATCGGCCACCGATCATAATCGGCCGATTTCTGTGAAAAAGTGTCTGATCGATAATCGCCGATCACGGTCTCTTGTTGCCGATCACATTTATCTCACTTCGCTGCCTATTCTCCTCTTTCCTTCTCACTGCGCAAGCGCAAAGCAACAAATCCTGTCTGGAACCATAACGCTGAGAGTGAACGGGGAAGTTTGCGTGTTGGGGCGGAAAATTTACCTCGGGGGTGAAGCCCGTCAAAATGCATCAACACAACAAATCTGATATGACATTTAAAAACAAGCACTTGACGGAGTTTGGCTACATCGAGGCTCAACGCAGGAAAAAAATGGCATCCGGACGGAGCGGCCAGATAGCAGGTAAAGCAGCGCACAGCTACCAACACTCACCTGGATTAGCATGAGGGTCAGAAAGCTAAACAAATAACCTGAAAAATAAGTAAAGTCTAAGAGCTGGCGATGTAAGATGCTGGTTCTGCTCTCGCTGTTGAACCGCCTTCATTCGCTACTGGTAGTGATATTTCACATACGGAGCGCCATTACTGCTCCACCCGGAACGTCAGCTTAAAGCCACAGCATGTAACGTAAACAACAACAAAGATTTCACATATTAAAACTTAAGCTATGTCCAAACATGAGAGATAATTCATGAAAAAAGAAATAAGTAATAATAGGTCTCCTCTGCCTCCTCCTGGGTTCTGCAGAATTTCTCAGAAACAGCCAATCGGAATCAGGAAGTTTTGATTCAGTAACTCAATATTGTTTATTTTGATGCAACCAGCATTTGACTTTGAATGAATGTTTCCCTCTTTTACTAGACCTTATTTGATATAGGCAGTTTGGGTGAGACTTATTTGACTCATGTATAATTTAGGGTCTCTTGGGTGATCGGTATTGGCAGCAAAAACCTGATCGGAGCATCCCTATTAATAATCTACATAACCATAAACAAGGAAAATATGTCTATAATTTAAACAGAAACTATGTAAAAAAAAAAATTGAAACCGCTCAAGTTTGAGTCTGTATTGCATTATTAAAGATAAATCTAAAAAACTAAAGCAAACAAACTGTACAGAGTTTTTGCAGAAGATTTAGATTAACCTGTGTGAGAATAAAATGAAAGTAATCCACTTACTTTTAGGCTTTCTTGTGGGTCTCTGTAGGCAAAGGAAACTTGATCCAACTGTTCAGGGTCTGTTTTTTTCACGATTATGCCCTCGATTCCTTTCCCCACTGACAGTTCAGCTGACGTCCCGTTCATTAGGGATATTAAACTCTGCATTTTACTCATCAGTTCGCTGTGAAGAGTGAAGCATGTTTATGTTAATGTGTATTGTACTTTTTACACTTACAGACTTGAACAGAAACCATCTGATTTCTTGTTTTGTAAAGCTTTGACAGCACGATGATAAAAAATACAGCCGACAGACATTTTGTCTTAAACCGTGAGTCACTACAGAAAAAGAGTTTGTGCCATGTAAATTATAATAATAATATTGAAAGACTAGATTGCTGCAGGTTAGTGGAACTTCTGTACAGCAGAAAAAATATATATTTTCTATAAAAATGTAAATTGGTGAGATAACTTCTGTTAGCTTGTAAAGATTGATCTATATAACTGAAGGAAAAGAAGTAGGTTTGGAAACCTCTAATGGACTTTCTTGAAAGTAAATTAACACAGAAATAAGTGTTATAGTATAAAATTAGAGCCACAATGAGAAAAGTAAAAAAATGAAATTATGAGAATAAAGTCATAATAAAATTTAAGTCTTAAAATATTGTGCCTTTATTATTATATTATTTTGACTGTTCTCATACAAGTTTATTCTTGTAATACTACTTTATTCTTATAATATTATCACTTTATTTTATGACTTAATCTTGTAATTTTATTAATTTTTTATTAGAATGGCACTAATAATCTCTCGTATTGTAGTCTTTTTCTTTTTACAAGCACTGTTTTGGTGCAAGATTATGAGAAAAAAAATCTAAATAAATCTAAAGACAATATTCTGAATATTAAGATTTTGTTTTATTTTGATCAAACATTTTGTGGTAGCCCTGAATGTGCTTTGTAAACTTAAACTTCAGCACAATAGTCTTCCAAAGAAATGTGTATTCTTCAGGAATAATAACACAACGTTCTGCAAGGAAGTGAGCAGTATATATATATATATATATATATACTGTGTGTGTGTGTGTGTGTGTGTGTGTGTGTGTGTATAAACTCACTCTAAATTTAAGTTTAGAGTGAGTATTAGCTACTGAGGAATGTCTAGCCGTGTGAAAATGTAAATTTAAATTGAATAAAGTAAAGTTTCTTACACAGCTGCAGATGCATCAACTCCTCCGTCCTCGTTTTCCAAAGGCTTTTCCAAAGGAATCTTCACTTCAATCTTCTCATCAGGCTGTTTGATCGGGTTGTCGCAGTTCACACAGCTGATGTCTTTAGTTGCGTTTATTGTGTACTTGTCCTCATACGCTGGTGATGAAAGCAGATAATGGAAAACACATTTAATACCAAACTTTCAAGAAAGAAAGAAACTTTTTACATTTATTTCTTTAATACTTTTTTTCATTACTGTATTTTATTTTTATTATTTAGCTTTTAAAATTATTATTTTTTAAGTTTAATTCTAATATTATTATTATAATTAATATATATTATTTTGTAATAATAATAACTATTATTTTTATTTTAATGAAAAAATAAAAATAATGCATTTTTATTATAACAAAATAATAAATCAATTGTGAAGCTTGTTCAATGTGTTAATGAGCTTATGAGTCGTATCAACACTAAGTTAAAATGTTACATAACGGTACATTTTAAAAGTGTTTACAACAGGATTAACTTAACTTCTGCAACTAAATATAAATGTAAATGAAACGTTTACAGTGTCTTAATTTAATTAGAAGAACTCACTCATAGTTTCACAGTAGGCTTTATTATATCCTGCATTACTTCCACAGAGACTCTTTGTGTACACAGGTCCTTTCTGGATACATGATGCAGCTGCAATAATCAGAAACCCAACATTAACCCAATAAAATGAAAGGAATTGGAAATTCATATTAATGACTTCTTTGAAATCAGACATCTGAATTAATGAGTGAAAAAGTAATCTATGTTCTCCAATAGAAGAAAAAAAAATTTGGCTTCAGTGTATTTTATTATATTTTTTACTCCCAATTCATTGATTTACCTTTTCATAGAAACATGCTCAAACAGGGTATTTGTTTGAAATTACCTTGTAGTGTCTTAGAGCAGTTTCCACCCATAATGTATAGTGTCACATTATCAGTTTTCACAGATTCTTTTGGGATGTAAAGCAGGAGATTATTATCTTTTCGTTCTGCTTGTGGCCAGTTTTTCCAAAATGTTTCTGTGGATTAAAAATAGACATACAGTGTTAAGAAATGCTATTGAAGGTTTTATAAAAAAAAAAAAAAGCAATTGTATATTGTGAACATTAAAGTTCAAAAGTTACTCACTTTGTTTACTGGAGTCTTTCTGCAAAAATATTATGCAATTATCACTTCCTGTGGATTAAAAAAATAAGTTTTAAGAAGTTACTTTTATTGTTGTAAAACTTAACTTGGCTCAGAGAAAAATTTATCATTTAGTCTCTGCAGGTCACAGGATTTGGGTGATTTGTTCATTTGCAAGAGTCACAGATAGAATCAGTTTTATTGGTGCACAAACAAGACATTTGACTTTGGTTAGACATAAAATATTAATATATAAACTTTAGTGGAAATAAAATAAGAATAAAGGAACAATCTGCCAATCATCCTGTGAATCACCAATGCAGTAATTATTACTTTTACATTTAATTTAAAGTTTAAGACTGAAGGGGGAAAATATTTATTTTTTATAAACAGCCATGACAGTTGAGCTGCTCTCCATAAACGTACTAAAATTAACAGAAGTATTTACATATTCACAAAAGTTGAATATCAACAGATACTCACCAATGTTACTGCAGATGTTTGAAATTGAAGAATTACAAGTCTTTTTGATAGTATCAGCTGGTTGTTATCACCAAATTCAAAAGGAAGAATAACTCAGTTAAATAAATGCAATAAAGAGCAAACATAAATAATAATGATTTGGTCTGAAACTGAACAGATGCAGAACGTGATGTCAGAAATATCTTAGTCTGCAGCTCATCCATACATTGTTTTATTGCAGAGAGCTAAAATGTAACATTTTCTCAGAAAAAACTCATCCTCTTGCACCTTCCTACCAACACAACAATAATCTACAGTACAGACCAAAAGTTTGGACACACCTACTCATTCAATGAGTTTCCTTTATTTTCATGACTATTGACATTGTAGATTCACACTGAAGGCATCAAAACTATGAATTAACACATGTGGAAATATATACTAAACAAAAAAGTGTATTCTATCATGCCTTATATTCTAGTTTCTTCAAAGTAGCCACCTTTTGCTGTGATTACTGCTTTGCACACACTCTGCATTCTCTTGATGAGTTTCAACAGGTCGTCACCTGAAATGGTTTTCACTTCACAGGTGTGCCCTGTCAGGTTAATAAGTGGGATTTCTTGCCTTATAAATGTGGTTGGGACCATCAGTTGTGTTGTGCAGAAGTCATGTGGACACACAGCTGATAGTCCTACTGAATAGAGTGTTAGAATTGGTATTATGGCAAGACAAAAGCAGCTAAGTAAAGAAAAACGAGTGGCCATCATTACTTTAAGAAATGAAGGTCAGTCAGTCCGAAAAATTGGGAAAACTTTGAAAGTGTCCCCAAGTGCAGTCGCAAAAACCATCAAGCGCTACAAAAAAACTGGCTCACATGAGAACCGCCCCAGGAAAGGAAGACCAGGAGTCACCTCTGCTGCGGAGGATAAGTTAATCTGAGTCACCAGCCTCAGAAATCGCAGGTTATCAGCAGCTCAGATCAGAGGCCAGGTCAATGCCACACAGAGTTCTAGCAGCAGACACATCTCTGCAACAACTGTTAAGAGGAGACTGTGTGAATCAGGCCTTCATGGTAGAATAGCTACTAGGAAACCACTGATAAGGACAGGCAACAAGCAGAAGAGACTTGTTTGGGCTAAAGAACACAAGGAATGGACATTAGACCAGTGGAAATCTGTGCTTTGGTCTGATGAGTCCAAATTTGTGATCTTTGGTTCCAACCACCGCGTCTTTGTGCGACGCAGAAAAGGTGAACGGATGAACTCTACATGCCTGGTTCCCACCATGAAGCATGGAGGAGGAGGTGTGATGGTGTGGGGGGGCTTTGCTGGTGACACTGTTGGGAATTTACTCAAAATTGAAGGCATACTGAACCAGCATGGCTACCACAGCATCTTGCAGCGGCATGCTATTCCATCTGGTTTCCGTTTAGTTGGACCATCATTTATTTTTCAACAGGACAATGACCCCAAACACACCTCCAGGCTGTGGAAGGGCTATTTGACCAAGAGGGAGAGTGATGGGGTGCTGCACCAGATGACCTGGCCTCCACAGTCACCGGACCTGAACCCAATCGAGATGGTTTGGGGTGAGCTGGACCGCAGAGTGAAGGCAAAAGGGCCAACAAGCGCTAAGCATCTCTGGGAACTCCTTCAAGACTTGGAAGACCATTTCAGGCAACGACCTCTTGAAGCTCATCAAGAGAATGCCAAGAGTGTGCGAATCAAAGCAAAAGGTTGCTACTTTGAAGAACCTAGAATATAAGGCCTATTTTCAGTTGTTTCACACATTTTTGTTAAGTATATATTTCCACATGTGTTAATTCATAGTTTTGATGTGAATCTACAATTTTCATAGTCATGAAAATGAAGAAAACTCTTTGAATGAAAAGGTGGGTCCAAACTTTTGGTCTGTACTGTACTCAGAATGAACTTAAACTACAGAAGCAGCTTCACAGTGAGAGACGCTTCATATTTCTGGTTGCTACTCACCAAGTTTAGTGCAGAGGCCTGAAGTGAGAGTGGCACAAGTCTGATTTGCAATAAGACCATTCAGGGCTTTGAATCAAAATGAAAAAGGACATAACCAAAAATGTAATGAATGCTGTAAAGACATAGTAAAAACAGGGTAATAATAATAATTTGCTCTTTTAACCAACAAAGGTCAACTAGGGATTCCATTTGTTGCCAGAAATTGTTGTGAGAAAAATGATCCTGCAGGTTAATCCAAATGTTTTTTCTTTCCAGTAACCCAAAATGTTGACTTTGCTCAGAGAAAGGTTTTCCCTTTTAATGTCAAAATATTCTTAGAATACAGTTGGATAAGGTTCAAACATAATGAGTAATTTGACAGGAGTCCAAGCTTCTGGAGAGAGAGAGATGCATCTAATGGTCACCAACAGGTTGACTGCTGCAGCACAAAACCTGTAAAATGATTATTTTCAGATCTAAATTAAAGCTGAAGATTGAAAGGTTTTAATGTTTACCTTTTAATAAATAGTCATGATAGTTCAGCTACTCACCATAAACCAAGTGAAATTAACAGAACTATTTACATGTTGACAAAAGTTGAACTTATGAAATAGAAACTCACCAGTGATGCAGGAGTCTGGAGGAGAATATCTACAAGTCTCTATGTTCTCTGTTTGTTATCAAAGTCAAAGGGAAAAATAACTCGGAGTTAAATTAATACAATAAAGAGAAAAAAGAAATCCATGACAAATATCTACTCTCTGAAACTATAGATTCACTACAGGCTCTACTCGTCGGCAGGAAGTGGAGTCAGAAAACTCTGAGTCTGAAAGTTATCCATGTATTTTTCACCTTTGCAAAAACCTAAAATGTTAATTTGCCTCAGAGAAAACTGATCTTCTTGCACATTAAAGTTTTCTTAGTTCAGAGAGTGAAAGACAAACAGGAAATAGATTTGATGGAAGTTTAGACTCGAGCAGCTACAGCCTATCCCAGTTTAAACTGGAGAGAAAAGTTTACCCAGTAAAGATAAACATGTCATAAATGGCACAGAGGCTTTGCTGTAAATGACCTAATATCACATAAATGAAAAGTCAAAGTGCAAATACTTCTTACCTTCCTACCACAACAATAATATTCAGAATAAACTTAAACTACAGAAGCAGCTTCACACTGAGAGACGCTTCAGTTTTATTATTGATACTCACCCAGTTTACTGCAAATTGAAGTGGCAGAGTCACAAGTCGAAGCGGATGATGGACCTTTTCACCGAAACAAAAATAACATACATAAAATTAGATGAATGCTGTAAAGACAAAACAGAAATTCATCATAGTGTTTTATTCTGTGAAACTAAACAGGTCAACTACAGATTCCACTTATTACCAGAAAAATCTTTTGAGAAAGCGCAGAGTCTGCAGGCTAATCAAAGAAAAGATCCATCATGTCGAAAACCTTAAGTGTTCTGGTCAGAGAAAATTGCTCTTTTTCCAGATCAACATATTCTTAGAATACAAATGAAGAAGAGGACAAATTATCATGAATTTGACAGAAGCTTGGACTCAGGCAGCTATATTCAATCCCAGTATAAACTGGAGAGGGAGGAAGATCCATCCATCAGGTCATTCATACATTATTTTACCTTTGCAAAAACATAAAATGTTAATTTATCTCAGGGAAACTTGATTATCTTGCCCAACAAAGTTTTCTTATAATATAGTTCCATGAGTAAAATAAAAACAGGATATGGATTTGAAGATGTTTGAACTCATATAGTTACAGGTTATCCCAGTGTAAACTGGGAGGCAAAGAGGTTCATCCTGCAGAACATAAGCAGGTTGCAGTGAGTTACTTTAAATTATTTTCATATAACCTGAAGATCAAAAGTCAAAGTGCAAATACTTCTTACCTTCCTACCACAACAATAATCTACTCAGAATAAACTTAAACTACAGAAGCAGCTTCACACTGAGAGACGCTTAAGATTTATTATTGATACTCACTCAGTTTAGGGCAGAGGTCTTTAATGACTTTGGTACAACTTTCTTCATTGTCATTCAGGGTTTTGAAACAAAATGAAAAAGGACATAACCAAAAATGTAATTTATGCTATTAAGACTTAATACAATTCCATAATAGTTATTTTAAACTAAACAGTTGAACTATAGATGCCATTTGTTAGCAGAAAATTGTTTGATAAAGCTCTGATCCTGCAGGCTAATCAAAGATGTTCCTTTCTGTCCAAAAACTATAGAGTTCTGCTCAGAGAATTTTTTTCCTTTTCAAGATTAACATATTCTTAGTATATGACTGAATAAGGGGCAGAAATAATAATTAATTTCACAGGAGCTTGAACTCATGCAGCTGCATCCAGTCTCAATGTAAACTGGAGAGAGAGAGGGAGATGCATCGCATGGATCAGGTCATTCTTTCATTGTTTTACCTTTGCCAAATCAAAATGTTAGCTTATCTCAGAAAACCTGATCCTCTTGCACATTAAAGTTTTCTTATATGGAGTTCCATGAGTAAAAGAAAAACGGGATATAAATTTGAGAGACATATAGACTCTTAGTTACAGCCGATTCCAGTATAAACTGAGAGACAAAGAGGTTCATCCTGCAGAACATATACAGGTTGCATGCAGTACAGTGAGTTACTTTAAATTATTTTCATATCATCTGAATTTGAAAAGTCAAAGTGCAAATACTTCTTACCTACAAATCACCACAACTATTCAGAATAAATTTACAGCAAACTGCAGTGGTAGCTTCACACTGAGAGCTGCTTAAAATTTATTGTTGCCACTCACCCAGGTTACTGCAGAGGTCTTGAGGAAAAGTGGCACAGTTCAGGGCTTTTCACAAAAACAGAAAGAACATTGATTAATACTATAAAGACATAACAAAAACCAACTCATGCAGCTGCAGCCAGTCATCCTGTGACTGTATTACTTTTACATCTGATTTAAAGTTGAAGATTGAAAGGGTAAAATATTTATTTTTTAATAAACAGTCATGACACTATAAATGTATTGAAATTAACAGAACTATTTACATGTTGACAAAAGTTAAACTTATGAAACAGAGACTCACCACTGGTGATACTTTTGCAAGTAGCTTCACAAGTCTTCTCTATAGTAGCATCACCTGTTTGTTATCATCAAAGTCAAAGGGAAAAATAACTCAGAGTTAAATAAATGCAATAAAGAGAAAAAAGAAATCCATAACAAATATCTACTCTCTGAAACTATAGAGATTCACTACATGCTCAACTCGTCGGCAGGAAGTGGAGTCAGAAAACTCATCCATGTATTTTTTCACCTTTGCTAAAACCTAAAATGTTCATTTGCCTCAGAGAAAACTGATCCTCTTGCACATCAAAGTTTTCTTAGTTCAGAGAGTGAAAGACAAACAGGAAATAGATTTGATGGAAGTTTAGACTCGAGCAGCTACAGCCTATCCCAGTTTAAACTGGAGAGAAAAGTTTACCCAGTAAAGATAAACATGTCATAAATGGCACAGAGGCTTTGCTGTAAATGACCTAATATCACATAAATGAAAAGTCAAAGTGCAAATACTTCTTACCTTCCTACCACAACAATAATATTCAGAATAAACTTAAACTACAGAAGCAGCTTCACACTGAGAGACGCTTCAGTTTTATTATTGATACTCACCCAGTTTACTGCAAATGCTTGAAGTGAGAGAGGCACAATTCGAAGTGGTTTCCAGATCTTTTCACCAAAACAAAAAGAAGATAAATAAAATTTAGATGAATGCTACAAAGACAAAATGAAAATGCATAATTATAACTTGTTCTGTGAAACTAAACAGGTCAACTACAGATTCCACTTGTTATCAGAAAATTGTTTGAGAAATCACAGAGGTCATTTTTTGTACTCATTGAAGTTCAGTCGTATTTTTTTTTCATCTTCACAAAAACCTGAAATGTTGATTTGAGTCAAAGAAAACTGATCCTCTTGCATGTCTAAGTTTTCTTAGGTCTGAGTTCAGAGAGTCAAAGAAAAACAGAAAATCTGCTTCATCTCAGATTTCTGGTTGATTCTCACCCAGGTTACTGCAAATCTCTGAAGAGACTTCGCCACAAGTCAAGCCGTATGGCAGTTCTTTAAACCGAAACAAAGAGAACACAATCAGAAATGTTATTAATTATATAAATAAAAAAACCCCAACATAATAGTATCTTTGAAACAATAAACCTTCAGAATCTAACAGAAGCATTTAAATATTGACAACTGTAGAGTTTTCAGATACTCACCTCTCTCTTTGCAGTTGTTATAAACTGTAGTGATACAAATCCCTTTGATAACATCTTTCAGTTCAAAAGAAAGAATATTTGAGAATTAAATCAATGCAATAAAACCATGAATCTATAATAATAACTTGCTGTTTGAAAGTGAACTGATGCACATTAGGCTCTACTTGGAGTCAGAATTTAGTCAGAAAGCTCTGAGATAAAACGTCATTTATACATTTTCCTGCCTTTGCAAAAACTTATCTTGCCTCAGAAAAATTCATCTTTTTATTTATTAAATTGTGGATGCTTGGTGTAAAGTAAAATGCTATATAAATAAAATGACAGACATTGAACTGCAGCTTTTAACTGCTGCAAGAAATGACTTTTGTAGAGCAATGACAAAGTGGACATTGCTCTACACTAAACATTTTGGTCATTTTAGAAATATTTTTTATATTGGGAAAGTGTCTTACAGCAGAATAAACTAACCACAGGTGATGAAAACCCAAATAGTTTAAACATCCCATCAAAATTCAGACCTAAAAGAAGATACTGCAAACATATTTAAACCTGCAGCTGCAAAAATAGTCGTATTCTATAAATTACAGTATTATAGAAAAATTATCCATATTCAGGAGGATCATTCATCTCATAATGTGGCACAGATGGATTGTAAAACAGAAATTAAACATTTGACTCACCTGTCGTCTTTTGCTTGTAGTGCTTTGATGCACTGATGATTCCATAGAAGTTATCAGCAACAATATAATTTGTGTTTTTGTCCGTTAAACAAGATTTGACTTTGTCTGTCTGTTGCTCTTTTATCTGTCTGACATTTGGATCTTTTTTAAAGAAGAGAAAACACCATCATACATTTCACATTTAAAGCTATAATAACGACAGTAGATTCAACAATTCATTCATCTGTATTTTTCTATAAATTAAGTCTCATAAAATTTTTGTTTCTTGTAGATTTTTCATACTTACTAGCAGCAACAATCCAGAAACAGCCAACCAGCAAAACCAAGTTCATCCAGCTGTGAGGAGGCATGTTGCTCTGACGGCAATGAAAAAATAAATTCTCCTTTCACAGCTGCAATTAAATTAATAAAAATGTGCATTTTTCCCTAAAACGGGAATTATTTTCTTATCTTACCTCCTCCGGTAAAGCAGTGACCAAGTGCAGCACAGAGGAGAAACAGAGACTCTTCAGTCAGCAGGAAATGCTCAGACTTTGCATGGTGAGCTGTGCAAATATTTTGTTTTGCAAATTTGAGTTTTGGGATATGTCGTCAGCGGTGACAGCGCTGCTGTCCCATGCAAAGCAGCTTAGAAATAATAACATTTTCTAGGACAGATACCCAGAACGGAAACCTTATTCTGGAGAATTAAATGTTTATGTTTTACAGTTAATCTATTATTTTCATGTTTTATTCATTTATATCCATTCATTACTTAAAAATTATATAATCTCAGTCTAACGTTCACAAATCTTCATATTACGTGAAACAGTTTACGAGTATTCGGTATCTAATCTCCATTTTAAATTCCTGGAACGGAAGTTGATTTAAATACATCTAAACAACAAAAAACAAAATTGTTTTACTCATTGAAAAAAATCAATTAAAAAAATCTGTCTTACGGAGAAAAAACTTCCTGGTTTTAGCTACTTGACCCTTTTCTGAACTTGATGCTGCTTCCAGTCACTACAAGTCGCATTTTAAAAAAATATATTCTCCAGTTGTAAAGATTTTCTGATTAATTTCATTTTCAGGATTTATTTAGCAAACTGAGCTAAATACTTCCTTAAAAATCCTGAGAAACAATATTTTTATCATGCACACCTCAGGCCATATTTATGTGTAATTGATATTACACATTTAAATATTTTAGAAAAACACCCAGAACTTCCTGTATGTAATAATTATCAGCACATTGATCATACACAGAGTTTTATTGGGAATAAATGGTTAATTATTAATTCTGATCTAAACAATATTTCTGGTAATTTCTTGTCAGAGTTGGGTCGTAACTATAGTTACATTTTTACTTCAGCAACTTTATTTTAAAGTATTTCTGCTCTTATTTGAGTAAAATTTCTGGATTTTCTACCTATTAAATGAAAAACATGTTTTAACCAACGATTCACCAGACACAAACTTGCAGTTTTTATTAAAAGAAATTGATCTGGAAAAATTTCATTTTGCCTGATTTTGTTATTTTATTTTATTTTTTCTTGATATTTCTATGATTTATTGTCATTTTTATCTTTAAAACACCAAGGTTTCCATTTAACTTTATATTTTAATCTGTCTAATTATGTAATTTTTAAATACTAAATGATAATTTTTATCATTTACTCAGTACTTGAGTAGACGTTTTACTTTTTTACTCTTACTTGAGTAATTTCTTGGACGGATACTTATTACTTTTGCTCAAGTAAAGATATTTTCATGAGTTTAATATTTGGGTTCTCTGCCCACCTCTAAGTAATGTTTATATTAAGAAAGAATGCAACTTAAGAAACTAAAGTTTATTGAAAGGAAAAGCAGAATAAATAATGATTCTGACTGAGGAAACCCAGTTTGCTTTGATCCTGTTTCCTTTAAGATACAAACATTTGGAATAACACCTGAAATCCAGTGGAAATAAATAAATGACTAATTTTTGTTCTGGTCCAGGAAACGTGATCTTTTTTATTCTTTGTGTTATTTTTTGTAAGAACCAAAGCTCTTCTGGGTTCAGGTTCCTTTGAATTCTCTCAGTTATTCTCATTACCTCTTTATTATTTCACATAAACTCTATTTTATCTACTTAATTCATTAACTCCCCACCTCTGGATTTCTGATACTCTGAGTTCACTAATATCTGTGCATTACTCTAAATAGTTTCTGTTCTGCTCCTTATTTATGTTTTTTACTTATTTTTATCAGTTTTTAAGTGTAAACTTGCTCTAAAAATATCAAATACCAGCTGGTGAAAAGGAAAATATCAATATATTGTTTTAGTCTAATGTATTTTCCCTGTAATAAACCATTTATTGTCATAAAATATAAGTTACAGAGTATATATTCTGATGCCTAAGTTGTTTTTTTCCATCTTTCCAGCAGTTAAACTGGGATATAAAGTCCTCTGTCTCTCTTCTGTCAAACTTGAGGTATTTATAGTTCAGCCTGAGAGATGAAAATGTTTTCTAAAATATATTTCCACTTCATTCGTGGAGCTTTTTCCAGCCTCTCACCTGAACAGGATCATTTAAATCCACCATACATTTGCACTTTGCTGTTTCCTTTCTGGTTGCTGGTATCTAATGCTATCTGTCCGTTTTCCAGGTAACAGTGTTGGATTCTCCGTCTGGTTTGCATGTGTTTATTTCTCAGATGCTAGCAGACGCAGCTGCTTTATCTCTGCTTAATTTGTTTATTTACAAGTTTTGTTTCTTTGACCGGACAGGTATGACAGAAAACCGGAGCTCTGACCTTTATTCCCATGAATTTTCCTTCTGAGTGACATTAATGTATTTTGATTTACATGAGCTGATTGATATCTCACATAGAGGCACAAAATCAACTCTTTGTCTTTAAAGAGTCGTGGAAAATAAAAGGAAACTCCATTTAATTAGATATTTCAAGCAAGACTGCAACTTTTATTTCTATATTTTGAAACAGAAATGGAGCTAAAAACTACAATTCTTACATCAGTATGGACAGAAAACAATCTTTTAATCTCATCTTATTTAATCAAATTATTATTTACTTTAAAAAGTTGGTGATATTTAAATAAATGCATTCAAAACAAACTGAAACAATGATTCTTAGCCAACTTTCTGTAATAAGAGACAAGAAACTAAACTGTTTCCTAAACCAGTCTTGATTTTAAAATACATTAGAAAAATATCAAAGTTAAATAGCTATTTTTAAAATGTATTTTATTGTGATAATTCAAGGTAAAATATTTTATATTAAAAGTGATGTAGTCATATTTGTGTTGGTAATACTTTAAAAACGAGCTAACTTCAGCTTTTGTACATCTGCTTGTAAATATTTGCATATTTCCAAGGAAGATATATAAAATGTATTTTTATGACGAAGCGTGGGCTTTTATTTGTGCAAAGGAGGAGTTTAACCCATTATAACATGTTTATTTTGCTTTAAAAACCCTCCAAAAATAAATAAATAAATAAAAATCAATTCACATTTGGTCCAGCCTTCAAGTTTCCAAAAGGAAACTAATTTTTAAAATATATTTTTAGTTTGGCTTTCATAAATGTGTATTAACTTCTGTAGTTGCACGTTGCAGTTAAAGTTGGAATAAAATATAAATATCTGCAAAAAATAAACATTAAGCTTTGTACTTTTTTTCTGTTTTAGCAACAAAGCTTATGTGTATGCTATTTAAACCCAGATCAAAACCAGTTAATCTCTTAAGGCAGCTTTTAAATGTGTCTCTGCTCTAACAAACCTGATTAAAATGGTAACATTCTTTATTCAGCAGTCTGTTTTTGATCCACTTATTAAATCCTGAGCTGCTGAGGCAGGAAAACGTCTGAAACGTGCAGAACGTCCATCTGTTTTGCCAAGTTTGGATTCCGTTTCCGCGTCCTGACCGCCAGGGGGCAGCAGAGCGCTTTTCTGACGCATGGTCCCGTGAAGTAGTGCAAGGCGGAAGTAGACACAGTCACCCTGCAGCTGCTCACAGAGGACTGAAAAACAATCTACTAGTGAGGTAAAACATGTGCAAATGTATTTAACAAACGGAGGGACGTAGTAGTAGTAGTTTATGTAAATTGGACAGAGTATCCGCTGTTTAAACAAGGTTTGTTTGAAACGCTATTTGTTATTTTTTCGAGGGTTTGATGTAGGTCAATGTTAAGTGTTTGAGGACAATTAAAAAAGAAAGTCTCCGTAAATAGACACTTTTTATCATTTTGTTGACTATACATTGTATTGTAATCATTATATGGGTACAATTGCATTTAGAAATCAGACAGCTGATGTTAATTTTATAAAATTCAGTGGCGATTTTTATTTTTAAGTCAATTGGCGGATCAAACGTTAAATAACTCGGTTAACCATCATAACCAGAACTGATAACTGGAAAAATGTCCAAACCACTAAACCTGTCGCAATGAGCAGTTAACAACATGGTAAATTAAAATGAGTCTAATGATTCATATTTTTTGAAGGGTAGTTTTGTTTACAGAGATATCCTATTCCATTTTATTTATGGTTTGGGGTGAGTGCGATTTTTTTGTTTCGGTTTTGTTTAGGATATTTAAAATGTCTTCCAGTTCCAGTGTTAATTGTTCCTGTATTTGAGAGGGTGAGTTATGCCATTGACATTATATTACTTGAAAATGGTCCCAAAACAACAATGTTATCATTTATCACAATAATTACTGACAATTTATCAACCATATTATGATATTGTTTCCAAATGGAAACGATTGGAGTGAGAGATGAGTTTGGTTTGTCTTATTCTTCCACATCTTTATACCTTTAGCATTAATTTGCTCTGATTTTTGTTTTTCATTAATTACGTTTCACTGCGGTTGTTCTGTGCAGGAAATGTCTGCAGGCCGCGTGCGGTGGCTTCTGGGCCACACAGTGAGAGCTATGTGCGGCGGCAGCACCGGGCCCGGCTACTGGACACCAGCTCTGACATCAGCCGGACTCTGTGAAAGACACGGCATCCTCTCTTCATCCTGGAGACGATCTGCGTTCTCCACGGAGGTTCCTGAAGAAACACCGACTCCAGCAGTGAAGAAGAAGAAGCAGGATCCTCACGCCAACGCTTCCATCAGCAGCGTTGGGCGGAAAATCCCTCACAGAGAGATCCAGGTGATCGATGAGGACGGGGAGAACCTGGGGTTGATGCATCGCGCCGATGTGATCAGAATCATAAATGAGAAGAACCTGAAGTTGGTGCTGCTGAAGGAAAACAAAGAGCCGCCGCTGTACCAGCTGATGAGCGGGAAACATCTCCACGAGGAGCAGCTGAGACTCCGAGAGAAAAATAAGGCAAAAGCAAGTATGAAACCTAAATCACTTTAATGTCCAGAAGATCACAACTATTCACTTCATATGGGTAACAGGAACAACCCTCTGTTAAAACGATATGTTTATCTGACAACTAAGAAATCTTAAACTATTTCATAAAAATTACTTCCAGATTTTTATCAGCAGGGTTTCAGCTCCTCCTGTTACGCACCAAATTGGTGACAAGTTGAGATCAGTGATAGTTTCACTAGAGTGAAGATGTCTGTAGGCTCAGTGAGCGTACTGAAGGTTTTCTGACTCAGGTTTGCTGTGCAGGTCCTACCCAGGTGAAGGAGCTCAGCTTCTCAGTCGGCATCGCGTCCCACGATCTGTCCACCAAGCTGAAACAAGCGGAGAGCTGGCTGGAGAAGAAACATCACGTCAGGCTGACGCTGCGCGGAAAACGCCACCAGCACAATGACAACCTGGTCAGCTTTACTCAGAAAAATAAATATTTATATTGTTTTAAAAGTTTGGGTTTAATTTAATTTAATCTATTTATTGAGTCTAAAGAAAAAAAAATCTAATTTTTATTAGCAAATGGCTGGTTTTTTTATTACTTATTGAATTTTTTTCTTAAGGATAATTTATTTTGCTTTTAGCCTTTAAATCACAACGATTAATTTTCACCCCCTTAAATGGATTACATCAGAAAAACATGTTTAATGTCAAACAAAGCAAGGATTTTATTAACATTGTGAAAATGAGCCTGATGTAAATAAGTTAGGAAAATGTTTTGTGACGCTTTCCAGGACTGCAAAAACATAAAATCTTATCAAGTATTTTTGGTTTAGTTTCTACTGCTTAGTAAACAAAACGAACTTATGAGTAACTTTTCTTTTGTAACACATTTGTCCCATTTTACAAATCTGCCAATGGAACTGGAACGTTTTTTTAATCAATATTTAGGAATTACTTATTTTGAAAAGCTGCTATCTTGCAGAAAAGTTATTGTAAGTTACTTTTGTTTTATTTCAAGTGTGATAACATTTTTGATAGTAACTGGATAAAAAATACCTGGTAAGATTTTACGTTTTTGCAGTGAGACTGACAGATTGGACTGTGATCTGTTACTTTATTATTATTTTACTTCTTCATGGTTCTGCTTAGGTAAATTAATTTTCCATACAGTTTTTTTCTGTAGCCAGCTTTTACCCCATGTAAAAACTTAATTTTACAAAACTTAACTTTGATCAGTTACTCAAGATATGAGTAACTGATCAAATTATCAATCATTTAATATTTAAAAATGACATCATCAGACAGACCACAATGTGAAGTTAAGTTAGAATTTTGCTTTTTTAAGAATCGAAATGACAATAATTCATAAGTAACAAAAAATAACACAGTCAGGTAAAAGAAAAAATTCCAAATCAGTTTCTTTCAATATAAAACTTTAATAAAAATCCAAGGTGTGTGTTTGTGTCGGGTAAATTTTTGGTTAAAACATGTTTGTTATTCATTCAGTAGGTAGAAAATCCAGAAATTTTACTCAAGTAAGAGTAGAGATACTTCAAAATAAAATTATTGAAGTAAAAGTAAAAAGTACAGTGCAGTAAAAATACTCCTAGAAGTAAATTTTTTCAAAAAGTTACTCAAGTAAAAGTAACCAGTTCTCTGGCAGGAACACTTTCTGATAAGATCTAATGAAGTTTTTCTCTCTGCAGGACAAAACTCTGGAGGAGATGGTGGAGCAAATGAACGTGATGACGGCCTTCGTCTCCACGCCAAAGGTCACACGAGAAGGTCAGGTGGCCATGTGCGTCCTCCGACCGCCGTCCGCCAAGGAGCTGGCGCAGAAAGCAAAGACCAGAGCTGAGGAGCCGCAGCCTGAAGCCCGTAAAACGCTTCCTGTTAGCAACACGGACACAACGGAGGAAGCCGTGCAGCAGTGATGGAGAGACGCCTTCACACAAACTAAACAGAGCCTGAATGTTACAGCAGCTTCAGAGTTTAAGGTCATATTTATCAACACAGGCAGCTGGGTTCTCATGTTGGGAGGTCAGCGAGTCTTAAAATGACTGGAAAATACTGAACTCAAGCAGAACAAACATGAAAACATTCACATACGTCACATTAAGATGATACAGACCCACAAAGCAGCTGACAAGATGACCTCACAGCAAGATAAATCCACTACACACACATGCAGAATAACTAGAAATAGACTCAAAATGACCTAAAGGTGGCTGAACTGAATAATGTTTCAGTTAGCAGAGGCAGTAAGATGCCGCTGTAAGACGAGATGAGGATTACAGAGACGTGCAAGGACAAGACGAGAGATAATGAAGCAGCAACTTCGACACTGGCAGAATAAAAGCTGTAAAAGAGTTGATGTTCCTGTAACCCAATAGCCTTGGGTGTGAACATATGGCTAGTTTGGTGAAAAAGCTGCAGATTACTCGTGGATCTACTCCATTTTTCCTAAATGTGATTGGCTTGTGGATGCTGATTTTAGTTTGTCAAACTGTGTGGAAATGAATGAAATGATTGCTAAAGGTTGAAGATGTAAAGAACGCGCCACAGCATCATCAGTGTGAATCTTTCTCTTTATTTTAAGATTGGTTTTGGTAAAAAATAAAAGCAAATTTGGCTTACAGATACATTCACTTGTCTCAGATAAATGTGTTTGCTCACACTTTATCAACACTTTCCTCTCTCACACTTCGACTTTTTCTTCCATCGTATTTCTTTTTTTAAAAAAGGGAGAACTTAAAATCATAAAACCACCTTTAAGGCCCCAGAAAATTAAAGATCTGTCCTAAATTGTGTTAGAAAATGAGAACAAAAAGCATCTGAACTAGCGTGTGTTGAAACGTTTGTCAATAAGCCTCTAGTACTTTGTAAGAGGAGAAGGGTTTAACGAAGTGATAGTCCAGGTTGCCGCAGTGAGGGCACTGCTGGACGTTGCTGTACTCTGAGAAATACTGCATCCCGACTCGGACGTCCACCACCGGCTTGCCGCAGTGCTTACAGTTGAGCCGAGCCTGACGACAAACAGGAAATGGACACACAGGTGAGCTAACACTGCTAGCAGATGTGTTAACAGTCTAGCTCAGGGGTCACCAACTCCAGTCCTCGAGGGCCACCATCCTGTAACTTTTAGATGTGTCTCTGCTCAAACACACCTGGATCAAATAAACTGCTCGTTTCCAGTCTATTGCAGAGAGGAATGAATGCTGGTGAGGGAATTCAGACATTTTGGAGCAGAGGTGAATCTAAAAGTTGCAGGATGGTAGCTCTGGAGGACTGGAGTTGGTGACCCCTGGTCTAGCTAAACAATTAGCCCGTTTAGCTTAGCGTGGCTTATTTGTAAACAAAGCGGATGCGCGCGCAACTCGACTGCAGTAAGGTTCGAACCGGTGTTCTCACTGGTTGCCTTGGTTACCCGCAATAATCTAGCCGTTTTAGCATTAGCTAGCATGATGTCAGGGTACTACAACAGTTTATTACAGCTCCATGAAATAAGTTATGCTACTAATTTGACATTAGTGAATCAAACTCTACTTTTAGCGCCTTTACGATAACTGGAGTCAACTTATCAACTTAAAAGGGAAAATAATTTATTATAGACTACAAATTGCAAACGGCTTTTTCTTATTAAGCATCATGTGTGCAACGGGACTAAAGGTGGAAATTAGCCACTTTGTTATCTCATGTATTTTCATGTAAATGTTAATTAACATGGAATGTCCCTTTTAAAAAAACAACTTGAAACAATAAATAAAAAATTGTTAATGCTGGTTGTAAAACAACAAAAAAGAACCACATTTTTGTAGCTGTTTAGCTAAACAAATAGCCTGGCTTATCTTTATTTTTTGTGCCGTTATGTTAACTCTAGTCAATTTAAAGGGAAATTATTTAACTATTGTAGACTACAAATTGCAAACAACTGTTTAATTACACCCTTTTCCCCTTTATGAATAGTTTTTTTTAAGTGCAGTAGTCTGAAGCTGTTTTTTTATTATTATTAAAACAATAAGACAAGATTAGACATGGAAATTAGCCTCTTTTCTATCATCTCATGTTTTTGCATGTAAATATTAAAATGCAATGTCCCATTTAAAAAAATAAACAAAAATATTAATGGTAATGCCTCAAAAGCAGCCTTTTTGTCATCTACTGATATGGAGTGTGGAAAAAACTAATCTATGTATGATGGAAGTTACCAATCAGATTTCAAGGGTGGACTATGCATAAATATTAATTTGCTGTGTGGTCAGTTTACCCACCTGGCAGCAAGGTGAAGCAGCCAGTATATCGTAGGTATACATGGTGCCCAGCTGGTGCCAGCTCCCGTCCCAGCGTGATTTGCACTTAATACAGACGATCTTGTGGACGCCCTCCAAGCAGTCCACACAGATGGCGTAGAGGTGCATTAATCGACCTGTTGATTAACACCAAAAATTATTAGAAAAATTAATCTGTAAAGTAATTACAAGTTATTATAGGAGAAGATGTTTAAAATCGCTTTTCCACCATGTTTTTTGTCATATTTGAAACATTTCTTGATGATTATTAAAGCTGTAGACCTAAGAAAACAGGAGAGATGATAATCAGAATCGATTCTCACTTTTTATATTTCCGTAAAAAAAAGCTCTAATTTCCTAAAATATCCCAACTGCAGTGTTGGGTGGTAACTAGTTACATTTACTCAATTATATTTACATGAGTAACCTTTTTTTGAGAGAAAAAAAAGCACTTTTAGAAGTAATTTTATTACGCTTCACTTGAGTAATTTTATTATGAAATATTTTTACTCTTACGTGAGTAAAATTTCTGGATTTTCTACCCACTGAATGAAAAACAAACATGTTTTAACCAAGAATTCAACACATACATACGGAGCCCTCCAGGGGACATGGGAATTTGTTTTTCTTTTGCGTTCCCCTCACAATAATCTACTGATCAGTTCATGCGGCATAAGTGAATACTGTAAGCCTTTCTTATGGTGGCTGCCGTACTTTCGGCATTGAAAGCAGCCATTTAAACCATTCAGATTTCGAACACAACAGAGACACAATCAGATGATAACTCAGAAATAGTCCATGGAAAAACCTTCCATAAGCTTGTATTAAAGCAGAAATTATGGCGACCACCATAAGAAAGGCTTACAGTATTCACTTATGCCGCATGAACTGATCAGTAGATTATTGCGAGGGAACACAAAAGAAAGAAAACTCCTCATGTCCCTCTGAGGGCTCCGTACCGTAGTAAAGTGCAAAAATTTCCACTTAACTTTATAATTTAGTCTGTCTCATGATGTAATTTTTAAATATTAAATAATTGATAATTTGATCAGAGTAGACTTTTTACCAAATACTTTTACTTGAGTAATTTCTTGGTCTGCTACTTTTTACTTTTACTTCAGTAAAAATATAAAGTAATGCTACTGTTACTTAAGTACAATTTTTGGGTTTTCTACCCACCTCTGTCCAACAAAATGTTTAAAAGAAATAAATCTACAAAGCGGTGAGTAAATCCTGGTGATGCATTTCTCGGTTTTATTCACCTTTCCCTTTAAAAAAAAGACAATTCAAACATTTCTTGCTTGAAATGTGAAAAAATAGTGACATTATTCATACAACCACAGAGTGTTTTAGTTAAATTAGACCATGTTAAATCTGTATGAAGCATTTTTCACATCTCCTTTGGTTCTGCAGACAGAAGGGTGTCAAACCCTCTAATACACAACCCTTCCATGCTTCTGCATATCAAAGACAAGAATATCAAAGCCTGTGGGTCAGCACATCAAAGACGCTCCATGCTGCAGCTGCACTGATTCACATTCATGTTGGGACTGTGCAGAAGTCGGCAGAAAATCTTACATCTCCACGCACGGCGCTGACTGATGGCTCAGTGTTTCCTTTTTTAGACAGTTTGAGTAATTTTATGATGCATGTTCTTATTCTGAGACTGTCCTGCAAGTGAAAGTTTATCTAAATACATGTTTGTTTGTTTTTTGCAGCTCTCCATTAATCTTTGCTTTTCCATGAAAACTGTTGCCACCAGGGCAGCGTTTGCTTTTTAGGACAAGCAGGACAACAAAGAAGCAACTTCTATCTAAATAGAGAAACATGAAGCGCAGAGTGAGATTTTTCTGATAAATACAGCTTCATGTTTCTCCAAGGAACACCGGTATTAATTGACATGATTAATTGTAGATTGATAATTTATTAGATTAATATGCATTGAGAAAAATTGCGGTTCCAATAGATTAACCAGAATCGTCAGCTTAGACCAGCCTTTCTCAAACTGTGGTCCGCGGCCGCCCCCTACTGGCCCGCCAGGTACTGCATGTAAACGACCGTTTATTAGCCGTGACGTCAGCTCGAAGTGCGACGCTACAGCTAGCTTACCGGAGGATTGTGGTTAAGATTAACTAAGGAAAGTGGCTTAAAACCGGGTCACTCCAAAGAAAAACTGAAGATACCGATGGAAAGAAGACAACTCCAGGAGTACTTATAAGATCGGACGAAGCTAAGTTATAGCTGCTGCGAGTTTTTGATATCGTTCACGAACGATTCAATTTGAACGGCTCTGTGCCATGAACAGTACAACTGTCACAGTTGATGAGAACTGTTTTTTTTTTTTCCATGATGCTCTGCTCGCACCTCAACAGGTAAGTCTAATTTAAATTATTAAATTAATTAAATACAACAGATAAATACATGGGTTTATATTAATTGTATTTAATGGTGCAGATGAGGATTTGTGTTTCTGCCAAAGCAACTCAAATCTATTTTTCTTTAATTATGCTTCTGAATTACAAATAGGTCTAAATGTTATTAATGCACACAACACTTGGTGGTAAAGAAGAACTTCTTTTTTTGATTTCAAATGTGTTGAACAACATTGGAAAGCTTAGAAAACACACTTTTCACAATATGAAAATAACTCAAAATGCCCAGAGTATACCTGTTCATGACAATAAGTGAGTTAAGAGACTAATATTTTAATTTCAGATTGTGTGTGTGTGTGTATATATATGTATTAGGGCTGTAGGATAATATCGATATCGCGATATATATCGATATTTTCTTTCCTATAAAAAATCGATATTCATCCACAAGTATCGTAACATCCAACTGTCACCTTGCTCACTCACTGCTTGCTTCGCCGGGAGAGTGATTAGGTCATCAGGCTTAGAGTGATTCCTTCAGATGTTAAGTGTCAAGGTTAAAAAGGTATCAAACTATTCAGAGCAGGGTGCTTGGTGCACTTTATTTACTTTATAAATCCATGCAAGCTACAGTTTGTACTGTTTCAATTAAAATAAACATGTTTTCTCACCACTTCTTTGATTCTTTTTGTCCAGCTGTCGACTTTAAGTCTGTGTCCATGTCCAACCAGAGCCAGGTATTGTGTAGTTGGTGCTTTTAATCAGTTTTCAGTTAAATTAATTCAATCCAACTCTATAACAGTCACAAAATATCACCAAAATCACTCTGTCCCTCTAAAATCTTTCAGAAAATCGCAAAAGTGTATTGAATTGTATCGTCTGATGAATATCGCAATATATATCGTATCGTGGACAGAATATTGTGTAGCGTATCGTAAGATTACTGTATCACTACAGCCCTAATATATATATATGGTTTGTGAGTGTTTGTTAAATGGTTTGAAAGTTTGAGAAACACTGGCTCAGTCCTTATTTTGGTGTTAGTTTGGCCGCCATCCAGCAGAGGGCGCCGCAGATAGAGCCAGTAGATACAGGATTAAAGATGGCGGATTACCCAGAACAGGAATCAGAAATGGTCCAAAAAGTGTCCGACGTGAGACACAAGTTGTACTTTATGCAGTAATGTTTTGAAATATAAACACTCAACAAACTCCTTTCTTAAGTTATAACCTTAACTTCTTATTAAAAATTTAATGATTTGCTACAAAGGCAAAGATGTGATGACAGAAAAAAACATGATACCAATAAGGAAGGTGATAAGGCAAAGATGGTATTGCTGTATGAACAAATCTGTTTTATTCTTTTCATCTTTTATTTTTCTAGTTAGCAATAAAGAAGTTTCTCTTTTTTATATTTTATAAATATAAATAAGTTTAATAATGGGAGAAAACCACAATTTTCTGTTTATCCAGTCATGTAGCTGACACAAATGGTAAAATGTAAGTTTTTTATTTGAAATTCAGCCTGTTATGAAAAATGTAACCCTTGATAAAATAGAAAACTCAAGTTTTTAAGAAATGACTGCTTATTAATAAATTGTTAGTTGATAGATAAGATTGATCAGCTTTAGATTAACTCATTAATGACAACTTGCAAACCTAACCAGCAAGAATAAAACGTTTTACTGGAGTTTCACCAAGTAAAAGTGACCAGGAAGTGGCAAAAATCAGGCTTTGTAACTGTACAGATCTGATACTCGTAAACCCGACCTTGAAGGTGGCAGGGGACATCGTACTCGATCTCGTCGTGGCGTGACGGACTGAGGAACAGCGTCCCGTCCACCAGGGGGAACTGCTCGAACACGGGCAGCGAGCGGTGGCACAGAGCGCAGTTGACCACGTTCCTCTGGCTCGCACTGAGAGCAGACAGGATAAACCTGCAGGACGGAAACGCCAAAGGGCAAAAAGAAAAACATAAATCAACCTGGTGGTGGGAACCTCAAAGTTATTCTGGTATGAACTCATTCAATAAATTCATGTTGCTGCTGCAGCTTGGATACATACACACTGCGCACAAAAACCATGTGGACATTTTTTCCCTGGCCCAAAAGCTGGTATTGATAAAAGGAGGAATGTGTAGAGAGGAAACAGGAAAGAAGCTGAAAAAATGTATACCGGAAAACAAAGAAAACGGGGTTTTGTTTTTGTTTAACACCTTGAGTTCCTTTGCTTTGAACCTGGCTGACTCTACGTCTCCCTGTCGTCTCCCAACCTTTTTTTGCTATTATAAGGGAGCAGCCTGTTAGAGGTAATTTCATAATAAGTGTCTAAAAAACTGTCAACAACTAATCAAACATACACAGAAGTACGAGCCCAGGAGTACTTTCTATGTTGAAGAATAGAGTGAATTGCAGCACCAATTTAATTGTGCTGCAGTGTTTCTACACACCAAAGAGTCAGCAGGTACTCAGGTTCTTTAAAGGTGACCTATTGTGTATCCTTGAACATGTTAGGATAGATCTATGGACGATACAAAACATTTTCATTACATTTTATGCACAAAATCATTAGTAGACAATAAGATTTTAGTCTGGTTCTGCCCATTTTGAGTTTCTTTCAGAATGAGACGTTTTAGGGTCTCTGTCACTTTAAATTCAAATAAGTGCTTCTGGCCACGCCCTCTAACCCAACGTTTACACTCGCATGTGAAAATGGCTGCAAACAGATACGCAATTATACAAATGTACATTTTTGAAAAGCATCAGTAGAGCCTCCTGCACAACCAAAAAGAATGCACCAAATGGTTTATGGATGGTAAATCAACAACAGAACATGTGTTGCCTTTTCCAGCAGCCATTGTACAGCACACACAGTGTAAGGTTGGGTATTTATTGTATCATTTATCTTGATTAATTTCTTTTAATAATTTTGCTTTATTATTGTCACAACAAATTAAAATTAATCTCAGAAAGTTCCTAGAAAATAAACTTGGAAATATCTTAGTTTGAAAAGTTGAAAATTTGCTAGAAAAAGTTGAGAAACTTTGAGATTAATCTCTGAAATTTTCAAGAATTTTTTATTTATTTATTTCTTCGACTTTTGAAACTCAGAAATTTCCATGTTTTTTTTTCTCCACAATTTATGAGGTTAATATTACAATTTCTGAGGGCTTCTTGCTAATGTTTGAGTTTTAAAGCTCAGAAATTTCCTTGTTTTTGTAGAAAATTTCTGAGATTTGTGGCAGAAATATACTTCTATATTTCCTACTTAGAAAGGCATACTACACTATCTTCAATGCGTAGTGCAGCTATGAAAAGAAGTTCATTTATTTATTTTTTCCTACCTACATTGTTAGTAGTATGCCGTCGTGTAAGGATGAGTTTAGAGTCGTTTTCTAAATGCGTTTCTTTAAGCCCTTTAACCTTTACCTGCGCAGCTCCTCCCCCTGGCCGGCCTGGGCGTCGTCTTCCATGCGGACGTGGTACGTGTTGAGTTTGTGGCGCGGGACGTGGGTGAGGAGCTCCGAGAGGTCCAGCCTCCTCAGGAACTGCACCGGGTGAGGGTGGGCCCCGTCCCCTCCGCCGGTCAGCCGCGGGTGGAGCGGGAGGGCGAAGGACAGCTGCAGCGGGAAGACGGACCCGGGGTCCAGGTGAGGACCCCCAGCCGAACCGGCGGGGCGACTCAGAGCGCCGCTGGCCAGCAGGTGTTTCCTCTGGGGGTCCATGTGGACGGCCGATTTGAAGAACTCGCCCAGCTGGCGGGAACCCCGCAGCCCGGCTCCTCCGGACCCGAGAACAGGCGTTGGGGAGAAGTTAAACCCGCTGGGAGGGGACAGTCCTGGGGAGTCGCACGGGGATTTCTGAGGGGGACCCAGCGGAGACAGTCCTCCCGCCGCATGTCCCCCTCTTTCTATGGAGTTCTGGCGGTCCACTGATTGTCTACGAGGTAACTCCTGACTGGAGGCCCTTTGGGATAACTTCCCCCCTGCTGCCCCTGCTGCTGGCTTGCTCTTCTTAGGCTCTTCAAACGGACCGTCCCCGGGCCCCATGGCGCCCCCGCTGGCCCCAGTCCTGCCGGCGCTGCGCTCCGACGGCTTCTTCTTGCGCTCGTCCTGCATGCGTTTCACCTGGTACCAGTCGGTGTCCTTCTTCAGGTGGCCCTGTCCGCAGCGGCAGGAGCAGAACCTGAAGGCCAGGTCGTAGCCCTTCTTGGTCCACATGTTCTGGCGGCACTGCTTCTCGTTCCAGGAGCGGGCGCGGCCGATGCAGTTGAACTGGACCAGGATGGAGCTCTCCCACTCGTAGAAGCACTGCAGGTGCATCCAGTTGCCGTACGGGCAGAGCTCGTTGTTGCAGAGCACCCGCTGGTGGTCGTCCTTCTCCAGGTCGATGGAGCGGCCCAGGCTGCAGCCCAGAGGGGAGGCGCACTGGACCTCTGAGGGGACAGACAGGAGAGCAGCCAGCTGGTAAAACATCTACAGTTCACATCCTGAGCCTGCATGACTCAAGAGCTGACATTTTCAGGAAAAAAGTTTGATTAGGGCTGAAACGATTAATCGAGATAAATTGACTATTCTTCTGATGAACATCGTTGTTATTGTTCCGATGACGGATCACATAAAGCTCATACTGGGTGTCATTTTATCCTGAGTCTTTGAAGCAGATTTTTCATCACAAGCTGAATTAAAATAAAAACAAAAAATGGTGAAAATGTCACTAATAGCATCTATTTCTAGAATTGAATTAGGCCACTCAGGCCTGTCAGCAGCTTTTTTAAAACAAGGCCAAGAAACATTGGCAGACGGCTTCAATGAGATGTCAACATGAGAGGGGTGTGTGTGTGTGTGTGTGTGTGTGTGTGTGTGTGTGTGTGTGTGTGTTTTCGTTGGGTTTCCTTCTTCCTTTTCCGGTGCGCTGTCAGCTCCGTCTTTGTTACACACCAGTGTTGTGTCGTCATTGTCGTTCTTTTTTCTTAATGAACAAAACTTTAATGTGATCTCATTCAAACCTCAGACATCGTTTTGGGAGTTTCAGATGAATAATAAATGTCTTATAGTTATATTTATCTATGTATTAATCATTTATGGGGTTTAGTAAGTTGCCCAAGTGCGTTCATGCATAACTGTGGGAAGGTTTTAAATCAGCTAAATTTATGGTTTTGGTGGATTTGTCAATGTTTTTCTGTTCGTTGCAAACGCATTTAGATTAGATAAATAAAATAATGTTTTAAAACAAATAAAAATAATCAAGCAAACTTGAATACAGGAGCAACTAACTCTTTTTCGTGAAGTATCTTAGTCAGGGGTGTCCAAACTTTTTGTCATATTTTAAAAGAAAACTTTAAAAGTTAAAAAAGCAAATTAAGTAGTCTGATTTCTTTTTTTTTCTTCCTCTTTGTTGCTAAGGGATATTGTTTATCGTAGATCCAAATTTTTAAAGGATTTTGCACGTTTGCAGAATTAAATTAAAAGAAAGGCTTTTAATTTACGAATCGTTTCATGCTGAGTTGAACAAATTTACTCTCAATTATATGAACAGGATCTGAGTCACTTTCTTTCCAAACACTCACTGCATTTAGCCGAATTAAATAAGTTAAATAAAAGCCGATTGTGGTGAAGCAAAGTTGGCTTTTCAGTAAAAGTCTCCAGATAGAAAGTTCGTTATAAAAAGACAAGTGCATTAGGTTATAATCAACAATTTCCATTGTAAAAATATGTTTACAAATAAAAAGTAATCTGCATTAGCTACGACGTGTCACTGTTGAGCTGCAGTTTAGGGCCACAAAAATCAGCCCAGTGGCCAAAAATGGCCCTCGGACCGCACTTTGGTCACCCCTGACCTAAATATTTATACACCATGGAAGTTGTTAATGAATTTAAAACATTCTTAATGTAGATTTTTGAAAGTTGTGTATTTAATCAGGAAATTAAATATAAGTGAAAGTATTTTAGACTGCATAGAAGTATCTTAAAGTATTTAAACTTTTAACATGTGCACCTGGTATGGACACAAATAGACTGAATCATCAGTGTGGCAGATCAGATCATCAACACGCAGCAAAGGATGCTGGGAGATTTATACAAAAAGTAAACAAAACAAAAGCTCCAACAAATTGTTGCCATAAAGAGGAGTTTCTTACGCTTCCCTCTGGAAGTGGAGCAAATTTATAAAATTAATTTATCCCAAATTACTCAGAGTTGTTGTCAGGTTGTGTCTATTGTTGTTTTGTAGGTTTGTGATTTTGTTGTGGTCCTGTTTATTATGTATTGAGTGTTTTTAACCACCATGTGAAGCCAAACGCCAACATCACAACATCATCTAATAAATGTTATTATTATGAACATGTTTTCCCTCCTATATCGTTACAATTGAGCTTTCAGGCAACAAACCAACTTCTTTAAAAAGTCTGAGGCATGTGACATGAAACCCAATGAAACCAACTGATTTCAAGTCGCTCAGTAAGTAAACAGAGTCAAACTGTGGATAAGTTATGAATCAGATGTTCTGTGAAGATTGGAGATTTTTAGTGAACATTAGTAGTTAGCCGTGGAGAAGCTTAAAGCTGAATTAGGTGATATTATAATATAATCTCACTGAACGCTTATCAGTCCATCTGAAAATGCAAACATGCCAAGACTTGATTGTCCACCGACAGTGTCTTAGACAGAATAATACTAAACTAATAATAAACCCGTTCAGCCTTTAATAATTACAGCTTCATTCATTTTCAGGGTTTGTTTTATGTGTGGAAAAATATACATTTTCCAGACACATAGTGTGATTTTATGGCACAAGCAAGTAACTATGTTACCTTCTATTGTTAGAAAAATGCTTTATATGTCAAATATGACGGAAAATAAATTTGATTTTGTAATTTAACGCCTTGAAATTGGGGCTCTGTCTCTTTAAAAACTCCTGCTCTTTCTGAAACTCCGCCTCCAGGAAGTCATCACAACATGGCTCCCCTATTAACCCTTTAAGAACGTTTTATAACAAACTTAGCAGTTCCACCAGGTGTTTGCTAATTGCTTCTGGCTAGTCTGAAGGAGTTGGTGTGTTATGAGAAAGCTCAGAGGAGGAGCTGTGTCCTCGAAGGCGGAGCTAGGTCCAACCAGGCGTTTTTCACAGCTGAATGGTTGCCATGGAGATTAAAGGATTTCTCAGACATGAATGAAAGGATCAAGGCAACACTTTAGTTATGTTTCTGATGAGGGAATAACTTTATAACATAATGTAAAGCTACAAAAAGTAAAAATATATAAGAGCTCAATGAAAAAAAATATATTGAAGTTTGTGTTTCCAACGTGACAAAATGAGGAGAAAGTTTCAGAAATATCAACAAGTTGTGTTGCTGCACCTGTTAATCGTTTGGCCCCTGAGCTGAAAATCTGACGGCACAAATGACGCAAAGTTGCATTTTACTCCCTTTAATTCCGCTGTTTATGCGCTGATTTGTGGTTTTCCTCCGTCCTGCTGCAGCCCTCTAACGGACAGCCATATTTGTGCGGCTTGCAGCGGGATGACTTCTCCAGCTGCTGTCAGTGGAGTTTGGCTGCGCACGCAAGCGGTGAGGTGTCAGCGTTACTGGCGAGGAAGAAGGCCACAAGCTTAACCTGAGTGTGGACAAGGTGTGCCCCAGGAAACCATTTTAAAGTTGTACATGGATTATGAGTCCAACTGGCCGCTTTCCTGTCCAATGTGCGCACTTTAATGTGATTTAAGCTTGTTTTGTTGGAGTCAAACAAGCCGCGGTGGCCTTAAAATCAGTGTCACCAGCTGAGTTTGAGGAAATGCGACTAGCTTATTTATAAAATCAAACACTTCATGCAAGGCCTCGAGCTGTGACGCCTCTGTTTGCCTATAATCAATCAATTTAGTTCATGCTTTTGTGATCGGATGGGTGAAAACGTCGGCAGGGTCGCAGTGCATGAGTGCCTAAGCGGCGCAGATAAGCCAGAGTTTCTCCTGGAAGGACAGCAACATCTCCAAACTTCTCCAACATCTCTTACCGCTGGAGCGCTCCGTCCGAGGCGCAGCGGTCGCTGCAGCAGCCGCCGCCGCGGCCGCGCCTCCCGCTGCTGCCGCGCAGCCTCCATTTTCCTGCTCGTCCCCGCTGCTGTTCGTGCGTTTGCTCTTCTTCCCCTTGCTGCTCTTCTGGTTGGGCATTTTACGCGATTCGCAACGTCGGCGGCTGGGTTTTCGACCTCTATCAGCGCCTCCCGTCAGCGCCGTCTGGCATTTCTGTGGACTCCATTTGCGGACTTCGACGGAGCGTTTGCGCTTTCTGTTTTGCGCCTCGCTTGGCGGCGGAGGTTTCCTCCAGCCGCGGGCTTTGCTGCTTGCAGCAGGTAGAAGAAATAAGCTGCTATAACCTTTTAGAGCGGAGGCGTGTCCGTGTCTTGTTTTGATTCCTGCTCTGCTGTTTTCTTCCACCCCCTGACGTCCGCTGGTCCCGCCCCCTCCCCCCGCCGCTGGCCGTCAACGACGTGCCGCGTTCAAGTCCTCTCGGAAAACGTGGAACTACAAAGGTGACAGCAATTTGGAAAAGAAAAACGGAGTATTAATGGATAAAGCTGTGGTGTCCAAACGTTTTCCACCGAGAGTCAAAATTATTTTTTTCTACGGAAGAGGATTAGGGCCACTGAAAAAAAGAATCTGAAATTATACACACGCATATTTATGCATAAGTCATGCATTTGATTATTATTATTTTATTTTTTATATTCCATTAGTTTAAAATCATGCAAGGTAGAAGAAAAGTCAGTTTTGTCTTATATATTTGTTTTGTATGTTTTTTCATTAGTTTAATTAATGTATAAACCTTCCAAGTTGCACCAAGAACAAAAAAATCTTTTAATTTAATGACTCTAATGCAACATGGTGCAAGTATTTCTAATCCCTTGAATGACCAAAATCTCCTCTGATCCATAACAGAGGATTTAAGAGGCCAGAAGCAATTTATGAAAACAATTCAGAGATTTTGGAAAAACAATCACAACTCAAGTCTTCAAGTGTAAAGACTTTATTTTGTTCCACAGCAGAACCAACTTCAGTTCTGTTGGTAGTAATGATGGAGCCAAACATACAGTAACGTTGCACTTAAACGAACACAAACGGCATCATCATTCCCACAACTTTTAAGACTTTTCGGTGTCATTCACTCTGATAAGGTGTCCGCTTTTCTGGATTTTTTTTTTCCCAGCTGTTTTTGTCATTAAATAAACATCAAACTGAACCAAAACCAGAACGCAAAAAAGTGGTGAAGTCGATTCAACAGCAGAGAAACGGGTCATGAAAAAATTACAGATCAGATGTATTTCATAATCCTTCTCAGTTACTTTTACAAACTGTTGTGCAAACTGTTTATTTATTTTAGAGAAATAAATCAAAGGAATAAGATGCAATCAAATTTTATTTAAGGATTTATTTCCAAATAATTTCTTGAGCAAGGATTTAAAAAAGTAGTCACACCTGATCCAAAGGTTTCGTTGGACCAACAGCACAAGATTAATATCATAAATCTCAGTTTCTAACACTAAATAAAGCCATGGGACAGTTATCAAGCACATTTTTGGTCCTGAGAATCATTATAAGTACATTTTCCACCACTTAAGGCTGCACAAGAAATACATTCTCCATCTGTTCATTACAAGATCCAACAGAAAAGGCAGTTTTTTTTTTTTTTGGAGAAAATTCATTCGTGACATTTTTTAAAAACTGTTTTTGTTGTATTGAGTCAGAAGAGCAGCACTGAAATGCACTTTTAACTTTCCTTGTGGTCAAAGTTTGTATAAAAAGTCGCTGTGCTTTGAACAGTGTTTGTGAAAGTCCACAGGAGGTAGTAGAAGCGGCGCATGTAAACAGTAAGCAGAACCGCCGTTTGGTTGAAGCAACGCTGGGATTTAACAGATGATGCACAGGATTTTTCCGATCTGATGGGAAAACAGCTGCCTTTAGAGAACAAGAAGTCAGAACTATAAACAGGTTTTCTAAGCACTGAAACGCTCAAGAAAGGCATCTGGTTGGGATTTACTAACTTTATCCAAAAAAAAAAAAAACCAAAAAAGAACGAAACCAAAAAAAAAGGTATGTTACATTCTTGGTTTGTGCATTTTTAATGTTAAATCCTAAATTATAGTAAAATATGTTTCTGTACTCAGCAGGATCAGATAGCAACAATCAAGACAGTGTAGGAGTCCGAAGCAGAAAGCTGATTTTCCAAATTGGAACATGCATCTTTTGAGATTTTAGAAACTTTATAGCTGAAGGGATAAAATGTGCAACGGAAAAATATAGAAATATTTGTCCGAAGAACCGATAACACTCCAAAGCTGCAGCGCTTAAAAATTTTGGCACAGTCAAGTGAAATAATGCAGAAATGCCAGCAAACTCTGACTGAATATTAGTTTGACGGATCTGGAAATGAAAAAGAGAGAGAAAAACTTGGACAGATTTGCTGCAGGGACGCAGCGTTCTCAGAGGTTTTAGTCAGACCCTCGGCTCATTAAAGGGTCGTTAAATTCAAAATTTGGCTTCATTCCTTCAACAGGATGACATCCACGTCGTCATGGACACCCTGCAGGAGCAGCTCGCCCTGGAAGTCAATGATCTTCTTCTTCTTGGCCGCCTTCAGCGTCCCCACCAGCGCCTCGAAGATGTTGGCGCAGCGGTCGTCCCTAAATAAGACGCCGAACTTCACACTGGTCTGATCTTTGTCATCTGGAAGAGAATTGGTATAAAAGATTTTACAGGTAAACATGATGGAATATTGAAAAATACAGTGAATAACCAGTGTTTTGAGCTTTTTTCATCCTGTGTCTTGTTATAAATACTAACATATATGTATTTCAATGGGATTTTATGCAATATATCATCACAAAATGGAAAGCAGCAATCAGAGAATTTGAACTTTTTGGTTTACAATTAAAGCTTCCTGTTTAGTGGAAAACCAAGACTACGTATTGCTCTGAACACACCATAAAGATGGCAAAACATGGCGGTGGCAGCAGCATGTTGTGGGAAGTTGAATGAAGCTAAATAAAGAATACAGGGTAAAAATATGTTGGAGGTAAAGACTTGAGAATGAGGCAGAAAAAAACCTAATATACAGCCAGACATACAAAACGGTGGACTGTATTAAAGCAAGTTCATGTCCTAAAATGGCCTAATCAAAGTCAAGACATGTAGTAAGTTAGAAATCTTTGTCATGACATGAGAATTGGTGTTTACAGAAACTATTTTGCTAAACGAAATAGTAGGAGTTATCGCATTATCATTTATCGTGATAAAACATTTTATTCATTGTAGTCGGTATAAATTCCAATTAATGATGTTTAAAACCCCACAAAACTGTCCGTATTGCTGTGATTGTTATTTTTCTTTACTATTCTCCACTGTTTGTTCAATGAAAGAATGAATAAATATCAATGACTTTTGCAGTCACAACAATAGTTACGTAAAAAAGAGGTAATTATGATTATTACTTTTGTGTTTATCAAAATATTGTGATAAAACTTTAAATCCTTGGTTGCTAGGTAACGGGCTGGAATTAGCTGGGGTTGCTAGGTAATGGGCTGGAATTAGTTGGGGTTGCTACGCAACGGGCTGGAATTAGCTGGGGTTGCTAGGTAATGGGCTGGAATTAGTTGGGGTTGCTAGGCAACGGGCTGGAATTAGCTGGGGTTGCTAGGTAATGCGCAGTGATCTTCCAATGTGACTTAATAATCGGGAGATTTTTGAAACGGCTCATTTAAAACATTAACTTATTACCAAGAAACGTTTAAGCGTTGAAGTTGATTTTTTTTTAAATGGGGATGCTTGATGCAGATCTTCCACTTTATAAATTCAAGTTTTTGTGTTAATCTCTCACACAAAACCATAATAAAATAAAATACAATGACATTTGTGCTTTTAATATGACAAAATACGAAAAATATGTGTTAACACCACATGCTTTAGAGCTTAAGGCAAATAACTGACTAACGGGGTCAGTTTTTCGATCAGACAATCTTATCTCATTATGTTTGCCAAATCTAGGAAAGGTTGAGTGTCACATGATTATATTATTTAACTTATTGTTTGTTATAGCAAACAACTTCCAGACACAAAACATCAACATCCTGCCATGCCAGGGATCATAGTCTGGACTCACTTTTGCTGCCAAGTCGCTGAATCTCCTCCACAAGCAAATTTATTTCATGAGACACATTCATTGTTGCTGAAGGGGGGAAAAAACACACAAAAAGGAAACAAATTAGTGAAAAAACATATGAATAAATTTTATTAGATTTTTATAGATGTGGATATGAGACATGAAATGCCCAGAGAAGTGCTACCCTGAACTGACTGCAGAGCTGAGATCAACGTTAACATGCTGCAACTTGAACTAACCAGGGCGGACTGTCACTAATGCGGAAATACAGGATTAGCACCCACAGCTAGCCAACACAAGACACAAATTCGTATTTTTACTCTTTAATTATCAAAGGTAAATATTAATTTTAAGGCGCGGCTTCATTCTCACAACCTGGTCCATTTTTCCTGTGACTTCCGGGTGCAAAACACGGATTTCTCCGCTCAGCACCTCAGACAAATGATCTGCCGGTGCGGATAAAGGAGGTTTTTTCTTTTTTTCTTTTCTTTTCTGTCGGTTGTACTGATTTTATGTCAGATACGAAACATTTTAAAATGTTTACACATAACAACCCCCAAACGTGACGGTAGTAAAAAGAGTTTTACCTTTTTAGGTGTTGTACGTTTTCCTGTAAGGAGATGATGCAGGACTTTCTGAAGAGTCGGCACCCGGTAAGAATGCTGTTGCGTTCAGCGGGTGCTCGGAATTTCCGCTTCTTGAAATCAAGTACAAAAAATGGGGTTTGTGTTTTACATTTTTATCCGTTTATCTGGGAACACATACAAAAAACCTTTAAGTTCAGTGATAAATTATGTACTACACTACATTGTAGCTTTTTCCATTTCCAATCCCAGTGGCAGGAAAAAGTAAAGTCAAGAAGAAATGCAACAAATTGGAATACATTTGCTGACTGAAGCGCTATGAAGAACCTCATAGTGCTGACTTGCGTAAATTTAACTACTTTTCACTGAAAAGCGTCAAAATTAACCTTTTTTTTAATGGTATGTTTCCATTCCGGACCGAATGTAACATGAAAGCATCACGATTACGGGCTGTAATGATGGGAATTCCGGCTCCTTTTTAAGATCCAAATCATTTGATTCAGATCTTCCGTGTGCGAAACATCAGTTTTACATTGGACTGCTACTCTGTTCCAAAAAGGCAGATTTTAATATTTATTGAACCAGGACTGGTCAATCGGAACAGTCAGAATTAGAAGGATTCTGACGGGAAAATTCACGGCAAGTAAAGAACTAGCACATTTGGCCGGCTCGGTCACAGCAAACACATCACCACTCATCTGACTTCATTGTGACACACAGGATGTGATAATTTCACGATCTCTGGTTCATAATGGGCTAAAAGTTGGTTAAGTCTCATATTTATGCATTTGTCAGCAAGAAAGAATTTATTTATTTTATTAAGAAAATTATATTAATGTAATACTTGATATTTTTTTGGCTACGAATTACTTTACATGGTTGAATCTGAAATGGTATGTATACATTTTAATTGTATACATTTCCATCTTGAATGAAAGTTCTACTCTATTTGCATATTTTTATGCTCAAAATGTGGTTTAATTTAGTTAATTATTTCACAATTGCCCTTTTGCATTTTGCGTTATGGTTTGTTCACCATACCAGAATTGCTACATGAAAAAGTTAAGCACATTAGGGTACAAGGAAAACCTTAATTACCACAACGTTAACAAGAATCTAAGTCAAATTATTAATATTTTATTTTTGCAGTGAACAAGGACAATCCTGAGTTATTTTTGTATCATTGATGCCTCTGACATCTTTCTGGAATAACTTTATGAAAACAGACAAAAATCCAGCATATTATTTATTTTCCATAATAATTATAAAGTTAGGGGGAAAGCTACACTTTTTATTCTGAAATTACTCATCCGGGTCCCTACAGGCCAAACAGGAGCCCAGTAACGTTTGGGAACGTCAAGTTAAAGAGTAACATGCATAAAGTCAAGGCTCATACTGGAACTTGGCTCATTGTCCTTTCAAAACAAAAGCTCTTGTTCTCATTTATTTTTTATATGTCTGTGTTTAATTTGTTGAGTTATATTTAGTCAGATCTGTTTAACATTACCCATAAAATTTTATGGGGCCCAAAGTAGAATTTGATTTTGGAGCCTAGTTAAAGCCCACCACATTTATTAATTATTTAAACATTTGTATTATTCACCAAATCATGCTTTGTTGTTAACAGCTGACCCAACATTAGCACTTTAAGAACTTTTTGTGTGAATATTTAAAGTATGATGGTGTATTAGGGTTGCAGGACAAGACCGTTTCTATTTCTATATTTATTCTATTTAATTATTTATGATTTCTCTGATTTACTACTTTGGTCTGGCTATGTTTAATTCATTGTACTTACAGAAAACCATGGAAATTTGTCCCTTGTCAAGATTTATTTGGTAAACAGCATGAAATATTACATACATAATTTCTACAGAAGCTGTAGAAATTATATTACTCAAAGTAGATTACAATTGTTTTGTTTGTATGATCATAACTGTTTGTAGCTCCTTAAAGTGCTATGTAAATAAAGTATGACAGCTTATTAAGGTCATTGTACATAGAAAAAAGAGGAGTACATTTCTACCAAAAAAGAGTCAGACATTATGAGATTAATCTCAGAAATTATCTAGAAAAGCTTTTCTGAGTTTGAAAAGTGAAAACAAAAAATTGCTGTAAAAAATCAGAAGTTTTGAGACTAATCTTAGAAATCTGTGTGGAAAAAACGTGGAATTTTTTCTGTTTGAAAAGTGGAAAAATTGTTATAGAAAATGCTGAGAATTTGAGATTAATTTCAGAAATCTTCATGAGATTTTGTTTTACATTTCTGAGTTTGAAAGTTGGAAATTTTCAATTAGAAATTTTCAGTTATTTTCTAGAAAATTTCTGTTTTTTCTAGAAAAATTTCGACTTTCAAACTCAGACATTTCCACATTTTCATCTAGAAAATTTGAGATTGTTTTTGCGGAAATTTACTCCTTTTTTGTAATAAAATCCAATGATATACAAAACGGCCATTATTTTGAAGGGTAAACCGGAAGAAGCGCTCTGCCTCCGGGCCGGCTTGACAATGACGGCAGGAATGGCGGCTATGATTACCAGAGGAAGGAGCCCCAAGACCCTGAAACTTTACTTCTAACGGCCCAGCGGAGGAGTCTACCTCGGGCCAGGATCGGAACCACCATCCTGTCGCAGATCCAGGGGAGAAGAAGTCTTGTACCGCGAGATCAACGCGGCTGATGCTCACATCGAGGAGGCGGACGCACTTTGCTAGTTTAGCCTTCTGTTCGAGCCGCTGACTTTGATTCAAGGTAGCCGTGTTAGCGGTTGGCCACTTTGGCTTGGCTGCCCAACAAGTTAACTAACTGTGTGAAAGCTATCCTCGGCTGGGTAACCGTGCAGGGGTCAGCGTCGTTTACCGGGATTCAGTATTAGGGACGTTCGCGGAGCACAGTTTTACTGCTAACCTCACCGTTAGCCGACTTGGGATCCTGAAGTCTCATCCGTTTTCGGATCCTGCCCCAGCCATTGGCTAAGGGGGCTAATCAACGGCCAGCTAGTCCGCTTTCCTGCTTCACTCGGTACGACGATGGAAAGCTTAACGCTGAGTGATGTCGAGCAGAAATACTACTCGGAGCTTTTCGTCTACTGCGACACGGACAACACCAAAAAAGTGGCTTCTAATGGGAGAGTTCTTGACCTTTTCCGGGCGGCCCAGCTCCCCAGTGAAGTTGTCCTGCAGGTAAGCTAACCACAACCAGGTAGCAGTTTGCGTAAACTCCCAACCACCCCGTACGCCGCACAAATAGATGTTTATACGGAAGATGTATTAAACGGTGTTGCCTGTCAGAGTGATGACCTGAGGTTAGCCAGGCAGGTTAGCAAAGCTGCGCAGCGAGAGACACACCTTCCTCCGGCTAAAGTTAGCCAAACTACACGGCTGTGAATTAACTTCTCAGCTTCAGATCAACAAAATAAATCCTACACAGACCCGCGAACCTCAGTAACCCTACATGAAGTCAACAAACATGGCTGATAATTAAAATTCAAAAGGATAAAATGGAAACACAAGCAGCTTTAATATCCCTTACATTTTATTAGTATCCATAGACGATCAAAACATTTTAAGGCCCCAAGCTGAACTTTATTAGGGGCCCCTTTTCCAGTAAAAGCCCATTTTCCACCATTATAAGTTGAAAAGAATCACTCAACTGCAAACAAGGAGCAGAAATAAGTAACGATAATCATTATAAACATGGGTATTAAAGAATGCAACTATTTTATTTATTATAAGTAGTAGCTGTATTTGACAGTTTTTAAAATGCTTAAAAATTTGAACCACATTTACTATAGAAAATAAAGTGTACTAAATATCCCTTAAATTGATCATTTATAACTATTTTTCGTTTATACATACTTATTTTGTGGAATAACATTATAATAAACCGATATAAGCTGGTTATTTATAACTGTCGTTTTCTGTAGTTTAATCTGAGTGATGCCTCTTCGGTAGCCACACCATGACTCTCCATATTTTTCCACACCTGGAAACATTTCCAAACTACCAAATTTATCTCTCTTACAGGTGAGAAAAGTGTAGGAACCGTCATTATTTTTATACCGTAAGAAGTTTTTTGATGAAGAATTGACACAAGTAACCAGTTAAGTCCTCATTTTTAGCAACAGTTGCTAAAGTTGTTCTTCAATTCCTTGATATCAACCTAATCTTGTCAAAATGAGTGCTACACAACAAAAAAATAATCTGTTAAGGTTTTCATCCATTGTAAGATGTAATGTTCCCATCAGGCTTCGAGCTGACTGCTCAGTGTTTCCTCCCTTTTCCTTCCACTGATATCTGCCTCCCTGCTGTCAGGGTTGAGCTGACATGCTGCACACACAGGCTTTATGTCACCGTGTGCACTTCTTAATGTAACAGCCAGCTGCAAGCTTAGAGTCTTCACCGCTGATCAACCCTCAAATACATTTTGGTTTTATGATCTAGTTGTGAAATTGTATGTATTCTGCTTAAAGGTAGCATTAATAAATGGGAAGATTAACTGGAACCAATCCTGTGAGATGTTTTAAAAGGTTTTAAGTCTGTAATATTCTTATCTTTCTTACTAAAAAACAATTTCATTGACTATACTAATATATTCCTTGCTTTTAAAACATGTTGGGACGTTTAGAGATGCGCAGATTATATCAGTATTGAATTTAAATCATACAAAAACAATGTTTCTATTCATGATTTGCATCCAAACTAATATTTCCAGTCATTGATTTAAGTTTAATTTAAAAAATAACTAATAATAATGGTATGGGATGATTAGTTTGAGGCATAAATATGGATATTTTTGTAATTTTATTTCTGATGGACTCCAATATAACAAAGAACATGCAGTAGATTTTTGCTTTTATTTGTTCCAGCCATTTAAAGAAATGTTTTAATCCTCAATCTAATCTCCCAAATTAAAACATCCTTTATGGACGTAATTTATTTTAACATCTTAAGATTTTATTTTTAATTGTTTCCCATTGGGCATTCCATTTAATATACATCATTTTTGTGGTTTTAATTTTGAACAACCAAACAAAGTTGGTGTTGCAACGCTCTTTGGCAGCAACTGCTTGGCTCTGCGGCCTCCACCATGTCTGTTTCTGTGCAAATAATGTTGAATTTCTGACCGCATGCATTTCTTTAAGAGCCCCTCAGTTTTCCTTTAGCTTAGTGGCGCCGCCTGACGATTTGCCGTGCGCTGGTGCAAACACGGCGATGTTGAGAGAGCATCTTCAGCTCCTGGTCTCTGTTTAACTCTGACCGTTCTGGTGTGACTCGGCGTCGCTCAGCAGGCCAGTATTTGCCGTTTGTGAGTCAGCATCCTTCTCAAGGTCAACAAGGGGAGGCTGTGTGGTGGAAGAATTGTAATCCCTCTCTAGTTCGAAAATCCACACTGGGCACAGTGTTGATGCTGCAGTGTCATGTTGTAACAGGCTGAGAAAAGTGGCTGGTGCTTTATATGCTCTCACACACACACACACACACACACACACACACACACACACACACACACACACA